>NW_012267256.1:4754457-4829720 GCF_000151885.1 Dipodomys ordii
TCTTCAGCTCAAGGCTAGCGCTCTACCACTTGAGCCACAGTGCCACTTCCAGCTTTTTCTGCTTATGTGGTGCTGAGGAATCGAACCCAGGGCCTTGTGCATATAAAGCAAGCACTCTATCACTGAGCCACCTTCCCAGCCCCTACTTAATAATTTTTAATGTAACCTTTAGGAAGTATATTTAAGTACACACGGTATTACATTGTAATATCAATCATCTAATTTATCTAATTCTGAAGAAGTTTGAAAACAAACTAGTGGGCTATTTTTATCTCTGATAGTTGGAAAAAATGAACCTCCTTTGAATATTATGTATTAAATTGTTCAACCGAATCATATTTATTCAGTAGTTGACAAGTGCCTGGAAGTTATTGATGGTGGTTGTGTGTGTGTGTGTGTGTGTGTGTGTGTGCGCGCGTGCACCAGTACTGGGGCTTGAACTCAGGGCCTGGGTGCTGTCCCTTGCCTTTTCCATGCTAGTGGCCTGCCACTTGAGCCACAGTTCCAGTTTGGGATTTTGTAGTTAGCTGGAGATGAGTTTCACAGACTTAGCTGCCTTGGCTGTCTTTGGTTTTCAGTCCTCAGACCTCAGCACCCTGAGTAGCTAGGATTACAGTAGCTAGGATTACAGGCATGTGTCACTGGTGTCAGGCTTGACGGTTTTTTTCCTTACTAACTTCATTTATCAGTCGTATCTGCCAGTATTCTTTCACTGTAAGAAAAAAAAAAACTTGACCAATGGTACTTATGAAGAGGTTTATTTTGGTTCAGGATTCAGCCCCTTAGTGTGGGCTGTGTGAGGCTGGCACGTGAGCAAGCATAAACGCAAAATGGTCACATCTCAGTCCGGGATCAGAGAGACTAAGAGTGCAGCTCATGCCCTCCATGACTCGAGGACCTTCCACTAGGCTCCTCATCTTAACGTTTCCCAGCACTTCCCCATAGCTGCATCTTGGGAGACAAGCCTTTACTTCTGGACCTCTGCAGACCATTCAGATGACGGCCAAACCATAGCACGGCTACTCGAAATGATCAGACAACTGGCTATATGTAAACATTAACTTGTTCAAAGCAGCTCATACAAGCAGATGTGGATAAAGTGAAGTATAGAACATGTGTTCCAGTGGAGAGCCAGGGAAGAGTTGTGTTACCAAATGAGATGCAAAAGGCTGTGCTCTCTATACACAAATACAGCGACTAGAGGAAGTTGTATGCAGGGGAGGATTCCAATGGCGTAACTCCTTTTGAACCACCAGGGTACAGCCTAACAACATGTATACTGACAAAATGAATGAGAGTAAGGTTCCAGGAGAACAGATGAATGGAGGGAAGAAGGGTGGGAAACACAGTTGGAATATTTAATGTATAACCAAGCACTGGTGGCTGTCACTTGTTATCCCAGCCACTCAGGAGGCTGAGGTCTGAGGATCCTGGTTCAAAGTCAGCCCGGGCAGGAAAGTCTGTGAGACTCTTATCTCCAGTTAACTACCAGAAAGCTGGCAGTGGCACTCTGGCTCAAAGTAGTAGAGCGCTAGCCTTGAGATGTAAAGCTCAGGGACATTGCCCAGGCCCTGAGTGCAAGACCCATGACCAACCAAAATTACTATAACAATAATATTTAATATGTATATATAAAATCGAGTCAGTTAACTTGAGGGGATGATGATATGAGTGACATCAAACAAGGTGCATCGTACTCATTCACTGACATGTTGAATTCAAATATGATTGTACAACAACTTAAAGATAGTAAAAAAAAAGAAGTGTGTGTGTGTGTGTGTGTGTATGTGTTATGCTAACATTGAAGTTGTAAATTCTAGCTGTGAATTTTTTTTGGCAGCAGGATGCTTTTCAAAAATGAATTGAGATTTCTTACTGCCTTCATGGTTAGTCATTTGTTTTTGACAGTCAGGAAATCATATTGTCTAGACTTTTCTTTCTGCTTTTGAGAAAGCCATTTCTAACTCATATATAAAGTAATGGTAGAAGCCCCCAAACTCAGTTGTTATTTTATTTTATTATATCTCTTGTCTGGAGGTGCAAGTTTTAGAGCCAGACTGTCAAGTTGCTAGTTTGTTCATTAATCCTGTAACCTTGAACACATTTCTTAACTTCTTTGTGCCTCAGTTTCCCCATTTGTAAAATGGAGATCTTACTAGAATTCACCTTACTAGAACTGATTTTGTAGGGTCATTTGTATAGTATAAAATAAGACAAAACATACCTAATGTTTTTATAATGGCATCTAACCTACAGTAGAAATCCCATTATTATTCCCAACTGCAAAACAAGTGACAGAGTTGCTGTGGTATGAAAACATCCTAAGACTCTTGAATAGTTGGAATGAAATGTGAAAAGACATGGAATAGCCAGGTATTGGCGGCTCACACCTGTAATCCTGGCTACTCAGGGGACTGAGATCTGAGGATTGACATTGAAGCTGGTCCAGACAGAAAAGTCCACGAGACTCTTAACTCCAATTAACTGGTGCTGGAAGCGGGGCTGTAGCTCTCGTGCTAGAACATCAGCCTTGAGCCTTCGCACACACGAAACAAAGTCTAATGATTCAGAATCGTGAGAGTTTAATATCTTTTGGGCTATCCAGAGGAAATTATTATTTGTGGGGGAACAGAGAATTAGTCATTCCAAAATGGAACGAATACAGCCTAGCTGTTTCTCACCTTCTCCTGCACTTGCTTTATTGACAGTGAGGACAAAACTTTGGAATCAGCCGTTGTCAAAGTCATCAACCCCGTGGAGCAGAACGATGGTGAGGTGGGGCTACGGGAGCCTTCCTCTTCCCTGGTGCTGAAGGAACTGCTCCGGGAGGCTCCGGAGCTCATCACCGAGCAGCTGGCTCATCTCCTCAGAGGTGAGCGATGGCTCTTTCTATTAAATACTGAGAGGCCTAATGGAGTGGCTCTCGACCTGCTCAAGCAGAAAGAGTGTGATCCATTCTTGGCTTAACAATCCCTTTAAAGACCCCAGGAAGCTTCATCAGAGAGGCAGGGAGTAAAGAGTTTGTTAAAGAGTAGCATTATATTGAATATTAAAAATGTGCATTTAAAAATAGGCAGGGAGGGCTGGTGCTGTTTCACCAGACAAGAATAATAAATGGTCTGCTGCGGTGCTGTTGGAGAGCCGGAGCTGCAACTCGGCCTTTTTAATAGCTTCCACTGGTGATTCTTGCCCTTCGACACTGTGATTGAGGCCAGAATTCCACATTTTACCTTGAGATCTCTCTCAATACGGATACATGCTGCATTTACACAATACTGTTTGGAAGGCAAGGTACGCATCTTTCATCCTCATAAGAGCTAGATCTTTCACAGGCAAGTGTTACCTCCTTTCATTCCCCCTTCTTGGGATGTACTTACTCTCTGGCCTGCCTTGAGCACTGGGGAGACACGGGTCCTATCATCTAATGTTGGAACCCAGGTTTTGCATCCATGGAATCAAACAATCTTGAATTGAAAATATTTTTTTTTAAATGTGTCTGTCCTGGATGTATCCAGACTTTTCTTTCTTGACACTGTTCCCTAAGTAATTCACCACATCAACTATTTACATAGCAGCTCCACTGTCCTAGGTGTTATGAGTCTGCCAGAGACGGCTGGAGGAGCACAGGGCCTTACGCAGGTTACATACGATATGGTGCTGTAGATGGGATGGGCACACCACAGAAGCTGCTTCCTTCGAGAGGTCTACAGATACTGAGGGCCGGCTGTGTGCAGATACTGAGGGCCGGCTGTGTGCAGATACTGAGGGCCGGCTGTCTACAGATACTGAGGGCCGGCTGTGTGCAGATACTGAGGGCCGGCTGTGTGTAGATACTGAGGGCCGGCTGTGTGCAGATACTGAGGGCCGGCTGTGTGCAGATACTGAGGGCCGGCTGTGTACAGATACTGAGGGCCGGCTGTGTGCAAGTACCGAGGGCCAGCTGTGTACAGATACTGAGGGCCGGCTGTGTACAGATACTGAGGGCTGGCTGTGCGCAGATACTGAGGGCCGGCTGTGTGCAGATACTGAGGGCAGGCTGTGTACAGATACTGAGGGCCGGCAGTGTGCAGATACTGAGGGCAGGCTGTGTGCAGATACTGAGGGCCAGCTGTGTACAGATACTGAGGGATGGGTGTGTGCAGATACTGAGGGCTGGCTGTGTACAGATACTGAGGGATGGGTGTGTGCAGATACTGAGGGATGGGTGTGTGCAGATACTGAGGGCCGGCAGTGTGCAGATACTGAGGGCCGGCTGTGTACAGATACTGAGGGCCGGCTGTGTGCCACTGATCTCATTTCCTTCTCCATCATGGGGGTTGTTGGTTTCGATGAGTGGCTCCAGGGAGAAATTGTCAGTGTTCTTGGCCCAGAATCACCATGAAAGTTGTTATTGTCTCATGGGAAACATCGGTTGCTCCCAGAAGTGCTTCACCTGGTGAACTGAAAAGCAGTGAGGAACCAGACTACAGCATTTAGAGAGAAGGAAGACCAGGAGTTTGTTGACTCTGTTCCTGTGTGGAGGCATTCTTGTGTCTCCTCTATCGCTACCACTGGAAGGAAAGAAAAGGTCTGAGGGTTATTTAGTTCCTCTGAAGATTTAAAAACGAACAAACACTGGAAACCTACCTGAATATCTTTCTGTCAAAATGATCGTCTGTAAATCAGCTAACACCTGAGTGAACTGAATTCCTTCCTTTTTATCTTTAGGTAGTTGTACAAGGGAGCTGCCGTTCTATAAAGCAGCGGATGAATCCAGCACATCGTGACACATGTTCCCTCTTCCACATTCTCATCCCTCCCTCCCTACTCACCCCTTCTCTCACTTTTCTTAGTTGTGTAGGATATACACTGAGGTATTTTTTTTACTACATTCCCCCTTCTTTTTCTTTCTATTTTATTTGTAACAGAGCAGAAGGAAGATAAATATTATTGGGATCTCCATTGAGAGGGGTGTAGTGGTAAATGTGTGGAACAGACAAGCCCTATAGAGACAATATTTGGTTTAAATACCTTTCAAACTGAAAGATTTGGTTTGTTACTGAAAAACACACATGGGTATTCAGGAGGAAAAAAGTAGTCAAGGAACACCTCATCATCATGACTTTTTTTATGAACAGGAAAAGAGTAAGAACTTGTAATCGACGGGTACAGACACAACTTAGCTGTAGTGATGTGAGAATTCAGGGAAGCAGAAGGGAGGCAGAGCATTCGGTTTGCAGAGCAGCTGAGAAAGAGAGCTATGGTAAAGTTACTTGGCTTTCTTGACACTGGAAATTTCTCCTGAGGCTGGCCTTGAGGCTACACTGGGAAATTAACAGGATATGAACATCACTTCCTGTTGCTTAAGAACTGGGAAGTGGTGGGGGTGGGGGGGATGAAGATCCTAAACTTGGACCAAAGGTCCCTCAAGACCATTAGCCAAAGAGTATATGAATATATACGTGTGTGTGTGTGTGTGTGTGTGTGTGTGTGTGTGTGTGTGTGTGTATTGAGAGGCAGGACAGAATTAAAGGACGCTGGTGGAAAGCATATAACTTTAAAGAGGTGAGCCTAATGGGGGAAAGTCAAAGCATTGGGGAGCTAAATCCATTTTTTTAGTCTCCTGTATCTTTAGTTCATAAAAGAAAGGAATTGAGTGGAATTTTGCTGTATTCGTTGAATTTAAATTTAGACTTCGTAGCCTCCTGATCTTGTTGAAACACTAAATCTAGGGAAAAAAGTGCTTGCTGCATTCTTCTAAGTAATGTTAGCATCCTTTGGTTTCATAACACAAGTAGTTTACTTTCTAAACACTCTTCTTTATAAAAGAACCTATTTGGGGATACTCTAATCATTTTATTGACACTTTTCTAGAACCTATGTTTATGTATTTTTGTAAGTCTTTAAGTTTTTTAAGAATGCAAAAACTTTTAAGCTTAATTTTGTCACAGGTTACTTTCGGAAATACCTGTTTCCAGATGTCATGAATTAGATATTTATGGCTAAGACTTCAAGAGTCTTCAAAAGTCTCATAAGTTGGCCCTCAGAATATATTATTTTAAACTTTGTACCCTAAAATCTGAATTTGCTATGGGCTAAATTAGTTCTTTTTTTGGTCTACATACCATCTTTGGATGACGTTGTTTATTTCCAAGATTTTTAAATAATATCCCTAGGCTCTGAATTCCAGACTCATCTCCACTACCTAGGTGACTGACTAATTCCCATCCTACCGTGACATGGCCCACGAACCCATATGGCTCTTAGTGACCCATTAAAAGTCTGTGCCCACCACCCAGTCCTAAGAGTTACACTTGATTCTTTTCTTTTCTGGCCTTGAACATTGATCTGCTGGTTATATGCATCAAGAACAAGACTGGATTCCATCTACATTTTCCATAATCACTACAGAATCCAACCCCAGCCACCATTGTGTGTTTGTCTACTGCCTGTCTAACTGCCTGCCTTTCTCCTATTTCTTCCATAATATCTATTGCTTAAAAGGAACCAGAAGGCCTTTGTAGAATGTCAAATTAGGACCTCTCCGTCCGCTTCTCCCAACTTGTCATATTCAGAGTTCAAGCATTCCACTCGTCCAGCTACCTCAGACATCATCTTGTTTCTGGACCTCATCCAGATACAAGGCATCTTTCAAATATTCCAAACTCTTCTCACTCTTAGGGGTTTACACCAGCTGTTCCTTCCCATGGAATGCTTCTTTCTACTTGTCTCTCTGTCTATCTGTCCCTGGGTTTCTCCTGCTCGGATCTCTCCCTGCAGAGTATGCGTTCCATAAACCAGAGACACCGTGACATGTGCACAGGCTCAGCATTGCATTGCTACTGCCTAGAACCATGCCTGCACACAGTAGAGCCTCAAGAAACCCTGTTGTAAAGTGGATTGTGTAAGGGAGTTTCTTTGCTGTCTCATGACTGCATTGGTTTTATGAATATGATGACAGGTTTTGTGGTTGTTGTTGATTGTGGGGCTTGAACTCAGGGCCTGGGTGCTGTCCCAGAGCTTTTTTACTCAAGATGAGCACACTATCACGTTGAGCCACAGCTTTACTTCTGGTTTTCTGGTGGTTAATTGGAGATAAGAGTCTCACAGACTTTCTTAATCCCAGGCTGGCTTTGAACCATGATCCTCAGATCTCAACTTCCTGAGTAGCTAGGATTATAGGTGTGAGCCACCAGTGCCCAGCCATGATGACATTTTAATTTCTCTTCTCTGTCAGCCCATCCTCTGACAGTCTTCATGCCTAGAATTTCAGCGTGGTTCTTTCCAGTAATAACCTCCCCCACTTTTTTAGCTATTAGAAAATCTTGTAAAATTTGTCCTTGTATTCTTCAAGGACTTGTTTAAATTGTCAATTTTTGGTTGTCACTTTGGGTATATAATTTTAGAATTTGTGTGCATTATTTTAAACTTTTGTGGAGCAAAAGTATATCAAATATGTCTATAAAACTGCAAACACACAGATCTCAGTAAATCATTGCAAAGAAAACACCTCTTAAACAGTTACCCAGGTAAAGAAATAGAGCAAGAAGCCTTCCTTGTTCTGTCCCCTCTCCTCCTATTTTAAGGTGACCAACATTCTGGTTCTCATGGAATATACCTTGTTGTGTTTTTTTTTAAAATACTTCAACTACCTCTATGTTTATATCTGTAACTTTCCATGTGGCTTTTGCCTGATTTTGTACCTTCCCCAAATGGAGTCATGGCTCATACTTTCATTGTCCTTAGACTGTGAATAGTAAGCACAGTATTTACTTGCATAGATGATTCTTCCATCATTTAGTCTTCCCTTCCTTTCTTTCCTTCTTTCTTCCGTTCCTGTCCTTCTTGCTTCCTTTCCCTTTCCCTTTCCTTTCCTCCTTTCCTTCCTCCTTTCCCCTTTCCTCTCCTTTCTTCTCCTCTTCTCTCCTCTCCTCTCCTTTCTTTTCTTTTCCGTTCTTCTGAGACCAGGACTCAAACTCTGAATCTGATGATTTCACTCATTGGCTGGCACTCTACCACCTGAGCCAGGCCTCCAATCCTAGGATATGGTCTTAAACTAAAACTTCTAAAAAAGCTAAGTCTCTTGGTGGTCTTTTAGAAGGCTGGACATCAAAATTGTTGAAATTTCAACAAATCAGCAAATACAAATCATGAGCGTCCATCCCCTGTAAGGCCCCATGCTGACTGGACATGGCTTTCTAATTTTTTGTGTAATAAAATGAAGTGCTCATGCAGAAGAGACCACACATTAGTTGAGTTTTTGTTTTTTAGAAATGTCTGTCTTTTGGCTTCTTCTTTCCTTCCACCTGTTTCTGTGATATGGTTCTTTCTCTTCCTTTTACTCCTGTCTATCTCTTTCTCTTCTTATTCCTCCTCTGACATGAAGATTTTTCCACTATTTTCTAACATTTTGCATATCCAAAAGCCACATTATACTGTCTTGTGGCCCAAAGCTGGTGCTTGGTTGTGCCCTGGATTTGTACCAAAAGCAAACAGTTATAGACCCAGCAGGCTGTTCAACCTATATTCTTTTTATTTCCCCAGAGATGTTTACTAGGGTCACTGCCAACTCTAAAATCCATTCAACTGCCGAATCATCATATATTGTGTGTGTGTGTGTGTGTGTGTGTGTGTTTCTAGGAACCATCTGGCAAGGAGATTTCAGCCACCTGATTACCAGGCATGCTTGGATGAAGAGCACATTGGCTCAAATGGCCTTTCCTGTTTGTTTGTGTCTGGTCTTGAAGCTGACAGGAGAGGAAGGCCGAAATAACAGCAATTGTTCTTAGTTTAAGATTAAGTGGGAAAATCACTTAGAAAGCATGCCCTATCCTTTCTATTGGTAATTCTGGTTGACCTTGAATAACGAAGAGTGGCTTGCTATTTTAGTAGCCTGCATTAACTGCTTCGAAGAGATCCTTTTAAGGAGGTCAGTTAGGAAAGGAATAGAGCCAAGTCCCCCTCTCCCCTGCCCAAAGGGTGAGTCACTGTTCTCCAGAATGCTTACAAAGTCCAGAGGGAACTGCGTCTCCTCTTTCAAGCTATCACAGGTGGGGAAAGAAAAGATTATTTCTGTTTTGATCCTTCAACCTCTGAGTCATTTCTCCCACCATATAAAGATGAGCTTTATTTTCACTGAAGACACTTTAAGTTTCTAACTAGATCCATTTGAACAATATACTTATTTGTATACCTTTTCAGATAAAAATGTGAGCTACTGTCCTGTTTTTTTTTTCTCCTTTCTGTCTCCCTCTCTTAGTTACTTGCTCTCTAGTAGTTTTTTTTCCTCCACAAGAAAACAACAACTCCAGATGAACAATAAAGAGGCTTAACTGTCTTCTTTTCTGCTAAGTATTTGTCACATAGAACATGCCATGGTTCTGGTAGATCAGGTTCAGTATTTAATGAGCCAAAATTGCTCTTGGCAAGAGGCCTTTTTTTATCCTCATGCTTTTGAACAAAGAATATTGGGAAGGGATTGTAATAAGATTACATTTTTGTTGCTATTTTATTATAATTGCTTTTCAAAAATGTCCACTGTCAATTCTGTGCCTCTCCTACTACCTTATGATCTAGGACACCTTGGGGTACAAGTTATGGGTTTAAGTATTCCATTGGCTAGGTTTTAAGTCAGCACTCTCTAAGAGATAGGTTTGAATGTGCTGACAGGTATCTATGGCTGCTGTATATTGTGATACTGATGGTGAACTATGCCATTAATGGGCTTCTACTATGAATGCAGAAAAGTTTGCCATATAAATGAGTCTCTTCTAGTAAAAACTACTCAGTATATGGTGAGCATCTTTCTGAGTCAGTTTTCTCTACCAGTATGTATTGTCCTTTTAATGACTGCCAAGTCAGACTTAAACATAGGGCAGTATCAGAAGTCTCTTTTCACTTAGTTATTCCACAGGGTTGCTTAATGCCACCTTTTTAAAGATTAATTTTAAATGTTGCCTTTCCTTTTTAACATATTTTGACAATAAGATCCCCTATCAAAGAAACACAGATTATTAGTTCAGCGTAACCTCCGGCGGAGTCCTGTCAGAGGCAGTTTTTAAAGTGCAGTGCTCCAGCCAGGTCTGCTACCGTGAGCTGTGGGCTGGTTGCTTGATGGCCTGTGCTGCTCTTCTCATTGGTTGAGCTGCCACCCAGGGCATTGTGGGAAGAAGTGTTTGAGCAGGAACTCACAGCATTATGGGAAAAAGAAGCATTTGAGCAGGAGCCTGAGGTATTATGAGAACAAGAAACGTCCTGATGGGCCACATGCTAGCTGCCACATATTCTGTCCGTCATTTTTTATCCCTATCCACATAACTGTTCCCTGTTTCTTTCCCACAAATCCATTCGCATCTTCTGGTTTATTATCTAGGTAGGACCCACGTTCCAAATAGTGTGAGAAGCAACCATCACAGGAAATCATTATCCAAAATATCAGGTGAAAGTCCACCAAATACTCAAAATGAAGCAAAATTATAACATTCCAGATTATGGGGGCTTGCTCGGTTCTCTAGTTTTGTCTCAAATACAGTCTTTACAAAGGGTGTGCCAAAGGACTTGACAGTTAGTAATTCTACCACTGAATTTCCACCCTAAAGACTGTTGGTGTCTCAATCAGAGGCACCAACCAAGTCCGAGTGGCGTCTCTGAATGGCTCAGTCTTCCTCATAACATTTCCCAATTCCATCCACACTTGCTGGCTCCAGTGAATAGATATCAGGAGAATGACCCTTGGCAAACTTGGACTTGCTGTAGTAGGTCAGTGTCAAGGTTGTTACGTGGGTAACTGAGGGGCAGTGGGTTTCCTAGCAGCAGGTGATTACAGAGCTACCTTAAGTGTTCAAACACTGAGTTTGTCTTCCCAACCATGGACACTCTTGCCTAACTGGGATGTTGTCTTTGAGGTGTGTTCTTGTAAACAGTATACCGTTACTATTGCTTCTAAAATTTGTCTTGTCTTTGTCTTGTGCAGTACACACCTATGTGATATACTCTGGGGAAACCCCTTTGAATGATTAAGATGCAGTTCTCGGGGTGGGGGAGGAGTTGGGGAGGTTGGGAGGGAAGGGACAGTGGGGGAACAACAGGGAAGGGACAGTGGGGGAACAACAGGGAAGGGACAGTGGGGGAACAACAGGGAAGGGACAGTGGGGGAACAACAGGGAAGGGGTAACAATGTTCGACAAGAAATGCACTCATTACCTTACTCATGTAACTGTAACCCCTCTGTACACCATCTTTACAATAAAAAATGAATATTAGAAAGGTGAAATGAGCTGGGTGCTGGTGACTCATGCCTGTCATCCTAGCTACTCAGGAGGCTGAGATCCGATCCGAGAATCATCGTTCAAAGCCAGCCCGGGCAGGAAAGTCCTAGTCCGTGAGACTCTTATCTCCAGTAAACTGTCAGAAAACCGGAAGTGGTGCTGTGGCTTAGGTGGTAGAGTGCTAGCCTTGAGCTGAAGAGCTGAGGGACAGCGCCCAGGCCCAGAGTTCAAGCCCCACAACTGACAAAAAAAGAAAGAAAGAAAGGAGGGAAGGAAGGAAGGAAGGAAAGAAGGAAGGAAAAAGAAAAGAAGAAGAAAGGTGAAATGTGTCCTTTCTGGGAAATGTGTACTAGTGGGAGGGGAGAGGGCAAGTGGAAAGGAAAAGACAGTAAATGTGGTCATGTCGCTTTCATGTACATAAGTGAAATGACAGCTGTGAAGCACGTTGAGATTGGTTTGAACATGGTGGGTGGGAGAGCTGAGGAAGGGTGGCGGGTGGGAATGCGGCTGACTGCGGTATACTGAATGCATGTGTGACCATGCCAAAATGCCACACTGTTGATGCTAATACAGACAGGGCGATGAGCCAGTGGCTCATGCCTATAATCCTAGCTACTCTGGAGTCTGAAATCTGAAGATCACAGGAAAGTCTGTGAGACTCTTACCTCCAGTTAACCACCAAAAAGCCATTAGTAGAGCTAGGCCCTCAAGTGGCAGAGTGCTTGCCTCGAGCAAAGAAGCTCAGGGACAGCTCCCAGGACCAGTTCAAAAACAAGCAACACCCTGGACAGTGGAAACAAGCACATAATAATTCCTTAAGTTCATGGGCCCATCAGGGCAGGTGTCAGACTACAAATTGGGACAGGAGGCTGAAAAGGGGCGAGGAAAATAGCTCTAATCAAAGCCTGACGGTAGTAAAGAGCCGTATACTTGTACTAGAGACAGAAAACATTTAAGAGCAATGTCTAAAATGGATGCATGCCAGTTAAAAGTCAATATATTCTCTGGATTAAAATATATATATAACGCTAGCCGGGCGCCGGTGGCTCATGCCTATAATCCTCGCTACTCAGGAGGCCTGAGATCTTGAGGATCACAGTTTGAAGCTGGCCCTGGGAAGGAAAGCCTGTGCCCCTCTAATTTCCAAGTAACCAGCAAAATGCCAGCAGTGGAGAGCACCGGTCTTGAACCAAAAAGTTACAGGGCAGTATGACGGCCTGGGTTTCAGCCTTAATACGCACACAAAAACAATAATTATGACTCCTTGAAAAAGTCACTGAAACAGGTGATGATCCACTTTTCTGTGACTGTGGGTGGGAGGATCACCGTCTATCCAAGCTTAGAGAAAACTGTGAGGCGCCATCCAAGCCCACAAACAAAAATCGTAGAGAATTGTTTTCCTACCTCTGTCCTGGGTGGCAGGCATGCTCAGGGCCATTTTGATTGCATCTTTCAGGCAGCATCCTTTTCAAGTGGATGACTATGGATCCAAATCAGGTCTCTGAGAAGCAGGAGGAGATCCTTTCCATCTTGGAAGAACAATTTCCCAACTTGCCACCACGAGAGGACATCATTAGTGTCCTGCAGGAGACCCAGTTCAGTGCTCAAGGTGAGTGACCCGGGCAGGGCATAGTGGCGCATGCCTGTAATCTCACCCCTCTGGAACCTGGGCTACCTAGGAGACCTTATCTCAAAACGAACCCTGGTGGTGTGTGCATAGCGTTGTCAGGCCTGCCTGGAAGATGAACTGGAGGAGGCGCTGACTTTCTTCCTTCTTGCTGTGCTTGGTGAAAGATTATTCGGGCTTATGTTGTTGGCTCACCTGGTACCGCTAGGCCTTTGTAAGGGACTGTGTGTAAAGTGCTACTTCAGGGCCATCCCACGGGAGAGCTGTGTGGCCTGCAGGGACCTGCTGACTCTGGCTCCCACGGTCAGTGCTTAACGCTGGTATATTTTGTGAGTTGGCTGATACTGGGAAAGCAGCCTGAGATCAGCCATCGTAGGAACAATCATGCCACGGAGTTTGACAAATACTACAAAGAACTTCTTTTTTGGTCGGTCATAGGGCTTGAACTCTGGGCTTGGGAACTGTCCCTGCGCTCTTCAGCTCAAGGCCAGCGCTCTACCACTTGAGCCACATCGCCACTTCCGGTTTTCTAATGGTTTATTGCAGATAAGAGTCTCTCAGACTTTCCTGCCCAGGCTGGTTTTGAACCTCGATCCTCAGATCTCAGCCTCCTGAGTAGCTAGGATGACAGGCGTGAGCCATCGGCGCCCGGCTACAAAGAAGCTTTTGCTGCTGGCTCTTAGACATTAGCCAGCTGGCTTCTAGTCCAGGGAAAGCCTCATTTCCCTAGGTGCTGGGGGTGGACTGTCAGGTTGGGCAATGGAGATGGGGGTTGGGAGTCATCTGGGAGCAGCACTGGCAGCTGTATCTTCAGTGTGGATGCAGGTGTGTGCAAGGTGTGCAATGACATCTATTCTGTCATCCGTCTCTAAAACGACTGGCCTTTCCGTGTCACAGCTGATTCCATGAGTCGCTTAACCTGCAGTAGGAAAATGTGTGGCCTTCGATCTTCATTGGAGAATTTTGGCCAGATGATTACAACTGTGTGTGTGTTCTGGATAATTTAGTCCTTCCAGATTATTTCTAGCATCAATTACGGAATTCAATAGTCATTACTGCTATAGCCTGCCAATTCAATTATAATAGTTTTAGGGGCCACATTTATAAAGTATATATTCTTTTTGTGACCATCCTGAGACTTAAACCTGGGCCTAGGCTCTGTCTTTGACCTTCTTTGCTCAAGGCTAGTGCCTGCCACTTGACCCACAGCTCCACTTGTGGCTTTTTTGGTGCTTAATAGGATATAAGACTCTTGTAGACTTTCCTGCCTGGTCTCGCTTCAAATCACAATCCTCAGATTTCAGCCTCCTGAGTAGCTATACTGTAGATGTGAGCCACCAGTACCCAGCTATGAAGTATATTCTCAGTAAAACTGTGCTAGAAATTACAAAATTACAGGGGTTAGCCTAAATGTACCCTGAAAACAAATTTTGGTCTTGATTGATATTATCTGAGTATCTAGCTTTTCTTTAGCTTTCCTAACTCCACCCATTCCTTTCCTATCTGGGTCTCTGGTGACTGCAGCTGATTATTTTATCTTTTGGATGCTTTTTTTTTTTTTGGAGGTACAGGGGCTTGAACTCAAGGTCTTCCTCTTGTTAAGTGCTGGGTTCTTTTTGAAGTATTTTTACCTACTTGACAGTACTGGGGCTTGAACTCAGGCCAGCCTGCCCGAGGGGCACCCTACCGCTCGAGCCATAGCTCAAGCCTCATCTTCTGAGTTCTGGTGGCCCTAGTTTCTAGTTGGGTTTGAGCCAATGGGAGAGTCAGACACACGCGGAAATGAGAGAGGGGGAAGAGAAGAAAGCTGTGCAGTTGTATTCTTGATTTCTTACTTATTGATGTCTTACTTTAGTCTTACTGCAGTCTTCTGGCCCACATCTTTTCTGCATTCCCAGATTTCTCTTTCCTTTCTTTTCTTGTCCCTCCCTAGTCTGTATTCCTCATTTTTCTTCTTTTTTTGCGCTGGTACTGGGGCTTAGGCACTGTCCCTTAGCTTCTTCACTCAAGGCTGGCTCTCTACCATTGAAGCCACAACTCCACTTCTGGCTTTTTGTTGGTTAGTTGGAGATAAGAGTTCCATGGAGTTTCCTGCCTGGGCCTTGATCCTCAGATCTTGGCTTCCTGAGTAGTGAGGATCACAGGTGTGAGCCAGCAGCACCTTGCTCCTATTGTCTATCTCCTCTTGTTTAGTTTGCCCTCATCCCTCTAATGAAATGTTCTGACAGTCATGAGCCTTCTTTTGCATCATGAGAGGTAAATTTTCTCATGGAGAGTCTCAGCTACTGTAAATGTGATCATCATTGCCAGTGTGGGTTTATTGATAAAAATTATACTAGAGGTATTGACATTAATAAAATGAGTTGTTCAGATAACCTGTTGATGGCACAAAATTTGTTCTCTAAGCCTAAAATAACATTTTCCCCTATTGTTCACAGGTTTAAGTATTGAACAAATACTGTTGAAAGATCTAAAGGAACTGACAGATGGAGAAATCAAGGTGGCCATTAGCACTGTGAACTTGACCCTGGAGGTAAGGCCGTGCACCCACGTCCAACTTTCTTCTCTGCACGTGTACTAGTCTTTCGCTACGTTTCTTTCTTTGTGACAGATTTGACCTGGAGCACAGGTTATGATTGTTATGCTAAGAGAATGAAAACAACCAAACCTTGATTCTCAAGATGAGAGTTACTTCATTCACCTCAGTACACTAAAATCGAAAATGCGAACACCCACATGTGTATTTCATCTCTTGTAACAGTAGTCTTCATGTGTGTGCTTAGGTTCACGTCTGTATTTTTCTCCGTACAAATAAGTTTTCTTTTGGATTGTGCAAGTTGTTGTGGGCTCTCTTGCTGGTAATCCATGAAGAGAACCCAAGTAATGGTAAGGAACCACCTTCCAAGCTGTTCAACGAATGACTCGCAGTGGGACTCGCCTTGGTAAATTATCTCTGTTGACTTCGGGGGTTTGCGATGACTGGTGTTCATCTTAATTAACCCAACTAATGGGAATTACAGTTTATAGAAGTGCATTTGTGTATCTGCACAAGGCTACATATTGTTTACTACTGTAGCTTCCCAGTCTGGGAGGGAGGCAAGAAGCTCATGGGTTGAGTGTAGGGAGATACAGTTTGCTGTATTGGAATTTGTCTCGAGAGTAATGCAATGCTGTAATGCATTTTTCTGTCTTGGGTCGGCAACTTATCCATGGGTGTCTTTCTTTGGGATGACCGACAGGGCTATTGGCATCAACACCTCAGAAAACCCAAGAACAAGGTCTCATTGTGAATTTATTCCCAGTTGGATCAACCCTGTAATTCATCTACATGCGGAGCCGGACACAGTGCACAGGGCCTCAGTTCCTGGTGCTCATCTTCATTGTATGTAGTTGGTAGATTGACTCAACAGTTTCTATGGACTTTCAGATTGGTAAATGCTCCATATAATTAGTGGTTGGTGGGAATCAGTACAAGAGATTCATGCAATTTGGGATGTAGTAACTAGATAATCACCTTCAATTAGAAATCTGCTTTGTGTCTAGAAACTCATGGAAACATGCATCTTGCAAGGGTCAGTAGCTCTGAGAATCATTTCTACTAGTTCAAGCCTTAGGGTTTTCTTTTTCTTCCCCCCCTCCCTTGTCCCCCTTCATTTAATGGCATCTTATTAGACTTTAAATGCCTTGTTTGGAATTCCTTTCTAAATTAACAGAGAACATCTTGTAATTGCTTAGGAAACTGTCTGTAGTTATCAAATGATTTTAAAGCTATTCATATTATAGGCTTATTGTAGCCTTAATGTACCTTCATTTATATTATGAGGGTTTACAAATGACTTTGTCAGACATGTTAAGCAGTAAATGTTTATTCGGCAGAATCGGTGATAAAATGATCATCTTCATCTTGACAGCAATTTACGTAGAGGTCCAGTAATTAATCAGGTGATTAAGTATGTGTCTGGAAGAGTTCAGGGAAGAGAAAGGACATTTATATATGTACAGAGGGTAGAGTTTAATCAGATGGAGGAGAAATATCCATCTTTGCATAGTAGAGGTGTCAAAGGTGACTGAACATATGGGAAGTATTCTGTAATAATAGTGTACATCTTTTTTGAAGTAGAAAATACATACTATTTATCAAGTCTGTCCATTGGGGAAAACATCCACACGTTAGAGGCAGAGTTTGCTTTTCTCCCCAGATTATCCTGTGGTGCAGTGGGGTTTTTCCCAACCCCTACTCATGTTTGATTATATCCCAGCATTCCTTTCTCAGTCCTATTTACCTTACTTAAAAAAATAAATAATAGCTGGGCACCAGTGTCTCACACCTGTGATCCTAGCTACTCAGGAGGCCAGGATCTGAGGATCATGGTTCAAAGCCAGCCCAGGCAGATTAGTCACCATAAGGCTCTTATCTCCAATTAACCACTCAGAAACTCGAAGTGATACTGTGGCTCAAGTGGTAGAGTGCTTTCCCTGAACACAGAGGCTCAGGGACAGCACCCAGGCCCTGAATTCAAGCCCCACAACTCACTAATAATAATAATCATAATAACAACAACAACAACAATAATAATTTGTGTGTTTTCAGTTATACAATTGTTCTTTCAATCTAGATTTGTGTGTGTGTGTGTGTGTGTGTGTGTGTGTGCGCACGTGTTTGTGGGGCTTGAACTCCAGGCCTGGGCACTGTCCTTGAACTCCCTTGCTCAAGGCTAGTATTCTTCCATTTTGAGCCACAGTTCCACTTCTGGTTAGGTAATGGTTAATTGGAGACTTTCCTGCCTGGGCTGGAACTGTGATTCTCAGATCTCTGCCTCTTGAGTCGTTAATATTACAGGCATGAGCCACCAGTGTCTGGCCAATCTAGATTTATTCTTAAAGAGATCTTCATAGTGCCTATGATTTTCTTAGTCTTGCTGTTCTCCAAAGAAGGTAGGGTGAGCCTACATATTTCATGCTGACCCTTAGAAATTCTCCATTTGTATCCAGGGGTGGTGGCACATACTTGGGATCCTAGCATGTGGAGGGCTGAGGCAGGATTGTGAGTTCGAGGCCAGAATGGGTCACCTGGTGAGAAGACCCTAGTTAAAAAAAACAAGCAATGAACAAATAAAAAAGGACACAAAGAAATTTTGCAGGTTTTACTACCAGTCTCTGAACTTATACAAAATTTGGTCTTGGTGACCCATGTAGGTCTTAAATCTCCACTCTGTCTTCTACTAAGTTGGAACTTTTTTTTTTTTTTTGGGTCCGGTCGTGGGGCCTGAACTCTGGGCCTGGGCGCTGTCCCTCAGTTCTTCAGCTCAAGGCTAGCGCTCTACCACTTGAGCCACAGCACCACTTCCGGCTTTTTTTCTTTTTGCTTATGTGGTGCTGAGAAATCGAACCCAGAACCTCGAGCATGCAAGGCAAGCGCTCTACCACTGAGCCACCTTCCCAGCCCCAAGTTGGAACTTTTTTTGTATATTGAATCATAATTAAACAATATCTCAAGTTAACTGAAGGGAACGGTGCTATCATTTTCGTTGGCCTTTCTTCGGTTTTCTGACACCAAAATGGGCACCTAGCAGATGCTTAGTAAATACATAGTGATATTTTCAGCGTGCCCCTCTGGGAACTGATCTTTCCATTTCCTTTTGAACTCAAATAACTCATGACTACCTAGAGAGCTAGGGCAGTATAATCTGACCCCTTCCAGCCGCTTCCGTTCAGACAGCTTCCACCAGAAGCTAACGTTGGATGGAGTTTTAAGAAATGACCCACGTGTTTTCTGGGTAGTACCGCTCATCCGATGTCCAAAAAAAGTGGAGTGGGCAAAATGTTCAGCTGTTGAAACTGAAGGTACTGTCACGTATCAGAGGAAAAAGGAAAGCGAATTCCTTCTCTGTTCAATCTTGTGTGTGTCATGGCCCTTATTTGCCTGATGGTCCAATTAACTCTCTTGCACGGAAAAATTCAGAAGCTTAGAAAGATGTGTCTTCTGTGCTACACACCGCATACTGGAAAGAACCACGCCGTACATGATGATGATGATGATGATGATGATGATGATGACAACCACCACCACCATGAAGAAGCTGGGCGTTTCTATATCTGAGGTCAGAGTGGATGAGACTTGGGGGACGAATGGGGGGGAGCAAAGGCCGTATGTGAAGTCAAAGGGGTACCAAGAAGGCTGTGGGAAGCTGGGACTAAGGAGAGGACACTGCAACCTCCTGTCACATGGTGTCCAGGCCACGGCAAGTCTGACGACAGCACACACGTCGCGTGCAAATGCACTTCGCATGGCATTGTCTATTGCATTGCCTGAGCATCATGGCGTCAGTCTTTGTGCCCTTTTTATTCACTGCTGGTTGATTTGACTCTCACGGACAGCGAAGCACAACTGGACACATTTGTCATTCCACCTTTGCCAGTAGAGCTGGTAGTGATTGCATTTTTGTTTTTTTTTTTTTGGTCAGTCGTGTGGCTTGAACTCGGGTCTGGGCACTGTCTCGGGGCTCTTTTGCACAAGGCTAGTGCTCTGCCACTTTAAGCCACAGCTCTACCTCCAGCTTTAAAGTGGTTAATTGCAGATAGGAGTCTCCCAGACTTTTCCTTCAAGCCTCAATCCTCAGATCTCAGCCTCCTGAGTAGCTAGGAATGCCCAGCCCAGGATTGTACTTTTTAGGTCTCATTTACGCCTTGGTAGAGCAGTACACTAAGATATTGAGAAGAAAGGACAGGTCCTCACATTCTAATATCATGCCAATGAACAAACAATCGAGGGAGCTGGTGGCAGCGCCACATTAGTGGCTCTTTGGCTGACCCCAATGTCATTATGCCTCCTTTAAGCAGCCCTCAAGACTACACCACTGATGTCACTACTCAGGAAGGATGATCTGGAAGCCTGTCTTGATCATGTGATCAGTGTGGTCCTGCTCTTATTCTTACATAGGTACTGCATTCTTTTACTGAGGTTGCCAAATGAAGAATTACCAGAAATGTATTTTTGCCTGTGGTCTAAGATGAAGATGTCGCAAGTTTCCTTCCTTCTGAGGGGTGTGAGATTGTGGCTCATACAAGTGTCACCTCCGCCTCTGCCTTCATCTTCAGCCTTTTTTTTTAAATCTCTGTGTGCATGTCTGTGCCCAAACCCCTGCCATTATTAGAAACATCAGTCGGCCTCCATAAAGGCCTACCTAATGATCTCAATTTATTACATCAGCAGCAGTTCTATTTCCTATTCTAAGGTGCTAATAGGTAAGATTTCAGCATATGAAAGCTAGGTGCCAGTGACTCATACCTGTCATCCTAGCTACTCAGGAGGCTGAGATCTGAGGATCACGGTTAGAAGTCAGCCTGGGCAGGAAAGTCTTTGAGACTCTGATCTCCAGTTAAGCACCAATAAACAAAAGCAAAACAAAACGAAACAAAAACCAGAAGGGGAGCCGTGGTTCAGGAGGTGGTAGAGCACTAGCCTTGAGCAGAAAAGAAGATCAGGGACAGTACCCTGTACACACACACACACACACACACACACACACATACACACACACACACACACACACACACGATTTGTATATGAATTTTCCCTTCACTGAGGAACAGTGAGGATTTTCCACTTGAAGTTTTGTCTGCATTCGGAGCTTGAATTCCCAAGGACTGTCCAGGTCTGTTTTCTCTCTGGGCTGTGTTCAGACCTCAGGGGCAGCCTCTGCTGTTGAAACCTGGAAGGGAGAACTCGTGCCCTGCATGCCGGCGGAGTGACTCCATCTCCCGCTCATTCTGCCCCGCACGGAGACCACTACCCATGCTGCACCTCGAACGCTTCCCTGCTGGGGGAACATACCAGCACTTTCCATTAGCATGAAGGACACAGACCAACGGCAATGTGCACGATCATGGTTCAGCTCCTCCCTAACAAAAGGGATCATACACTCAGGCCTCAGTGAACATCAACGACCCATTGTCATTGGGGATTTAAGATTCAACACACCAATCTGAAATCAGCATCTGGTGTCTCATGGTTTGAGCTTGGAGTGTTTGGGGGAGGGGAGGAATAAAATGCTTTTAGTTGCCTACTTTATGATAAAATGCATAGTCTCTCTGGGGGAGTGCATATTGTTTTAGACCGTCTTCTTCTTTTTGTTTTTTTGAGAATGCCAAACACTTGCACTGAAGTGTAAGTCGCAAAGTCATTTTTCACAGCCAGTGTAGATACGTCACACCACCCTCACTACATTGCAGGTGCTTTCCCTTCCTTTGGGGCCTGTTGCTACAGATAATACAGTGAGAACTTAGGAGCATTAAGGCAGGTCTTCCAGCAGACCCAGGAGACCCCGCTGCCCCTGGCCTGGTTGACGTAGTCCCAGCAACTATTACAAGTAAGCCCAATCTGGGCATCAGCGGCTCTCGCCTGTAATCCTAGCTACTTAGGATGCTAAGATCTGAGGGTTGTGATTCAAAGCCAGCTCGGGCAGGAAAGTTGTGAGATGCCGATCTCTAATTAACCAACAAAAATCTGGAAGTGGGCCTAGTGCCAGCTTTGAGGAGGAAAAAAAAAACATACGGAGCACTGCCTAGGACCTGGGTTCAAGCCTTATTACTTTGTGCACGCACATGTGCGTGCACGCATGTACACACACACACAGAAAGAACAAATAAACCTAAATGTGAGAGGCTTGTTCAGCAGCCCCATCTCCTCTTCCAGCAAGGCGGGGCAGGAGAGAAGGGGCGTGCACCCCTGGCCATTTTCAAAGTACCACTCCCAAGATGGCCGTGGTCGCTGTCTCCACCAGATCTGACGAGGGTGGAAAGGGCTTGGAGGACGATGAACGGAGCCACACAGATTCTACGGGCATGTCCACTGGCCACGTCTCCCATGTTGCTGGCTCAGTCATAAAGCTGCGTTGAGTAAAACCTGAGAAATGTAGTCTACTTTGTTATGTGCCCAAGGGGAAGGGGGGAGCAAATTTGCAGAGTTATCAGCTAGTGTCTGCAGTAAGTCCATCCTGGAGGTGAGAAAACTGTGGTCTCTGGGGGCTGAGAAGCTGGCTCAGTGGTAGAGCGCTTGCCTTGCATGCATGAGGCCCTGGGTTCGATTCCTCAGCACCACATAAGCAGAAAAAGCCAGAAGTGGCGCTGTGGCTCAAGTGGTAGAGTGCTAGCCTTGAGTGGACGAGCTGAGGGACAGCGCCCAGGCCCAGAGTTCAGGCCCCATGACCCGCAAAAAAAAAAAAAAAAAAAAAAAAGCCAAGCAGGAGGCCCTGGGTTCCATTCCATTCCCAGCACCCGCAGCAGGGCAGAAGCCCAATAGGAAGGTATTATCATGATGTAGAAACGTGATATCAGGATGCCTGTGGCGTACTTCTGGACAAGTGTTCCTATTGCCTGTATCCTTTGAGGCCTCTCTTCTGCATCTCTATTGGGAAAATGGAAATATAGACATTTTGAATAAATCATATATCACTGCACCTTATAGGAAAATATACTTCCATTTCAAGCCCGATGACTGACAAAAAAACAAATAGAGAAATATATTTCTAGACCTTCAAAAATAATAAGACGATAATTCTGTTTTATTGGCATCCTTAGTGAGAGGACGAGAACTGGCCTTTGGCTCATGAAGGATGTGAAATATCACAGCCTACTTTTCTGAGTAAGCTAACACTAGCAGATTTCAGCAGCCCCCCCCTCTCTTTCTGTGTGTGTGTGTATGTGTGTGTGTGTGTGTGACTTGAACTCAGGGCCTGAGTGCTGTCCCTTAGCCTTTTTACTCAGGGCTATTGAGCCACAGCTCCATTTCGACCTCTTAGTGGTTAAATGGAGATAAGAATCTCACAAACTTTCCTGCCCAGGTTAGCTTTCAACCCTGATCCTCAGATCTCAGCCTGCTGAGTGTGCGTCACCAGTGCCCAGCTCAGCACCTCTCTTGGCATTCATCACTCTTCAATATCTGCTGGGATTTGGAAAAGTCCTTAGCAAGCCATTGTTCTAGTTATTTTGATCATCCCCTAAGAGTTAATCCATTCTCAACCTGAGCACCACTGAAGGAGTTAAGGAATAGCATTGCCTAGAATGTATCTGTGACAGTTTGAAGTTGCTTCACCACACAGCAGCTAATTCTCTGCTGCATCTTTTCCCAGGAGAAGAGAACCCCTCAGGACCCAGCAATATGCTAGGATGACTGCTCTTTCACTCTGTAAATACATTTTTTAACTGTACTATAATGTCATTTTGATGGCTTAATTTCTGGAAGGATTTGGCTAATTATGTTTTTAGGAATGTACTCAGACCAGTTTCAGCTGCCTGGAGTTCCTTTTAATAGCAGTTGTTCCTTACCTTTCCTCTTGTTTATTTTCTCTCTCTGACTTCAGAGTTATTGTGCTGATTGGAAGACCCGACCTTGGTTTAAATGAATTTTTCTGTAACACTCTGTGTGGGGGGGGGGGGGATGCACTATTTTAATGGTCTATTGCTAGTCGGTATCCACTTCCCATTGAAAAGCAGTGAGAAGTTCCCTCTTGACTGAGAAATCACTGGTTCAGTACATGTATGTTAGCACTCCTCCTCTCCACACCCAAGGTCTCTAAGTAACTAAGACAAGGTTCTAGTCCACATCAAAATGAATATTTATACTAATGATTTATACTAAATATGACAACTCAGGAAACTAGTAAGAAACAAAGAAATGATTGAGGGTAGTTACTTCTGGAACAGACCAGGGTGGTTGGTCTGGCTGCTGAAGAATGTGTCCGTGGTGCCCCCTAGTGGTGGTTTAAATAAAAACAGTTCAGATGCTAGAGCAGAATTACTGTCTTCATTTCTTCAAAGGAATAATTCAATGCTTATTGTACTCATAGCATGGCTTGCCAACACTTGAATAATTAAAATTGTAGAAAATAAGTGTAAT
The DNA here is from genome assembly GCF_000151885.1 of Dipodomys ordii. Taxonomy (NCBI): domain Eukaryota; kingdom Metazoa; phylum Chordata; class Mammalia; order Rodentia; family Heteromyidae; genus Dipodomys; species Dipodomys ordii. The sequence goes on from NW_012267256.1 coordinate 4,778,228, forward strand.
AGCATTCATCGAGGGCTTACCCTACAATTCATTAAGTGTATCTACCTTACATATTTGTTTCTGTCTTCTCCACGAGTCGGTGACCACTCTGAAATATATCTATTGTTATGGCAATTTTATAAATGAACTTTAGAAGATTCTTCTAGGAAAAAAGTGATCCATGAAATTTAGTGGCTGTGTCTATGGTTTGCCTTCCAACAGTTTAGCTTCCAGTCCTTTGGTTTCTTTTGATACCATTACAAAACCGAGTGTTTAATGTCTTTACAACTGTTCACACCAGATATACCTGTGGGTGATTTCTCACTGTTCTGGTCTTCATGTGTGCTTTCTTTTTTTAATCAAAAATCAGAAGTAAAACCATCATCTTGTCTGTATCTGTGCAAGGAGTCGTAGAAGGGGGCTGTCAGACACAGCTCAGCTAACAGCTGAGACATTAATCCGTCTCAGCCTCTAGACTGAGCCTACCAGCTGCCGGTATGTCCTGGGACATCTGCATTGAAGAGGTGAGGGGACCCAAATCCATGAATTCGCTACATTTGTCCATTTAGATGCTTATCAACAATCATTTGTCATTTTCTTTTCTTTTTTGGTGATTCTGGGACTTCAACTCAGGGTCTGGGTGCTGTCCCTGAGTCTCTTTGTGCTCAGGGGTAGCGCTCTACCACCTGAACCACAGCACCACTTCCACCATTTTCTGAGTAGTTGATTGGAGATGGTCGTCTCATGTCCCTTCCTGTGAGTCTGCAATGGCTTTATCCCCAATACTTGGGTCCAATGTAGAGTTATGTTCAGAGAATCTAGTGGAGTGATTCATACTGAACAAAAAAAGACTGGGGAGAGTACAAACGGGGATAATGGGCATCTCAGATGAGCAATATGTGGCAGACTTACAGTCAGGACCGTTCTAAGCATGGGGAGGTAGCGACAGAAACAGGGCAGAATGCCTTTGGCTGATTGGTGGGACTGTGGGGTGCAATTCAATAGAAAACTATTGGTCTACACTCAAGTAGTTCATGCCTCTGTAGCCTTAGCTACTCAGGAAGCTGAGATCTTGAGGATCTCAATCTGAGGTGAGTCTGTGAGTCTCTTGTTTCTAGGCTTAAGTGATAGAGCACCAGTCTTGGCAAGATTTTCAAGCCCAGAGTTGAAGCCCCGGGACCAGCATGAAACAAAGGAAAAGAGCTTTTACAAAGGGAGGCAAGGCCTTGTGCTGATTCCTCCTGCCCGGCCCATCTGAGAGATGAGACTGAGGGTTTTCTCCTGCCCGGCCCATCTGAGAGATGAGACTGAGGGTTTGTTTTGTTTTGTTTTTTTTTTCATCTGTTGATTCAGAGTGAGCCACATTGTAGGATGAGCACCTGGAATACAGAACACAGAATTCAGAATGCACAAGCACTGGAGAAGCCTGGGTCAGAGAGACGAGCAAGAAGAATGACAGGTGTAAGAGGAGCTGGAAAAGTGGTTGAGAAATCCAACTGCTGATCAAGGTTCACATGGCTGGAACCATTGGGGGAACCCCAGGGTCAGACCCACAGCACTGGACAGGAATAGGGGGTGGGAATGTGCAAACCCAGAAGGCACTTTCTATGCACATATTCACATACAGCACCCTAACACAAGACAGCCATACAAAATGAGGCTTGGTGGGCTGCTGGCGGCACATGCCTGTAATCCTAGCTACTCAGGGAGCTGAGATCTAAGGGTTATGGTTCTAAGTTAGAGAAAAACTGCCTTTTCTATCAAAATGTATTGCTCAAAAGTTCCTGCTTTGGCCTGGTAGCTTGGCTCTTGGTAAGGAAAAGAGGAACTACTTTGGGATAAGAAAGGATTTTTGCACCTGTAATCCTAGCTACTCAGGAGGCTGAGATCTGAAGATTGCAGTTCAAAGCCAGCCTGGGCAGAAAAGTCCCCATGAGATTCTTATCTCCAACAAACTATTCAGAAAATGGCAGAAGTGGTGCTGTGACTCAAGTGGAAGAGTGCTGTCCTGAGCACCAGGGGGCTCAGGGACAGTGCCCAGGCCCTGAGTTCAAGCCCCACAACCAACCAAAACAAAAAAAAAAAACATTTTTGAAATGTAAGGTTTTGTCTTAAACTGATTTCAAGATGGAATTATGACATGCCCCAGACTGTTTAAGAAATTGCAGAGGGCTGTGAGTATATTTTGAAACTAAGTGTGAACTGTTCATTTTATTTCAAAATCACCTTATGTAAATACATGTTACCCTATTCAGACTAGCCAGTCTCCAGCAGAGTGTGAAGCTGAGCTCAGCCAATCTGAGCAGGGGGGTGGGGCCTGCTGCCCTAGGGATGGAGGGGCACCTGCCTCTCTGCGCCTGCTTGCTGGGCAGATGGTTGGCTGATGACATTCAGCCTTCTGCAGAAGTAAATTCTGCCTTGCTGAGACAGTTCCTTATTTTTGTACTTATTGTTGTGACTCCAGTGGTTCTTGGAGAGCATAGTTACAACAGAAGGCGGCCCGAGCAGGAAAGTCGGTGGGACTTTTCTCTACAACTAACCGCACACATACAAAAAGTGAGCCTTATAAAGTTTCAAGCTTTGAAAGCAGGTGATAGTTCTTGTTGGCTCACAAAGGCACTGTAAGCATCGTACAGATTTCATCAGGTTGGAAATTTTAAAAGAAATGAAAGAAGGAAAACCTATGAGATTCTTCTAATGGAGTAGAACTGGCAGATTTCAGAATGCACTCGGTTGTTTTCAATGCATTTGTTCCTTTGGCCTGCTCCCAGTGAGCAGAAAGTTCTTTGTTAATTCCCTTTAACTATTAAGGGAGTCTACCTCAAAGAGCAACACCTTGTTCCAAATCCTGGCTTCTCTTGAGTTTGAGAAAGGGCTGGGGTTGGCACATCCGTTCTTCTGGTCCATTTTTGGAGTTGAGGTTTTGGCACTATTGCTTACCATAAAAAGAATGTTCAGTAGATTCTCTGGGTGCCGTATTTCACAGCTGTCACCCCAACTACATGGGAGGCTGGGCCTGGGACGATCACCAGGCCCCCTCAACTTTGCAGGGGGGAGGGGTAAAACAAATTTTGCAAGACTCCATCTCAATGGGAGAAGCTGGGCGTGGTGGCGAACATCTATCATCCCAGCTATAGGGGAAAGCACAAAATAACCTGGGCCTGGGCAAAAATGAGGCTGTGTCTCAAGATACCACTGCAAGATAGCGTTGAAGGAGCGGTACAGCCCTACAAACAGACATGGGCCCTAAGATCAGACCCCAGTACTGCTTCCTACCAAAAAGAATAGTAGCAATCTGTTTTTGCTACTCTGCAATTTGAATCTTTAAGTCATAATATAAACATATTTCATTGCCCAACGTATGACATTTTCTGAGTTTGTACAACTACCTCTTTACTATGTAATAGTGTGAAATGTCAGGTAATTGTTCTTTGGCAAGGTTTGGGGTCAGATGATCTGCTTTAACTTAATCTTGAGTGTGTTCTAGGTATTTATTGTCAGTCGTGGGTCTTGAACTCTGGGCCTGGGCGCTGTCCCTCAGCTCTTCAGCTCAAGGCGAGTGCTCTGCCACTTGAGCCACAGCACCACTTCCAGTTTTCTGTTGGTTAATTGGAGATAAGAGTCTCAAGGCCTTTCCTACCCAGGCTGGCATTGAACAGCCATCCTCAGATCTCAGCCTCCTGAGTAGCTAGGATGACAGGCATGAGCCACCGGCGCCTGGCATCTTATCTCCAATTTAAAAACATGAAGCCTTGAGTTCAAGCCCTTCGTACCAACACACAAAGGAAATAAACAACTGAAAAGCCAAGAAAGAGAAGGAGAAAGGAAGGACTACCATATGAGCTAGGGAGGAAGCAGAACACTGTATGGAATTATCAGAACTCCGATGGAGGTACTGTCGGAGATCATATTTGTCTCTCCTGGGAATCTGCCTGTGATGACAGCATTTTAGTTATGTGAACCTTGAAGCAGGGTGATTCCATGGGAAATACCTCAATGGGAAAGTATGTCTGTATCAGCAAGAAGGATGCAAACTGTTTTACACAGCACCAAGTTTGAGGGTGTATTTTTTCTTTCTTTAAAAAAAATTATCTTTCAGTGGCCACACCAAGGGGTGGCCGGTGAACGAAGCAGTTGATGAATGCAGTGCATCCTGACCAAAGTCACCCCTCTGGACATTGTCTCCCATCCCTTCCCTCACTTCTACGGTTGTAGGGTGTACATTGAATTCTTGACTGCCTTCCCCGCTTCATTTGTCCACCTCTTTCCCTGTGACCCCACCCTGCCTCTCCCAAGTATCTACTTCCTGCTGTTCATTTTGTTGAACTTTGCCTTTGCCTCTCTAGGGAGTTAAACGATCTGAGTTTTCCCTTCAGTCTACCGAAGTTCAGGTAATATGTTTGTGTACACTTGCATACTGCCCAATGTATTTACTAACAAGTTTATAAGCTCAATCTCATGCCCTCATAGAAGGGGGAAAATATGCAATCTTTTTCTGGACCTGACTTACTTCACTTGCTTTTTTCCAGGTCTTTCCATTTCTTTATGAACCATGCAGTATCTTTCTTTCTCTATTTTTGACGTATTATTACACAAAAAGGGGGAAATGAAGCTTTCCTCTTTGGAAGAGAAGGAACATACTATTAGAACTCTCTATTATTTCCACTGCTTCTCTCTGCCCCAGACAAAAGCTGAAGCTTCCCCCCGCCCCCACCCTTTGGCCATTAATTGAGGTTTATTTGCAAGTTGGAACTTTCCTACATCATCCCTTGTTGGATTTTAGTTTTCAAGACCTGCAAACTTTCTCCCAATTCGTATTTATGTCTGTTGTGCCAGGCACCAGGGTGGCACATCAATTTGTTTTTGTTGCTAAAGAAGCAAGTAAACATGTTAACATTTAATCTTCTAGTAATGGAATTGACAACAAAAAATCTCAGCAACTCCCAATGCTGTTCAGAGATATTTTATCGCTGCCTGTTGTGAGACGTAGGACTATGTAAAATAAATGATGTATGGAGCTGTAGGAATTCGGCTTTTCCAGACTACCTTATGTCTAAGGAACATTAAACATAGGGTTCTCGTTTAGCAAATAAATAACCATTCATTTCAATGGCTGCATAGCCTGGACTTTCGTGCATATTTTTGCAAAGATAAGGAGAGGCCATTAGGGATTTAATATAAAATAAATCGCCAAGGGGTCTTCTTGTAGTCCTCCTCTTCCTGCCACATGGTGTGTTACTAATGTGCATAAATGGGCTTAAATGAATTTGTTATCTGTATTACATTTGCAGTATGTATATATTTATATATTATTTTTTAATTGTGTTTAAAAATAAAACATTAAATACCTCATTTTGGAGAGCTGAGAACGTAGAATACGTAAATCAATCAGCTTCAATTAGTATTAAACATGTCAGTATATTAGATTTGCCTGTGGGTGTATTTACCCCACGGAGTTGAATATATTTTAGTTTTGTCATCTGGGTGGTAGCCATATGGTTAATTTGTCACCTTGTAAGAATAGACTGCTACAATCCGAGCCTGGCTAATGACATAGTGCTTATGTTCCATCAAGAGTCCGTGTCTTCCTTGTTTTATTGATGCCCTAGGTCACATTGTGAACAGTGTCTCTCCGAAGCACTGCTGGTTCTCACGAACCCAGGAGTTTTGTTGCTTTACTTTGTATTGGAGTTGCTCTTATCACATACACAGCTACAGAAAGAAGATGTCAAGAGACACTTTGTATCATATGAAACTCATTGATACTATGTGTTACTGTGTCTACAAAACAGTAGTCCTAGGAGCTTTCCCTTAGAATTTGTGGTGATTTTTTTTTGTTTTAGTTTTTTTAAAACATGGAAATAAAAACAATAAATTACAATCTGTCGACTTAAAAGATGGCTATTTTAGATTTGAGTATGGAATTATTCCAAATGGTTTTGACAACATATTTCAAGTGATAGTCCTCTCAGAGGTAAAGCTTTGATGGCTGCAGGAGAAACCACTCTCAGAAAAGGAATCATCAAGAAATTAAAAATGCAAAAAAAGTATTTTTTTCATGAATAGTCTGGTAGGAGAGATTGAATTGTTGTATCTCTGTGCTGAATTTTATAGATTTGTTTCATACCCTAAGTGTGGACTATGAAATAAAATATATTCTTCTAATATTCTTCACTACCAATCAATTTTATTTGAGTGTTACTTTCAGGGAAAAAACTCTTAAAATTTGCCTGCGACCCGTATTTCCTTCTAACAGACCATCATGTGTGATTATCACTTGATTATCACTACTTAGTAGATAAGAATGAGACCGTGGCTAGTGGATTTCACTCATCTTTGTCTCTGGCACAAAATAAGGCACTGCGTTGTAATCAATTACAAGGAGGTGACAGTGAGCGCGTGTCTGTAACCTCCGTATTTGACTGGGAAGGCAAGTACTCCTTATTTTGACTTCTATTTATCATTCTGGGGTTATTATTCTTGCTTTTATCATTGCTTTACTGGAGATGTTTATGGGGCATGGGTTTTAGCAGCAGGAGGTGTTTTTTGAAAAATGCTAAGTGTAAAATAGATCTTGTAAATAATTCATGTGTTATTCAGTGTTTGGTTCCACTCCTTCACATTGTCTTGCATGCAATCCTATACTTGCGAGAGCTCTTCTTAGCTCTCCATCAGCTAGGTGAGCAGAGCAGAGCTGGCTGCAGAGGTGAATTCTAGGTCCAGGAATACAGGGCAATACCTCCCTTGACTGAAATACTGACTGAGAAGTTTTAAATTCACAAAGTTTTGCAGCACAGCTCACAACCCAGAAGAGCATTTCAGCGTGACAAAGAAAGGCAAAACAAAGCAGCAACCACAAAAAATTGAAAAATACATTCGGATAGTTGAAATTGTAAATGATTGTGTTACTTACTTGTCCATAAAATGATAATAAAGCAATTCAGACATTATGACTTAGCATCCATAAATGACAATTAAAAATCACCTCATTTGCATTTCACTTTTCTGTTTCCAAATAAAAAATTAATCATGTCTCTGATAGGAAGAAAGAGGTGTGGGACTCGGGTCACAGTTACAGATCCCAGGTGAGTCCCCTCCTCAGGCATACTGCAAAAATGTGAGCACTGGGGCAGCGTCTCACAAAATCTTCGTGGCTGTCCAGCTTTCTAATGCAATTTTTTTGTGCATGTCATACTCGACTATCAACACATTATAAACAATGCTACACAAGTCAATATCAACTTCAACAGAATCGTTACCAAACCAAAAACAGACTTTTGTGGGATCTGCAAGGGTATCTACACCATCACATAATTCTTATGCTTTTCTGCTAATTGCAATAGATCTTTCATTGTCCTGTCTTAATATACTCATGCACCAAGATTCTTTAATATGATAAACACACATTCTTTCTCTGGCCTCATTGATGTACTATGACACCTCCTTTGTTTCATTATAAGTAAATGATAGCTGGGCACAGGTGGCTCATGCCTGTAATCCTAGCTACTCAGGAGGCTGAGATCTTAGGATTGTGCTTCAAAGCCAGCCCAGGCAGGAAAGTCCTTGAGACTCTTATCTCCAATAAACCACCAGAAAACTAGAAGTGGCGCTGTAGCTCAAGTGGTAGAGTGCTAGCCTTGAGCTGAAGAGCTGAGGGACAGCGCCCAGGCCCAGAGTTCAAGCCCCATGACTAACAAAAAGAAAAAAAGAAAAAGCAAATTATACAGTTATGCTATCACTCCACGCACACATTCTGAACCTGTTCTTGTTCAATATCCCGCTTGGGAGCTATAGTAATTTATATGCTCAATGTGGCAAGTAGGAATTTTATATATTGGTCAGAATTTAGCAACACATCTCTCGATTGCCCACTCATTGAGGAACACAGATCTTAAATTTGGATCCCATTATTCCGTAGGTGAAGTTTCTATCCACAATCAATCAGAATCGGAGGACAAACTTTCTTCAAGAGTTTGTGTCTCCAAGAGTTCAAAGTTAGGTTCAGGCAGAGCAGCATTTCAGCTTTTTCCCTCCCCCCCCCCAGAGGCCCTCCCGCCCCTCCCCCACCCCCTGTCCCGTGTGTACAAGAGTTAGGGAGAGTCGCCAGGCACCCTGGGGTGGAGCACACCTATAATCCTACCTACTCAGGAGGCTGAAATCTGAGGATCACAGCCCAGGAAAGTCCATGAGACTCTCTGATCTCCACGTAATCACAGAAAACTCTGGAAATGGTGCTGTGGCTCAAGTTTTAGGGTGCAAGCCTTGAGCAAAGGGAGCGAGGGACAGCACCCATGCCCAGATTCCAAGCTCTAGGACCAGCAGAGAGACAGAGACAGACAGAGTGGTAGGGAAAGTTGAAATCAAGGAAAGAGAAGTTGTGTCTCTACTCAGATTATTTATGACAAAAACCCTCTTCCTCCCAAAATCTGTGGCCTGGTTGGGTGTGCTCCCACACCAACAGAGAGATGAACATCCAGTGAATTGGGGAAAATGTAGCCTTTCTCAATTTCATTTTTAAGAGCAGTAGTGAAATGTTTTCTTGATGTGTGTCTCCCCCGCTTCTAATTTAATTGGGTATCACTTTCCTGACAGTCAGGGTGGGAAGTGGGTTGCTGTTGGCGGATACTAGAATATCAACATTATCAGTGTGTGCTGGAGACCTGTAGAGAACCTGGGAGTTTCGTCATGGCCTGTGTGTTAGATCTGAGAACACAGGTCAGAATGTACTCAATGTGCTGATACTTCACTGGCGTGAACATTCCCCCAGTGAAACCAGGGAACACTATAGCTAGAAACTTAGTGGTGCTCTGCAGGTGACTTACCACTATTTAATCTGTTGATTCATTCATTGGTTTAATAAACTGTGCTTGGCCTGAGAATCATCACACACACACACACACACACACACACACACACACACACACACACGCACACACACACGCCAAGCTGATCTCACAAGATGGCTCCACCCTTACATCTAACTGCCTGCCCGTGAGGCTAGATGTATATTATGGACACAGGGGCCTAGGAGGGCGAGGTTAGGCTTCTAGGAGGGAAAGGTAACATTATCATTTGGTAGCCTTATCAAGGCATCTCAACCTCCAGCTCTTTATTGGCCTATCTAGAAATCCATGTTGCAACTTCTAAAGACTTCATTATGGAAGGCATGGTTCTATTCCTATAGTCTTAGCCTTTTTTTTTTTTTAAATCAGTCATGGGGCTTGAAGTCTGGGCTTGGGCACTGTCCCTGAGCTCTTTTGCTCAAGGTGAGTGCTCCACCACTTTGAGCCACAGCACCACTTCCAGTTTTTGAGTAGTTAATTGTAGTTAAGAGTCTTCAGGGGACTTTCCCAGGTTGATTTTGAACCTCAATCCTCAGATCTCAGCCTTCTGAGTAGCTAAGATTACAGGCATTAGCCACCGGGCCTGACCTGTCTTAGCCTTTCGATCCCTGTATATGATCAGTGGGGAGGGGGTGCACATGATTGCCTGGGGATCTTGTTTCCTTCTCCTAAGAGTCAGTGCCTTAAGTAGCATCCAGGAAACTCATCGCTGGCACAGCCTTTGGCCTCACAGAAGTGCTTAGTGAAGATTTGTAGATAATGCTCCTTGGTTGTCAGTTATCTGGGACAACCGGAACGTGAGCGGAAAGGGATGAGAAGAAACCCAGGCAGCAGAAGGTTATTCAGTTGCAAAGCAAAGTCTTCTCTGACCAAGACAAAGGTCTTCCAGCCATGAGCATGTGGGAAAACCTCATAGGAACTCTTGGTGGTATCTACGAAGTGTTTTCTACCTTGTTCCTAGGTAGACCCCAGATACACTATTTAAGGAAGCTGCATATCCCATTATTTGCTTTTTTGAATGTTGCTGTACATAGTGAACTCTATGTACAAAGGGAAGCACCCACAACGGAGCTTTCCAGAAAAACAACTTGTATTCACCTAGTCCATCTCAAAGTGTATGTATGCTTTCTTCCTTGAGATCAACACAATAAAAAAGAGACTTTCACCAGTCAGGTGGCTGAGATTTCAGGATCACAGTTCAAAGCCAGCTTGAGCATGAAAATCCATGAGTCTTTTATCTCCAATAAACTACCAAAAAGCTAGAAGAGGAGCTATGGCTCAAGTGGCAGGGTGCTAACCTTGAGCAAAAGAAGCTCAGGGACAGAGCCAAGCCCTTGAGTTCAAGCTCTAGGATTAGCACAGAATAAAATAAAATAAACCAGAGGCTCTGCTTCAGGCAATGATTCTGTAGGAAGGCCACTGGGCAAGAAACCAAGCATCTCAATATAGAGCCCTGGCTCTGTCACTGTTAGCACTGTGAACTTTCACAAGTCAAAAACCTCTTTGAGTCATATTTCTTCTCAGAATGGGAAAAATAGAAATTGCTCTGCTATATAGAATCATGGGGTTTTGTGGGACAATGAGTGTGAAGGTAAAAACGTAAAACCCCAACAAGAGGGAAGAGATTAGTTGGAAGGTGATGCTTCCTCATTTGTGTATTGGCTGAAGATGGCAATGTACTTGAAAGCTATGATGCATGCAAGAATGTCCCTTGTCCATCTGAAAATATGAAAGTGGAGAAAGATTCGAGCTTCTGCTCAGCCCTGCTTTGGGTCTTCTTCTGGGAGACAGCGATCCTCTTCCTAACAAGGTATTGCTTACAGGTAGCTCACTACCTTACCTCCATTTTGGAGAAAATCATTCCTGGAGATTCCAATACAATGAAACAATTGGACTTGAGTACTCACTCCTTTAGATGAACCAGACTTGCTTGAGTGTGAACGATATACCAAGAAACTCGCTAGTTCCTCTGTCCTTGAAAACCTGAGCACTATAAAATGTGCATCCTTCCCACCTCCAGCACCCAAAGTAGCCTCACTCGGCTAGTTGATCTGCCCGTATCTTCATATTGGAGCAGCAATGGTACCTAACAGATCACAAGTGCTTATGTCATGTCAAGCATGGTTCTAAGTGCTCCTATACCTTTGTTTTACAGACTGCACACTGTCACCATCTGTCATCAAGATCCTCATTTTACAGATGATGCAGACTCTGTTTTTCCCCAAGGGTACTAGGCTAGAAAGTAGAGGAGATTTCCAGCCCAGGAGAGTCAGGCTCCAAATTAAAGTATGGGGCCATGTGATTCACGGCACCTTAGGGGTTGTAGAAAGAGGAAAGGAATGGTTTGGGAGTTTACAGTGCAGGATGTACAATGATTATATATTGGAATCAAATTATATGGTTATTAAAGACAAGTTTAATATTTTAAAAATCAAGTATTTACATGTGCTAGCTCTATCCATGAGGGACAGTCTTTGTTTTTGTACAAAAGAGTTGCCACTCACCAAAGTAGTGAATGAATACAGTAAATCTTCTTTGTTTGCTTGTCATGGGGCTTGAACCGGGGCCTGAGTGCTGTCCCTTTTTCTCAAGGCTAGAGTTCTCCCACTTTGAGCCACAGTTCCACTTCTGGTTTTTGGGTGGTTAATTGGAGATAACAGTCTCATGGGGACTTTTCTGCCCAGGTTGGCTTGGAACCACAATCCTTAGGTCTCAGCCTCCTTAGTAGCCAGAATTACATGTGAGAGCCACTGGCACCCAGCTACAATGAATCCTGATCAATGTCATCCTTTTCATCATTCTCCCCCCCATCCCTCCGAACCCCACCACCGCCCTCAATTTTGTTAATTTTATAGAATATGCACTGGATTTTATGACTGCATTCTTTCCTTTCATTTTCTGCATTCCCTCTCTTTAGTTGCCTCCGCCCTTCCCTTAATCCCACACCCCTACTTTCAATCATTCAATTACTGATGTTTATTTTGTTGGACTGTTATTTAGCCTTTCTGAGGAATTATATTGTTTGAATTCTCCCCTGAATATACCATATTTCAGTTAATGTACTTGTGTCTACTTAGATTCCACTGTAAAGTATACATTTATATATTTATATATAGATTATTTCTAGCTTCCACATATGAGAGAAAACATATATTGTTTCTCTTTCTGGACTTGACTTACTTTTCTTAGCATTACTTTTTCATCAGGTCTTTCCTTTTCTTTACAATATGTTCTTTCTAATGGATGAGTAAAATTCCATTGTGTATATACACCACATTGCATTGAGGGGCATCTGGGCTGATTACATACCTTGGCTATAGTGCTGCAATGAACCTGGTTGTGTTGGTGGCTTTACTGTATCCTGGTTTGTAATCTTTTGGATAAATGCCCAGTAGCTGTATGTTTAGGTTTAGGAGGAACCTCCACTCTGCTTTCCAGAGTGGTTGTACTAGTTTATGTTCTCACCAGCAGTGTGTTTGGGCTCCTTTGTGCCTACCACTCTGCCCCTCTCTGTTATTATTTGTATTGTTGATGATGGCCATTCTAACTAGGGTGAGATGGAATCTCAATGTTGTCTTGATTTGTATTTCCTTGATGATCGGAGACTTTGAGCATTTCTTCATGTGTCTGTTGGCTATTAGATGGGCCTTTTTTCTTTTTTCTTTTTGGATGAGCAGTGACAACTAGACCAGAGAGGAGGAGTTTAACTGTGGGAACACTGTGGAAGCTATTGTCATCATCAGACAGACTGGAGCTGTGGAAATCAGAGCCAAAGCTATGTCTCTAATTACAAAGGAGGGGCGATGAATGAGTATGTAAGACAGGCAGACTTTCATACCTCAGAAAGAAGGAAATACTAACAGGGAAAAGAAAATATATGCAAAAAGGAGTAATAATAACTATGGCAAATAATCAAAACTTGTAGTTGGCAATAAGGTTGCAAGGATGCTAAATTGAGTCTAAAGGGAATGAAACAGAGAATGGGGAGCGGAAGGCATACAATCTAATCGGGGTACATTGTAAGCAAAGATGAATATGTCAAAACAAAATGCCCTAGCACAACTAATAGATGGTAGTAAGTATTTAGAAAGAGATTAATAAAGAAGAATTCAATGATGTAATCTAATCTAACAAAACGATAGCAAAGAGAATAAAATACTTTGGTGATGAAAGAAAAGCTACAACAATCCCAGTTACGGGGAACCAGTGGCTCAAGTCTGTTAAGAGTGGAAGACGGTTGAGAGTGCAAGGCCAGCAGAGGAAGAAAACCTTATGAGACCCCATGTCAAATATAATGAGTGGCTGGGAATGTGGCCTAGTGGTAGAGTGCTTGCCTGGCATGCATGAAGCCCTGGGTTCGATTCCTCAGTACCACATAAACAGAAAAGGCCAGAAGTGGAGCTGTGGCTCACGTGGTAGAGTTCTAGCCTTGAATAAATGAAGCTCAGGGGCAGTGCCCAGGCCCTGAGTTCACCAGAACTGGCAAAAAAAATCAGAAAAAAAATTTTAAAAACTGGTAGAATGCCAGTCAAGCAAGCATGAGGCCCTGAGTTCAAACCCCAGTACCACAAAAAAAAGAAAGGCTCAAAGTTGATATAGTGTGCCAAAACATTGTGTAAGGGAAAAAAATGATTTAAAATTAGGATTTGGAAAAATACATTTTCACCAAATTGAAAAGGAAATGGGTTGGACAGATAATAAATGTGAGTTCTTCAGAGTTCTACGTCTTCTCGGATGTAGCAAATTGTGTAAATCTTTGCTAAGGCAGGAAGGCTCAGAGGACCCTGGGGGCTTTGAACAGCCCAGATCTTGCCCTGAAGAAATGATGAAGGCCCAGGAGAGAATCCTGTGTCCGCATGGCACAGGCAGCCATCCTGGCTTCAGGGGCCATTCGGGCACTGTGAGTAGGTTTCCAGTTTGCATGACTGCACTGGGCATCATGCTGTTACTGCAATTAGTAATAAAGGGAGGTAAGGAAGGTAAAGGAGGTAAAGGAAGGTGGAGGAGACAGAGCATTACGAGTGTGATTTGGAATAGTTTGAGCTTTTAAATAGCCAAAGTTCATCTAAGGTAATACAGGGGAAGAGACTGTGTCTCTTTCTACATTATAACTAAGGATCTAGATGTTCAGCTTAGGGATAGGGAGAGAGGAAAAATAAAAGACTTGATATTCCCTTGGGGAAAGACAAAACAGCAGAACGGAGAGGTGCTTGGTGAGTTGTGCATTGGGAGAGAAGATCCAGACATGGAAGCAAACACTGGAAAAATGACCGGTGACAAGAAAAGATGCTGAAGGTGCCCAGGAGCCAGTGTTATTCATAGAAGACTTAAATTCACACCCTCAAAACCTTGATTCAGAGGGACTGAGACCCTTGTGTTGAGTTCTTCTTGTTGGTTGGTTGTTTTCTTGCAACCTGTTTCTTTTTTTGTCAGTGTGAGATTAAACCTAACAGTTCCTCGGGTGTCAGATGTGGCTGTCTTTGGAGTTCTTTGTCGTCTCTGTAAGTATTGGCTCACTGATGGTCCTCATTCATTGGACAAGGAGCAAAGAAAGATGGAAGGTCAGTCGTTTCTGTGGATGCACCTGAGCTGCCTGAATCCTCTCTAAACCTGGTAAATGATTTCCAAAAGACGAGGACATGCAAATTCAGCCTTCTGCTGAGCACTGAATATTCCCCCAGTGCCTGGTGCGCAGCCCCAGCTGAGACCTAATACAACCCTTTTGCTTCCGAGAACCCACGGAGGGGAGGTTCTTCTAACATTGTGTGTGAAGCAGTGTGCGGCCAATGGTATGAGTTAGATTTATGCGTATGGTGGCTGTCCATTTCCAGCTGCTTTTGTGAGGTCAAAACTTTTTTTTATGTGAACAGATCGCATTATTATCACATTTAGTGGAGAATAATGAGATAGGGTGGTGATACATCATTGGCAGCTCATCGTGCTTGTTTGGAAGTCTGTAATAATGGGTCAGAGAGAGCGCGGTCCTTTCTCTGGCATGCACACTCACACACATACACACACACACACACACAGCGACGGTTCCTTATAACTGGTGCTCAGTAGCTCTTTGTAAATGGGATCTTGGGAGAAGAAGCCTCCATAAACACTCACAAAGGTAGCCCATTTCTCCGACTAATCTAAGGGGACAAAGATATCTCTCAGCTGATTTTTATACTCATCAGGAAATAGAAATTACCTTCCGGGATCTGCACTGCACCGATTCTATGAAAAGCTTGTTTGATGTGGTGACATGTGTAGAGAGAATTCAAATACGTTAGTCATGATATAATATAAGGTTTTCTGCTGCTGCCTTAGATCTCAAGCTTAGGGATATGTCCCGGAAACAGCCCCTCTGGGTCTCCTGCACCGCATTATATTTACCTAAGCTATTATAACCACTTTTAATTTATAATAATAGTTCCTGAGGTGGTACGAATCTCATGCATGTCTCATCTGTATAAAATCCTAAACTTTACATTTGTTCAAGTTTTAGGAGATGAGCTGGGTACTGGTGGCTCACACTTGAAATCCTGACTACTCAGAAAATTGAGATCTGAAGATCCATGCTCGAAGCCAGCATAGACAGGAAAGTCCGTAAGAATCTTCTCTTCAATTAACCAGCAAAAATCTGGAAGTGAAGCTGTGGCTCAAGTGGTAGCATTGTAGCCTTGAGCAAAAAAGTTAAAGGACAGCACCAAGGGCCCTAAATTCAAGCCCCTGTACACACACACACACACACACACACACACACACACACACACACACACACACACACACACACACACACACACACCCTCTTTAAGAGATGGGGAAATGATGAAAAGGGAGATGGTAATCAAGATGCACTGAACTCACAATCTGACATGTTGAACCGAAACTCAGTTGTGCAACTACTTAAGGGCAATCATGTTCACCTGAATGTCTTTGCCGCGGACCGGGTTCTGTCGGGACGACGGAGGATACCTAGGGGAGGAACCTGGAATAGGATGGGGAGATGGCAAACAGACAACTCACACACAAGAGGAGTGGATGCTGAGTGCTGAGTGCGATTTAATGCAGAGAATAGTAAACTTTTATAACAGAAGTCTTCATGAGAAAGGGCAAAAGGTTACACAATCTTGCTGCATGGCTTCATTTTTAGGTGGTCACCAGCTGATCGCCTGACAGGCACTTGTTTCCGGCTTATCTCTAAGGAATACAATGATTACGACGTTTGTCACCAATTAACCATTATCTGTCTTTACAGAGGTCTTAACTTCCCCAAATAGATCTTTCCTGTTTCTTTTTTAATAGTAAACCTCAAAGAGACCTGTATCTAGCAGTTCTTTAGGTCTAGCAATTCTCTTAGTAAATAGCAGGAAATTCTTTCTCCTAAATAATTATCTCAGCAATTGCCATACATTCTTTCTGTTCTAGCTGAGCCTACAGCTTCTTGTAAATCCCTTACAAACAATTCCTTCTGCTGAAGTGACTTTGTGAAACCCCCAATACTTTTATATTTACTTATAACTTGTCTACTAAACTCCATAAGAGGGGTTTCAGGGTAGCACTTAACTCTGGTGAGTTAGTCATATTTTTTAGGACACTCATCAGATATTGGAGTCGTCAACACTCTTCAGAAAGAGCTTTGTATAAGGGAATACTGACAATGAGCAAGTACAAAGAGCAGTAGAAGCAGTAAAAGATTAATAGGCACTCTTATGAGGGAAAGAAAGGCAGAAACACATCTTTTCCAGGGGTTTTGCCAGCCTTTTCCCAGGAGTAGGCCTCTTAGAATCCCTATTCTCCGAGGTAGACTTCGGTGAAGTCCCAAAACTTGGAGATAGGTTTCTGTAAAGCCCCATTCTCTGAGGTAGACTTCGGTGAAGTCCCAAAACTCAGAGATAGGTCTCTGAAGCCCCTATCATGCTCCGATAGATGGTTTCCCATGCTAAGCAGACTCTACTGGGGTCGGCGTGGCATGTCTTGATCATTCACAAGTCATGAAAGTTTTGTTTGATATGTGAGGAGGTCATAGAGGGCAGGCGTGGAGAAAATGGTCCTGTGAAGGAGCCTTGGTACGAGGAGAAATACGCAAACTCTGTACTGGAATGAAACGAGGAAGCTCTAGAAGGACTAAAACATAGAATATGTAATTAAATTCCTGTAGCTGCTTATAAATTTGGGTTTTTCCAAGATAAATTTTTAAAAGATTAATCTGGTGATATAAGTTGAAAATGGACACAGAAAAATGAATTCAATATAAGCACTTAGGATAATAGTTACCTGATGGGTGCTACCCAGTAGACTCTTGGAAAAGTCCTGAGACTCTTTTCTGCCTGCTGTCCATGATCCAGGTCTGTGGGTACGCTGCTTCAGGAAAGGTCAACAAAATATTGAGGACCAACATAAAAAAGTCTTTGAATGAAACAGGAATGCTTCACTTCCAGTGTACACGAGTTACAGTCCAGATCTAGAATTAAATACTAGCAATTAATATGGCTAGATATACAAAGAATGTTTGACCAGAAGGAACTTTGGAGGTCATGTCTTACACTGGCTCTATTTTGCAGGTGAATAAAAAGACACTGGGAAACTTGAAATGACTTGCTCACAAACACTTAGGGTCAGCAGCTGGATGAGAATTCTGATCTTTGGGCCAATTGTCTCCTGTTAGTTGAACTCATTGCCAACACAATCCTAGTTATAACAACTCCCATAATCCAAGCTTTTCAGGAGGCTGAAGACTGACGATCATGGTTCAAAGACAACTTTGGCTGGAAAGTCCATGGGACTCTTATTTCCAAGTATCCACCAAAAAGATGGGGCTGTGACTCAAGTGAGAGAATGACAGCTTTGATCAATAAAGCTCACAGAGTTTAAGCCCCAGTACATATGCATGCACGTGCACGTGCATGCGCGCACGCACAGACACACACACTCACACACACACACACACACACTACACACACACACACAGTACATATGCATGCACGTGCACGTGCATGCGCGCGCGCACACACACACACACACCACACACACACACACACACACAGTACATATGCACGCACGTGCACGTGCATGCGCGCGCACACACACACACACACACCACACACACACACACAGTACATATGCACGCACGTGCACGTGCATGCGCACGCGCACAGACACACACACACACAGTACATATGCACGCACGTGCACGTGCATGCGTGCGTGCACAGACACACACTCACACACACACACCACACACACACACACAGGAAAAACTTGCTTGCCTATTTTTCTCTCTCAGTGGTAATGGGCCATTGAGAGACTTCAAGTTTTAATCATTTTCAAATAAATAACCACATTATCTGTTTCCCTACTTACTCTCTAAGAAACATGGGAATTCTTTTTTCTTTTTCTTTTTCTCTTTTCTTTTTTTCTTTCTTTCCCTCTCTCCCTCCCCCTATCCCTCCCCTCCTTCATCCATCTATCCCTTCCATCTATCCCTTCCTCCTTTCTCTCTCTCTTTCTTTCTTCCTTTCTTCTTTTCCTTTCCTCTCCTCTCCTGTTCTTTTCTTCCTTCTCTCTCTTTTTTTTTTTTTTTGGTGCCAGTCCTGGGGTTTGAACTCAGGGCCTGGGCACTGTCCCTGAGCTTCTTTTACTCAAAGCTAGCATTCTACCTTTTAAGGCACAGTGCCACTTCCAGCTCTTTTTCTAAGTGGTTTATTGGAGACAAGAGTCTCCTGGACTTTTCTGCCTGGGCTGGCTTCAAACCATGATCCTCAGATCTCAGCCTCCTGAGTAGCTGGGATTACAGGTGTGAGCTACCAGCACTCAGCTAGGAATTTATTTTTCAATGACCTTTATTCACAAGCAGGAACTAGAAACAGGGCCAACCTTTTTGATATCCCAAGATAGCAGCAGGGCCCCTCTCTGGGAGATATGTGAAAGTGGCCAAATACAGAGCAGGGACTGAGCCAAGATACAGAATGCAGATGCTTGAAGAGAACTTAAGAGAAGCAGAGAGATCACAGTATCCAGAAATGAAGAATAGATCATGAATCTGAGAGCCGCTGACAAGGAAAGATAGAAGTCATTAAGAATTCCTGAGTAAGCCGGGCGCTGGTGGCTCACGCCTGTAATCCTAGCTACTCAGGAGGCTGAGATCTGAGGATCACGGTTCAAAGCCAGCCCGGGCAGGAGAGACTGTGAGACTCTATCTCCAATAAACCACCAGAAAACCGGAAGTGGTGCTGTAGCTCAAGTGGTAGAGCGCTTGCCTTGACTGAAGAGCTGAGGGACAGCGCCCAGGCCCACAGTTCAAGCCCCACGACCGACAAAAAAAAAAAAGAATTCCTGAGTAAGGGGCTGGGCATGATGGGCCAGGAAGACCCTGGTATTAGACCATCCCTTTGGCAAAAAGTGTGAGACTCTCTCTGGGCACCGGTGTCCCATACCTATATAGCTTAGCTACACAGGAGGGAGAGATTTGAGGATCAGGTTCATTCAAAGTCATCCCAGGCAGAAGGTCCATAAGACTGTGACTGCCAATTAACCAGCAAGATGCAGATTATGGAGGTATGGTTCAAGTGGTAGAGCACCAACCCTCAGCAAAAAATAGCCAAGTAGGAGTATGAGGTTTTGAGTTTATGCCCTGGTACCAGCACATTAAACAAAAGTGAGACCATATTTAAAAACAAAGTATAATGGGCCAAGAGTGTGGCTCAAGAGCTGTAGAAAGCATGAGGCTCTGAGTTCAAAACCCTAGTCAGCCGTAAACAAATAGAAATTGTGTCATCTGGAGGAAAATGGATGGAGCTAGAACTCATTATATTGAGCAAGATAAGCCAAACTCAGAAGGCCAAATATTGTGGCTTCTCACCCATTTGTTGAATATAGACCTAAAATAATGAGGAAGACAGGAAGAGAAAGAGGTGGAAGAGGTGGTGGAGAAGGAGGAGAAGGAGTAGGGTTCAAGTAGCAGTAATGGGACATCAATGTAAATGGGGGACTGTCTAGAAAGAATCAGCAGAGAGGAAGGGAGAGAGGAAGGGATATGGGGGGTAAAGAGGACTAAAGGACATTATGTTTGTCTATCTCTCCCTCTATCTACCCAGTTGTCTATATGAATATGAAATCAGGTGCTCCATCTTGCTCTGTAAATCAGGTATTCATGTTGATCTGTACTTCCTTTTGTGTTTCTATGTGTGCAGGGGGCACTTAACTGGAATTGAAATATGCAAAAGCAAAAATAGTGACAGATTAGAAGCCATCATGGCTCAAAGTGGAAGGGGAGGAGGAGAAGATATAATCGATGTTTTGAGTTGTGTATATGGATTTGCGGATGGATTGTCTATTGGACTTTGGAAAGAAAATGTCATGGAGAATTCTCAGATTGAGGTGTAAAGGTATTCTCAATGCTCTGGATTATATACCAAGATGAGAGGCACTAGAGATCAAGGCCGGCAAGCCAGCCAGGTAGCCCTGGGCAAATGACTCTACTTGCTCTCTTTGTAAGAGCACATACCATAGTTCAAAGAAGCCCACCTTTGGTTACAGCTTTCATTTTCATGGTTAGCTTTAATTGAATTGTAATACAGGTAGACAGACCAAATAGTGTCTCTGTTTTTCTACCAGATTAGGTTTTTTTTGTTTGTTTCATTTTGTTTTTGCTCTTCTCTGTAAATTTGTTAAATTCTGAATTGGAGGAGAAAGAGGGCTTGTTTCATTATTTGGCTGAAACCAAATAAACCTCTAGAAGCATATAATTGGATCATGTGGCTATCAGTAACTAATTTTAGAAAATATTTTTCTGAGATAGAACATAGACTTTCATTGTTTACTTGTACTACTTTGAGACTCTCTTTCTCGGCATTTGTTGAATTAAAGGCTTACAAAAATAAGTTTTAAGAAAATACTATTCTTTTTCCTACCCTAGATCTAACGTTCTGTCCAAAAGTGGATTTTACTAGTTACCAGAATCTACCTATTATTCTGGCTAAATTCCTTTCATTTCTTCTTCTAGGCTTACATTTTTATAGGCAGCCTTCACATGATTTCTTTGTGAAAAATATTTCTCAGCAGAGAAGAAAGTTTATCACTTGGAATGTTAAATGCAATTATATTGACATATGGTGGTAATGGGATAAAGCATACGGGTTAAAGGTTGCAGGAACCATGGCTTAGCAATTAGCGATGTAAATGAAACATTATTATCCATCATGCTGAGAAGTTGATGAACTGTACAGCAAATCTGAGCCCGCAGTCAGGACTGAGATAAGTCATTTCAGACAATACAGCAGAGTATTTATGAGTGTCGGGGCCAATGTTTCACATTCATGTCATGGAGATTTCTTTACCTAATGGTTGAATACAATCCTTATGAAGTTCAAATCATGAGGATTTTCCTTCCACAGGAATAAATACAAGACTCTAAAACCTTTTCCTAAAGGAAGCAATTGGAGAGTGAAAGTAGCCAGATGTTGACCTAAAAATCTGCTTCATATAATAAAGTGATTCTATAGATTACTTGTGTTGACTGTATTTGTTTTGATAGATCTCAAAATAGAATCTTGGTTTGGAAGAAATTGTTGAATCTCAGTTATTTCCCCAAGCATCTTAAGTCTGCAGGTTGGATTATGGAAATAACCAGTGATTTTCAGTCCTTCACCAAATGACTGAAGGAACAGAGATACTGTCACAAACATCTAAGCTATTCCCTTTATCCACTACCCACTTGATTACCTTATGCTTATTTTAAATCATGTCTTATGACCTACATATTACCCATCCAGGAAGGTTAAATTGACAAGGATCTTATTTGCTCAGTATTTGGATTCCTTATTTTCATCATATAAAGTAATGTGTCCAAAAATAAGCTAGAGTCCTTGAAAGAATATTGAAAATTCATTTATTTAAATTAACTAGTGGTATATCTAGCAAGTTCATCTTTAGCTAGGTGTGGTGGCTCACACCGGTAATCCTAGCTACTCAGGAGGCTGAGATCTGAGGATCACGGTTCAAAACCAGCTCAGGCAGGAAAGTCTGAGAGACTTTTATCTCCAATTAACCACCAGAAAACCAGAAATGGTGCCATGGCTCAAGTGGTAAAGCTCTTGACTTGAGCTGAAGAGCTCAGGAACAGTGCTCAGGCCCCAGAGTTCAAGCTCCACAACTGCCAAAAAAAAAAAGGAAGTCATCCGGGAAGGAAATGCTCAGTCTTGGTGCTCAGCCTTGCCTGGAACCAGAAATTTCTCTGAACAGTTTGCTTTGTTGAGGCTCAAATGAGAAAATAACTTGAGTTGTGAATATAATAATAATACGAAGAAGGAGAAGGAGAAGAAGAAGAAGAAAAAGAAGAGAAAGAGGAGGAAGAAGAAGAGGAGGAGGAAGAGGAGGAAGAAGAAGAGGAGGAAGAGGAGGAAGAAGAGGAAGAGGAGGATCAATGACATCCAATGTGAGTTAAATTATGCCCTGTGTCATTTCTCTGTCCTCCAACAAACATGCTAAGCCAGGCATTGTTCTAAGACATATAAAATAAGTCATCTCAATTCATCCTTCTGATGATCAGTGAAGTAAATTGCCCTTGCTTCCTAGTTGAATATAGAACAGAGGTTTAGAAATAGTCTTCAAAGTTTACACAACTATCAAACAACTAGTTCTCAGATCCAACCCTGTGAATTTGTTTTTGGTTTTTTTCAACGGTGTGAAATGTTTAAGTGCTATTGAGTTTACTCCAAATTCGTCTCCTGTGCCTCTGTGGTCCTCCCTTTGTTCTAGCTTTGGCCCAGTTTGGAGCACTTTTCTCTTTACAATGTGACATCCAATGGCTTCTAGATTTTAAATATCTCCTATCAAAGCAGAAACACTTAACGTTTAAGACTTCAAGACAAACTACCCAAGCCAATACGTGAGTGTATTGAGCTTGCAAGTGATCATAAATGCCCAACAATGTAATAGAATTTATCTTTTTCTAAACTCTCTGTCTCTCTCAGTTTCTGCTGTCTGTCTGTCTGTCTGTCTCTCTCTGTCTCTCTCTCCTAGTCAATAGAAATTCTAGAAAAATTGAGAGTTAGTAACAAAAGTAATTCATGCTGGTAGCAGATTTGAAGTCATATTTCTGTGTCCTTAACAAGTTCAACCTCTTCGCTAACTACCCAACAGTGCTAGATTCCATTTACTCCTCTACTTGTAACTTTTCTTTTATTAATCTTAATTTTGTTTTGCTTTAAGAAATTAAACCTATTCTTTTCCTCTCTTCTCTGCCCAAATGTTTAAGTAGATGATCTAATTGGTTTTCTTTTTTTTTTTCAGAAGATTTTCTTTTTTTTAAACCATCCAATTAAATTTAAAAATACCTATCCCTTGTTAGCCCTGCAGACTTAAACTAGACTTACTGTCTTCTAATAGTTTTTCCTTTTGGTTTTTGTTTGCCTCTTCTCTTGTAAGTTCTGTTTTCCTACTGGCACTATCCCATCAACTATTTTGCACCTTTCCTCTGAAACTAATTAACACATGGTGTCTTCTAAGTATGTTTCCTTGTAAAATTCTTCCCAGTTGTAACATAGGCACTGGGAAGAAAAGATTTTGTTACTGCAAATATTTATTTAAGATGCATTAGTTTTTATGTGACATGACTGTAGCATGACTGTATTACAATTTAGAAAGGCAAGTAGCATGAATAAAGCATAGATGGTCCAGCATCAGTCAATCTTTCTTCCTATTCTTCATTCTGATATTTTTTGGAGAATATTGAGGGTAACACAGACTGTTTATTTCATTCCTTCTTAATCAATATATGTAGTAAGTCAAAGTTGTTGTTGTTTCTTAAACCGATGCATTCCAGCAGTAACAACAAAAGATCACTTTGGTAAAGTGAAATTAACTTGGCAAGTAAGTATGAGCTTCAAGCAATAGTGATGAATTCTAGTTTAATAAATTCTATTGTTGATATACTCTCATTTTTCTATCTTAATATGTTTTTCCTTTTCCCAGGTGGAAAGGTTAGGCATACTTCCAGTTTAAGTGGGAAAATGACCTTGTTGGGCTTCTCATATTGATTAAAGCCACTGTGTGTGTGTGTGTGTGTGTGTGTGTGTGTGTGTCTGTCTGTCTGTCCTGGTGCTTGAACTCAGGGCATAAGCTCTGTCCCTGAGCTCTTACTTGCTCAAGGCTAGTGCTGTACCACTTGAGTCACAGCTCTACATCTGGCTTTTAGTGGTTAATTGGAGATAAGAATTTCACAGACTTTTCTACCTGTGATGGCTTTGAACCCTGATTCTCATATCTCAGCCTCCTGACTAGCTGGGCTTACAAGTGTGAGCCACTGGTGCCCAACTAGCCACTTCATTTTTTTTAAAAACCTTGTGTAGCTGCCTAACTATAATTTAGATAGTTAAAACTTGTAGCTCACCTTCCGCTGGGGAGAGACTATTTGCAAAGCCACAGAAAGTTCCCCCTTGGTTCTGGAAGAGTTGGCTTTGGCTGGAGTGTGGCTCAAGGGGTAGAGTGCTTCCCTAGCAAACTGGAGGCTCTACGTTCAATCCTCCCCCCACCCCCCCGCAACTATCAGAGTTGGTTAGAGTATGAAGACAAACAGTTCTCAGACTTTTGAGACTATATATGACCTGTGGCAAGTGATAAATTATACACCAACTGAGTATTGCTGTGGTTACCGGCCCCCAAATTACTACTGCTGTTAAAAAAATTAACGTGAATATTGTTGAAATATTATGATTACAGAACTGAAGTCCATGCATTAGAGACCTTCTCTGGAACAAGAGCTTGAAAGCTGCATCATTCTGCTGTCCGGTCTGTGGTGGACACCAGTGATTGCTCAGGAAGTGACCATCTTGGTGAAGGGAAGGGTAAAAATGACAAGCAAAAAGTTTGCAGGTAGTCAGTGAAGCTGCATATGGCGGCACATCCTGTAATCCTAGCACTTGGAAAGCAGGAGTAGAAGGATCACAAGTTCAAGGCCAGCCAAGACCCTATAGTGAGAACTTATCTCAAAACAATAGAGAAATCAAAATAAGAAATGAAAGGCAAGTGGGTTGTGTGCTCTTCCTGTGGCCTTTCTTACAAAAGGAGCCTTTCTTGTTTTTGTGGTGCTGGACTTTGAACTCAGCGACTCCGCTTGCTCAGCTAGCACACTAACACTGAAGCCATACCTCCACTTCCAAGATTGTCTTTACAAAGCAGCAAAGAGACCTAGAAGTGCTGACTGGGGATAGAGACTTGATTGACATGGAGGTGGTAAGGTAAACACAAAGGCTGGGCAAGCTCTGTGTGTGTGTGTGTGTTCAGTACACAGCATGTCCAAGAGCAATGCCTCACACAAGACGTGATGTCTGACTTCCTGTCTGAGGAGAAGGCCGGCATGGGACAATCTGGGCTAAAGAAGTGGCAGACCCTCAGGCTTTCTAGCAAGAGCATGACTGCCACACCCAGGGAAGAGGAAGGGGGTTCTGAGCATGGGGGAAGTGGGTCCAGGAGGAAATGAAGGAGGTCTCTGGGGATCACACCATGTGACTGGAAGCAAGATTCCCCCAAGTGAGTGGGGGAGACATTGTCTGGACACGCTCCGTGGAGTTGTTCACGAAGTTTACCTTGGCTAAAAGGGATAGAATGTTCTTTGGTTTCGATGCAGATTCTAATAATATTATTGTTTCCAGTAAAAGAAAAATAAGCATCCTTAATGCCAGAAAGAATTCACAAGGAAGGAGAGAGTTGGTTCCTTTTCCTCCAGTGACCATTAGTAATATATTCTCCCCACAAGCGCACTATCCCCCACTCCGTGCTGGCATCAATCTTCCACTGAAAGGCTTTGCCTGGGGTGCGAACATATGGCATCCCTCGGAACTTCTAGCTCTTCAGCTTGAAGCTAATTTGTAAAAACCAAGAATGGCATTGCGTATATATTGGTGTATTTATTCTGGCATTTAAATTCTCTACAGGGTAAGTGTTGGGTGAAGGGTTTTAAAGCAGGGGTTTTGTGCATTTGACATGGAAGGAAAGTAAAAGTATTCTCTTGTCCACGCTCAGTAAGCTGAACAGTGGCTGTGGAGACAAGGTGCTATCTTCTATCCAATTCCCGATCCAAATATCTTCTCATTAGATCAGCCTGCTGGCTACTGGCTGGCTAGCTGCATGGATGGATGCATGCATGGACGGATGCATGGATGGATGCATGGTTATTTGTTCACTTTCTCATGCAAGAAACATTAAGCAACCACCCCATCAAACAGTAAGCTAATTGCTAGAAATGCAAATGTAAGAGCTATCTATTTATAGGGCAGGGTGCATGGCTCAAGTGAAAAATTACCTGCCTAGCAAACACAGGGTCTTGAGTTCAAATCCCAGTACCACCAAAACCAAACCGTCTACCTTAAACAGCAGCAACAACAACAAAAACCCGAATAAAACCATTCCCTTTATTTCTTGTTAAAGACAGAGCTCTTTACAATGTCTGTCTTTGCTTCGTCAAACTCTCCTTACCTGTGTAGTCCAGGCAGGCTTGTAATTCCACTGTTCTATTGAGACTTCTGTCCGTTACTTGTGACCTCTGTTGTTATTTATCTATGTTTATCTTTCTTAGCAATATTCAAAGCAATGGCCCACTCTCTCGTTTAAAAAAAAAACAAAAACAAAAACAGGGTGAGCCTCCTGAGTTCTGGGATTATAAACAATGACACCATGCCTGGTTTACTTCTTTCTTGAATCCATTTTCCCAGATTCCTCCTGGAAACTTCTCTTCTGTCTCCTTTGCAGTCTTCATATTGTCAAGGTGATGTTCAGATGGGTTACAGTTAAAATCCCTAAGGTAGTGAGTACAGTTCTTGTCAAACATTGTTACTCTCTCCCTTGACTTTCTCCCACCCCAGGTTGTAAAGTTCATTTCCAACATGTTGTCTTATGAGTATCACCATTGCATTGATTCCCTTAAGATTAACCTCTACATGCTGGAGATTCCAGCTTCATTCCAGAGCATCAACTTTTCTGTAACTTCATGTGATTATTTGTTAGTGACTGCATACATCTACCACTGAATTAAGAAAAAAACAACTTACACCTCTAACTCACCTACTTGGCATTTCTATTTTTAATAGTGAGCTCAAATTTCACATATTCTATCCAGAACTTTTAACTTCTCCCCTGACAACTCCTGGCCACATGCCAGGTGCAGTTTCCCCCTCTAGGGAAATTCACTGCACAACAGTCAACAAGTGTTTTCCCCGTGAGGATGTAGTAGTGAAATTCCTTCCTCAGCAAGGAAGTTATGTTTTAGCAGAGGGAGAAGGATTTCCTAGCACCCAAACAAATGGCTTGTTCAATTCAAACAGCCTTAACTGCTCACTTTGATCGTTGCAATCATCTTAACTGGGTTCCCCAGTTCTTCCTGTCTGTTGTCCACTCTCTGCTCAACACCCAAAGTAATCTGTGCAAAACAGAAACTGGAAATCCCCACCCTTACCTTAAGTCTTCTACTAGCTATATTCTGGTTGTTTTATGGTACTGGATTTGAACTCAGCACATCAGCCTTGCTGGTAGATGCTCTACTACTTGAGCCACACCTCTGTCCCCTACTAGTATATAAATCTCTCTCTGATTTCAGAATATATAATATATTATTATTTATAGCATATATGCATTATCATTATCAACCTGAATAATAATAATAAGGGTTCTGTGTGTATGTATGTGTACGCACACAAACGCCATTCCTGGGACTTGAGCTCAGGGCCTGGACGCTGTCCATGAGTATCTTTTTGCATAAGGCCAGTACTCTGCCTCTTGAGCCATGGCTCTACTTCCAGCTTTTTTTTTTTTATCTTTTTGGTCATCAATTGGAGATAAGAATCTCATGGGCTTTCCTGCCTGGGCTGGCTTCAAACCTTAATCCTCAGATCTCAGCCTCCTGAGTAGCTGGTATTACAGGTATAATCACTAACACCTGACAAAGGGTTGTTTCAGTTTTGGAGTTTTGGATTTTTACAAAATGCATTCTGTCTCTCCTGAAGTTATGTTTTCAATACATAAAAGATGGCCATGCTATAAATCCCATGAAGTACAGAGGAAAGATAAAAGACAAGTAAATAATATGGAGCTAAATTTAGAATACCTCCAAGAAGTTACATCAAGGCCAGCCAAGGCCTCAAGTAGTTTTTAACAATCACTTTGAACCTTGAATCCTAGTGGCTCAGGAGGCTGAAGTCGGAGCATCACAGTTCAGAGCCAGCTTGGGCAGAAAGGTCTGTGAGCTCTTCAATTAACCACTGAAAAGCCGGAAGTGGCACTGTGGCTCAAGTGGTAGAGTGCCAAACTTGAGGGGAAAGGCTAAGGGACAGTGTTCAGGTCCTGAGTTCAAGCCCCAGTACCAATGCGCGCGCATGCACGCAAGCGCGCACGCACACACACACACACACACACATCACTTTGGTTTTGTTCAGTTTCAAAAAAGCACCTGCGAGGCTAGGGTCACGTGTGTGCTGCTTGATTCTGCGTTCCATTAGGCCCCGTGTCTACCGCATCTAGGTAGCAGTGCCACTGTGGCCACAGGCTCCGCAGTCCTGCTCTGTTTCCATGACGCCAGACAGTATACCATGGAGCACTATGGGATGTCTGACAGGCAGTGACGAACCGTTAGGAGGCTGGAATGTTGCTCACCTCTGTGCGCTGGAGTTGCTGGGGAGAGTCCGCTGCTGTGCGCCCAGCCCTCAGCCCCTTTTTGCTCTCTGCGGGTGTTTGTTTTTTACTTCCTTTTATTGCAGCACTGGGGATTATGCTCAGGGCCTTGTGCTTAGGTATCATTTGAGCCTTGTGTGCATTCCTTCTGCTCATAAGTGCTCCTTTTCCACACTGTGCCTCTGGGATTGTTCGCTGACGTAGAGCTGACTTGGGATGACTTGTTACATTAGAGACTTTTGATGAGCTAATAAACAATATTGATAATCAGGTACTGGTGCTTCACATGTGTCAAGTCAACCACCACAAAGCTAGAAATGGAGCTCTAGCTCATGCTATCTATTGCTAGTCTTGAGCACAAAAAGCTAAAAAGAGAGCTCCTAAGCCCCGAGGTCAATCACTAGGACACACACACACACACACACACACACACACACACAGTATTGATATTAAAGATTGGAAACACCTTAAATTCTTAAGGGATTTAAGTCCAGGACTTTGAATGGCAAAAATAAAATTGAGGACAACAAATTGCATTTCCTAGCCAGAAAGGATCATGGTTTCCAAATTGGCCATAAGATCCTTCTTCTAATGATTCTTTACATTTAAAAGCTGTCAGATTTTAAAAGTGATTTCAGAGTTTGCTCCAAACTCTCGGGGGTGGCCATACTTAAGAAACATTATAAAATATTTGTTATATAGCAATATTTAAAGTTTTCTTTTAATTATGATAGACATGATTTATTTAATTTTCTCATGATACAAAATGGAGCATAGCTTATGAATCATTTAAAAATTATACCTGTAACTATTGCAGTAGCCATAGTTTTATACCATGCTAGATGGACAAATACACCATTGTTTGGAGTTTGTGGGGTTTTGCTAAACTTTGAATAATGGTCCCAAGTTGGAAATTACTAAAAGAGGTATTGTTTAATTATTTTGTTAAAAGCATAATGGGTATGTTTGTCAATGTTTTCTAGGAAGTTATTTTCCAATGGAAATTCAGAGCCACCTAGTGACCAGAAAAATGTTTAAAAGAAAAAAAAAAGAAAAGAAATCTTTTGTCTCAGATCTTTGATGCTCAGGTATAAAATTGTATGTAGGAGTGTGGAAATGTTGAAAGGGTTGACACTGATCACGATGCATTGTGTCCATAAACTACTTTGTTAAATAGTGACTCTTCTATAGAACTATTTTAAATAATAATAAATTCTGTCTAGTTCAGTTCTACAGATGACAGTTCCCACAAATAAAACACACCATGCCTCTTCCCCATTTAGGGATTAAAAGGTCACCAAAATTTAGGCTTAAGATGGCATGTATGATTAATTTTTGCAGTGTTTTAAGACAGACACCATTTTGCCAAACAACATATGTGTCACACACACAATTTCAGCAGCCTTTCCTCAAAGACTTGGCTTCTCTTAAGAAACGGCTAAACTGCAGACATGTAGAAAGTAGAACCTATATTGGTCAGGAAGGAAGGCCCAGGAGGTCCTCAGCTTCCCCCATGATGCTCTTGGCTTATATTTAGTTTTGAGTGTGAGGATTCTATTCAATTTCAGTTAAATCAGTTAAGTTCAACTCTGTTGAGTCTTGGCGTTCATGTTTCTTGCGAGGTACAGATGCAGTAAAGCTAAATATATGTAGGGAGCCAGGTACCCTGGAAGGACACAATAGGAGATGAGGATGGAGAAGTCAGATGTGAAAAATTGTGATCTGTTACCCTGGGGACTAAAATCATGGCAAGAGGAAGATTCAATGGATTAAGTAGGTGGACTGGTAAACATATCAGGAAGCATGTTTAGGGTATTCTCATAGGCTTGGAAAGTCCTAGAATATGACCTAGCATAGCTAAAGTGAGAAGAGAATGAGTCAGACAAAAGAAAGAACATCAGTCATCTGTATTTTTGTTTTAAGCTGAGTTTTTAAAATTTCTGGCTGCTGTTTACCATGCCTCATTTTTCCTAATCTTTCCTGCCTGCCTCGATATCAAATATTACAGTAGTTTGAAAGGATTAAGTGAGATAATACAGACTGAAGTGCTTTTGTGGAACTGAATCCTTTCCAAACGCCTTTTGCACCGAGCAAACATTTCCCCTGCTTGTTACTGCTGCAACTCTGGGACTTAAAAACACCTCCCAGGCTTCAGGTGCCAAGAGCTGCTCACATAAATTCCTCTGAAGGTCAAGCCATCAGTGGCAAGCAGGACGAGACTCCACTCCCGAGTCAGGCTCTCTGTAATGTGTCCCTAAAGTTTCAGTGCAGTTTTCCACACTGATAATGCTAGAGGTATACATATGATAAACTTCTAAAGAACAGCGTCCAGGTGTAATTATTTTCACTTCTTTTACATATATTTAGTTTTGTAGGTTTTTGAATAAAGATTTGTTGAATTCTATATGTCAGTCTCCGGATTGAAGACAACAAATACTAACTGAAAGAAAAAAAATTGTAATTAAACATGCTTTTGCCATGGTGCTGCACGCTTGTAACTCCAGTATTGGGGAGACTGAGGATGGAGGATTCAAAATTGAAAATCAAGTCTGGACTACATCTCCCAAACTTCACAATCCCTTAAAAAACATCAAATTCACAAAACGAAATACAAGCCAAAGGAACGAAAATTGTATTTTATGTAAGCTTTTAAATATAAACTTTTGGAGTCATTAAAGCTTAAGACTACACTAAGATTTTGGGGGATCTAATGGATAAATGAATACATTTTCCTTGGATTGTCTCAACAAATGATCCATAGCTGGCTGGCATCAGAATCCTGTGGAATGATTGTTAAAATGTGAGTTCCCAGGCTCTGCCTTAAATTCCTGACAGGTAAAACAAGGAATCTACATTTTAAATGCATTCCTTAGCTGTTGTTTGTGAGTTGACACACTGGATGCTTCTATAAGAAACAAAGCTTTGGGCTTCAATAATAAATTCTTCCTTCTCTTAGTTATTATAACAACTATTACTCCTAACAGAGCCTTTCATTTTGATACTGATTTATTGGCCTTGCTCAGTAAACACAGAGACACTTAGAATGGCTATGGGTCCTTCGATTTCAAAATTTTCCACCTAAATCACAGTTTAGGCCTATTACAAGGGAGGAATTTTTTTTAAGCAGACTTTAGCAACCAAGGGGGCTCAGAATATAGCTTCCAGTTGAAAAAGGCTTCTCTTTGAGCTTACCAGTTGCCAGGCTTTATTATTCCAGCAGTAGTTACTACATCTAAATATTAACTAATTAATCTAGCTTGTAATACTCTCTGCTGGTTTCATTGAATGAGGCAGGCGTGGGTCAAATCCGTAGACCATTCACAGTCTCCAAATGCAAATAAAGTAGCATTTGTTTGTAGGTGGAACCAAATGATTATAAATGAATGGCGGGCTATCTCCTGGGATTGGACATAAAGGTCCTGTAAACGAAGGAACTGTATCAACAAACAGCTGTTGGGAAAATACTATTATGCGGTAATGGCTGTTATTAAAATCCATTAGCAATCTCGATGGCCTGTTTGAATTTGATGCATCATTTGCTCTGAATAGCATTTCTTCAGAAAGTTTTGTGGTAGCATTTATGCACAGTGATAAGCAGTAAGGTTGACATGGTAGGAGATTAAGATCGACTCTACACTTTGCTTGTCCCAACTAATCCAGCCCCGAGAAATGCCACAGATACTGGGGTTGAAATACATCACAGGGGAGAAACAGTAAGTGTGGAGACACCCTCCCCGCCCCTGCGGGGGTGCAGACCTCTCATATGTAGTGTGGAGCATCCATTCTGTTTCCATGACAGATGTGTGCGAGATTGAAGTGGATCCTCTATTTCCCGCATTTAAGAAATAGCCCCGTTCCCCCTCTTCCTCTCTGTTTTGGATTCCCTGGAGCCCTCAGGTCTCAGTACCCTCAGGACACAGCTTGGCCGACAGCATTCCATATCTAATGAGATTTTGAAAAACGCAGGGGTTGGCGATGAGTGCAGCTGTCCCCCGGCTTCAGCGTGAGCAGCCAGCGCTTGTTTGCGCATAGGTGCAAGTGTTAGCAGAGAACCCGGGCTCACTGCCATCTGGCTGGGGTGCTCAGGCCTCTGCTCCCGGGGGGGGGTTATCTGTCCAAGGAGGAGGGCAGTCAGACCCCCGCCACCCCGAGCTCCCAGTTCCTCTGTGATCCAGGAGGTGAGGACGGGTTTTTCGTGTAGATTACAGGAGACGAGAGGGTCGTAAGAGAAATCAAGATGGGCAGGTGTCTTTGTTCCTCCCCTCTGTTTTCAAACATTTGGTCCACACATCCTTGAGACAATCTAGCATCCTTTATGCTTAGCTGCATTCGGATTACAAATCCTCTGGGGGAAAGGATAGTAACACCAGAGCCTGGTGCATAGTACTTACTTAAACAGCCATCCATCCATCCATAAACATCCATCCATCCACTCCATCCACTCCACCCATCCGCGTATCCACTCACTCACTCATTCATTCACTTATTTAGCTATTCAGTATCTATCAGCATCTTGCCCTGGGCAAGATGAATTTGCTGGGCATTAAGGATACAGTACAAATACAACACAGCCCACGCCCTCTGAATGCAGCCCTCGGTTGGTGGCAGGAGACATAGATGGCAAACATATAAACAGACACACGGCATGGCTTCAAGCTCTACAAAATGCCTCGAAGAAAAATAAATCAGGATTGGGGAGCACAAAGAATCTTCAATAGATATCTGTTTAACAAAGCAAGGTGACTTTAAAAGTTACTTGAGCAATGACATGAAAAAACAGAAAGGAGGCAAGATGTACATCTTCAACAGAATTTTAAGACCAGGATGATGCATTTAAAGGCCCCATGCCATTGGCCAAATGGAAAGCAAGTACATAAACTATCAAGTAGCTATACAAGAGTCTAAAGTTTAAAAAAAAAAAAGACAGATGACTGATCTGCAAAACTCATCAAGAGCTTGAATTAATGTTAGAATCACCTATGGGAAAAAGGTGTTTTTTTTTTTTTTTAACGACACTCATGCTGGGCACCGGTGGCTCATGCCTGTAATCCTAGATACTCAGGAGACTGAGATCTGAGGACCGTGGTTTGAAGCCAGCCTGAGCAGAAAAGTCCCCGAGAGACTGTTATTTCCAATGAAGTACTCAAAAACTGGACGTGAAGTTTAAAGGAGTAGGGTGCTAGCTTTGAGCAAAAAAGCTTAGGGACAGTGCCCAGGCCCCAGGTTCAAGTCTAACGACCCGGCAGGGGTGGGGGTGGGGGGAGGGAGGATGCTCATGCTAGCTATATACCTAACTAAAGTCTGTGGTAGATAGTTGATTTGTATATGGAAATAAGTTGGAAGCTCAGGAATATATATATATATATATAATTTATATGTATATATACATATGTATATATGTGTATCTGTATATGTCTACATGTTGTATATATGCAATGTGTGTGTGTATATCAATCCTGGGGCTTTAACTTAGGGTGTAGGTGCTGTCCCTGAGCTACCACTCTACCACTTGAGCCACAGCTTTACTTCCAGCTTTTTGCTGCTTGATTAAAGAGTCTCACAGACTGCCCTGCCCAGTCTGACTTTGAACCAAGATCCTCCGATCTCAGCCTCCTGAATAGGTTAAGATTACACATGTGAACCCCTGGCTCCCAGATGTCCTGGGATATTTTATTCATGAGTAAGAGGGAAAGCAGGAAGGGGCTGTGTTAAGGTCTCGGAGACGGGCCTGTCACCCTGGTGTTCTTTGGTGGGATCAGCAGGTGCTGAAAATTCACCATCAGTGGCTTTTAGACAGGTGTTGTCTATGTAGTCTAAGGTAGTCTTGAACTCATGATCGTCGTCCTGAATGGTGGGATTGTAGGCATGTGTAATCTACATCTGACAAAGTCTACTTTTTAAGGATTAGGCATAAGGAAGAGAGACTGGCAAGAATGTGTGTTGGAAACAGTTCTGGACTGTCATCACAACACCTGAGTTCCAGTCCTGCCTTTTGCCTCTTACTGGCCGTGTGTCTTTTTACAGATTTGCAATCCGAAACATGGATGTCATTAGGTCCATCGTTTTCAGACCCTCGGTGTATATTGGAATCATTTAGGCAACTTTTCAGAAGTTGTCTACCCCGTCCCTCCTGTCCCCGTGTTTGAACCATCCTGTCTGGGAAGAGGTACGCAGGGAAGTCATGGGGGTCAGTTTTCAAAATGCACCAACCCCTATTACTCAGGTCGGACAACAGGAGTCTTCCTTATTTTATGGCAGAAAAGAGAACAGGTTCAAACCCGCAGATGGATCTTGGTTCTAATATGGTTTTGTAGGTTTGGCAGAAGAAAAATGTCTTAAAATGTATCTTTTAAAAGAAATACTTCCTTAAGCATTGGACTGGTCATTTAATATCTCATCACTAGATGATGTTCAAAGAAATTGTCTTTGTTTACTGGAAGTATCACAGAGAGACCAATGACATTTTTGCTTGCTGTCAGATATTGGGTTACCCCAGTTTGGGGCTCAGGAGTCCATATGCCTGATAATCCCCACATCCATTACTTTTAAAGTATGTGGTCCTAGAATGTTACCGAACTCCTCTGTGCCTCAGTTTCCCACATATGTAGATTAAAAGTAATATTAATATTAACTGTAGAGTAAAAAGTAATATTAACATCTAAAGTGATCATTTGATAAAGCAACCAACCAATATAATAATGCGTAGAGCAGAACCATGTTGGAGGTGCTCAAATATTCCCCGTGAGTGAGAATATTCATTATCTACCTTCTATCTAAGAGACTCAAAGTCAGTGGAGAAAGAACACAATGTAGCCTCTATCCAAGAAAATAGCTTCTAATATCCTATTCAAGGATGGAATGAGCCATCTCTGGTGGTCCAAGGTGTTCTGTATGAGGAACTGTTTCGGGCCCAGTTTCATGACCACTTGTCAGAGTGAGGATGAAGAAAAGTTAAGTATTAAGTCAGTGATTGAACCAATAGCTTCAAGGCCCATCTCAAACCTGACATTCAAATTTTCTTTCATAAAAGTATGTGATTTCATGAACAAATAATTTAACACTTCTACTTGTCTAGGGGAAAAGAAATTTCAATGGACATAAGTACGTGGTGTGGTGGCTTTTCTTGAGTTCCATATTAGATAGTTCACATTTAAGCTAAGTCTACTACTTTAAACAACCCCTACTAGCTTTCTGCTTTGTAAAGTTTGGCAAAAAGAAGAAAAGAAAAGATCTGGAGATCCTTATATTCTCTTTACCACAGCAACCATCCACCCAAGATTATATACTCAGGCCTCACCAATAAGATTTTCTAGTCATATTTTCTATGAAAGATTTTTTTCCAAATGTGATAATTCAGGCAACCCAAATAGAAACATTCAGCATTTACTCGGGTGCTGGTGCTCCTGTCTGTAATCTTGGTTCCTAAGGCAGCTGAGAGCCGAGGTTGTAATTGAGCTAGCCCCAACAGACAACGCCATGAGACTATTCTCTCCAATTAGCCAGCAAAAATCCAGAAGTGGAAGAGATGTAGATCTGAGCATGAGGCCTTGAGTTCAAGCCCCTGTGCCAACTAAAAAACAAAAGTATTTACAACCATCATTTTATGATCTGACTGTGACAAATGTAATTATCTCTTACTCTGCATAAACATGAGATGTAAAATAGCATCTCTTTGCAGTGCTAGCAACTACGCACAATAGCGTCTATGCTCTCATGGAACATAGACTTAGTACAGACACGTGTGCTATTAATGCCAAGGCTTTCTTTGGAGACTAGAGTTCAATCACTTTGTTAATGAACATCATCGTTATAGACCCTCGTAAGGTGTGTGTGCATGCGTGTGCATGCGTGTGCATGTGCTCACCCACACACGCAAACTCCCCAGGGAGCTGCTGCCATATGTCAATGAAGAATATCTAGCATTCTTGCCAAGAACAGCTGTTCATATCCATGCAGACTGTTTGGCAGTGTGCAGGACATGAGGCTCTCGGTGAGGGAAAAGCGAAGTTCATCTTCTTTTGCGCTGTGAGTGTGTTGTGGGTCTGGATTTCGATGGTGTAACACACAGAGCCAAAAGAGCTTGGCAAATGGACAGATCAAGGGCCTTCTGTTAACCGTTCACCATGTCTTTCCACAGTCTTCATATTTGTCTCTCCTCTAGTTCAATAAGTAACAGTGAGTTTCCATGTCTTCTGTGTCGCACTTGGTGCCAGGCCACGTCCGGAATCCTTGCAAGCTGTGGCTCTAACAGGGAGCCACACTCATGGGGCCATCATACATGCTGGTGTGGGGGAAGTTGGTGTTCTTCTTTACTTGGTTTTTCCACCTACCAAATGTGTGGTGTTTGTTTTTCCATGCCAAGCCATTTCTTCCATTTTCTGCAGTATGAACTCATTGTCCTTTGCTTCCAGGCTGACATGACCTAGAGCGAGTGCAGTCCCCATTGACCCAGCCCTGCAAACCCCCTTAATTCTCAGGTAACCAAGTGGAACTCTAAATTATCAACTGTGCATCTGCTAAACCAATTACAAATCAGAGGTTCCTATGAACACTGCCTTCGTTGAGTTCCATAATTCCTTAGAGAAATTCACTGAACTCAGGGAAATAATTTAAGAAATTAAAGATATGGATAGAGGATAGCCAAATGAAGAGGCATATAGGCTATAGTGAGAAATATCTTGGGCAACAAAGCTTCTTTCACACATGGAGTTGGGGTGCACCTCTTCCTGGCACAGACATTCTGTAAGCCCCAGTCCTACCATCCAATTCTGTTCTGACTCCCTCTATCCAGAGTGAGCATCAGAACGCACAGATTTCGGGCTCAGTTCCATAAGAATGCCACATGCGCCAGACGTCAGTGACAGCTCAGCCTCCGGACCTGCTCACGCACAACCCAACGAGGTGCTATGCTTAATCTAACTTGGGTTAGCCTCCCATCTTTACAACTCTGGTGAGAAGAGTCTGTTAATAGCAGGAGAGAAAAGGCACCAGATAAAAGCAGTAAGAACCTACCCCTGTTTCCTGTCCTCTTTACTAGATGGTATAGATATAAACCAAAATATGGCTCATGGATGCAAGGAATGGACAGTTATTGCAAGGCCATTTGGTGGACCATGTCAGCGGCTTGAACTCTGACCTCCTAGAGAACAACGGCTAGCCCAGCCTTGAGGAGCCAATTAAGAAGGCTCACCAAGCCGCAGAATAGTGGACAGCATCCTGTGCAAATGAAGCCCAAGACAGATAGGTCTAACTCCCTGGTGGATGCATGGTACTCCGCTGTGGTGAATGTGTGCTGACAGCCACAGGTACTCTGGGGGAAAAGACTTGAGGATCAAGGCTTCTTTCCCAAGGAGAAGTGAGCAAGTAAGGGCTCCTAGCGGGGGTAGGAGTGACATCCAGGAGGGAAAGAGGCTGGTAGTGTGTTTTGGAGGAACTCGGAGGGCAGTAGGACTTTGTAAACCCGATTTACAGTTTCACCAAGTCCCTACCTCGCCCCACCTCTAAGGTCTGGAGTGGGATGATTGGCTTTGGCTTAAGACTGACTGCACCAAGTGCTGGTGGCTCGTGCCAGTAACCCAGACTGCGCAAGAGGCTAAGATCTGAGGGCTGAGGTTCGAAGCCAGCCTGTGAGACTCTTATCTCCAATAAGTCATTAAGAAAAAAAAAAAAGCCACAAGTGGAGCTGTGGTTCACGTGACAGAGTACCAGCTTAAGTGAAAAAGACACATGGAGAGCAGGAACAGAAGACCATGAGTCCAAGCCCCCAAACTGGTACAGAAACAAAGAAGACCGTGTACACAAGTGGACAGGTGGGAGGTGGCTATGGAGGGGCAGATAGTGCCCCTGGGGGTAGACAAAAACCCCATCTCTAGGATTCACCAGTGGGGCCTAATAGCCATCCCACTAATGGAAGTGTTCTGTGGTCTCCCCTCTCTTCTGGAAGGATTCAGCTCTAACTCTCTGTATTGCTTTGACCTTAGACTGTTTAAATCTTACAAGGGTGTTTGCCAACTGAATAAATGATGATAATAACACAGCCTCTTGAGCTTGGCATAGGAGACGCATCTGTGGTATGTTTTCTTGTTGGGGTAGATAATGACGTTGGTTTCCTTCAGAAGGAACAGACTGTTTAACAAATGAGTCGCTGGCGGCGCCTCCATCCCCCCCAGACTACTCTCGCCTGTTCGTGTGCTTCGGCAGACTTGAGAACGGCATCCAGGCCCTTTACAGTAGACAACAAAGACAGGCTCAGAGCTTTTATTAGTCCCTCACTTTCCCTTGCCAGCCGTCTTACAATGATTTCAAAAAATAACGCATGCTTGTTTCATCAAGAAAAATGGGACAAAATTGTCATTTGAGTAAAAGTATCTCTTTCAAAATTTTTACCCATGTACCTTCAACTACTTTTTCCCAAGAGAATTAAGATTGTTCATTGTATGTACACAACTGCACACGAATAGAGGAGGAAATGAGATTCATGTGGAACTGTGGAATTTGTAAATATATATGTATATACATACATACATACATACATATGTATATATATGCCAGGCAAAACTTTGTCCAGTATGAACACTGGTCCTCTATGGAGACAGACTATTTCAATACCGTTTACTAATCCTAATAAATATATATATGTGTTCACGAATATATGTTTTTATGTCAGTACTGGGGCTTGAATTCAGGGTCTTAAGCTCTTGCTTAGATTTTACTCAAGGCTAGTGCTTTCCCACTTGAGCCACATCTCCACTTTTGATTTTTGTGGTTGTTTTGTTAGTTAATTGGAAGTAAGAATCTCTCTGGATTTGTCTGCCTGGGCTGGCTTCAAATCAGGATCCTTAGCTCTCAGCCTTTTGAGCAGCTAGAATTACAGGTGCCCGGCTTACACATATATTTTTAGTGTGTTCCTTTTGCTTATAAAATAGTTTCTCAAAACCCTTGACTGGCTGCTTTATAAGTTGTATTTAATTTCAGTGTCAATGGTGTATGATTACCCATACAGCTATATTTGGGAGAACTACTTTTCTAAGCCCTTAGCAGTTCTAGGTATTTTCTATGTTTAAAGTTTTATGTATCTAGTGATTATGTCTTGTTACTGTTTAATCAGTCTTTTCTTGTTTAGTCATAAGACTGATTTTTTAACTGATTTTTTTGGGGCTTTTCCTTTTTGGTACTGGGGATGGAACCCCGCACATTGTGCTTGCTAGGAAAGTACTTTGCCACTGAGCTACATCCCCGCCAGAAGACTGAATTTTTTATATGTTCACTGACCATGTGATTTTTTTCATTCTACTCTTGATTGCATATTTATATCTTTTGTTGACTTTTCAGTTGAATTGTTTGGTTCTATTCTTGTGTGAATATATATAGGTACATATGTATATATACACATATGTGTATGTTTGTCCACACATGTACATATATGCATGAACATACACAAGCATATACACGTAGTGCTGGTCCTGAGACTTGAACTCAGGGGCTGGGTGCTATCCTTGAATGTTTTTGGTCAAGACTAGTGCTTTACTACTAGAGCCACAGCTCCATTTCTAGCTTTCCAGGAGGTAGTTTATTGGAGATAAAAGTCTCGTAGACTTTCCTGCCTAGGCTGGCTTTGAACCTCAGATCCCAGACTCCTGAGTAGCTAGGATTATAGACATGAGCCACTGGTGCCCAACTCCTTCATAATAAAAGGTTCTGTGTGATGCTGATCAATACTTGATTGTTAAAAACACTGCAGATGATCTGTCAGGTCTGTTACTTAAATTTTGAGTTTACTTATATTAACACAGTTTCTATATTTTTGAGTTAAATATGTTTTTTCCTTTCATGATCTTGAAGGGTTTTTTTTGGTGTTCTTAATAAGCTATTGTGATGTTTAAGATGTTCTTAGTAATCCAGGTATAGGATTTTATAATCTCCTTGATTTTCTTCAGTTTATTCATTAATATTTTTGTATGTTTGAAGCTTGAGCATACCTGGAATTTAATTCAGCATAGTTTCTTCAGATGTGTATCAATTATGTTCATACCATTTACTGACCAGAACACCCATTTCCCAGTAGGGTTGAAACACCATACTGCCAAATATTCCATCTCTACCCATGCTTTCTAGACTTGGTTCTGGTTCATGGATTTATTAGCACTATTTTCTATTAGCACTCTTTTGGGCACTTACCTCACTACCTACTAGTTGTGCTTGTGTAAAACCTTTCTTGGTAACTTTGGGAGAGACCCTAAATGCAATAAAGTGACTGATGATCCTGTGGCATTTCAGAAATATTACTGGTAGAATATTTGATCTAAAAATCTAACTAATAGTAATGGCTAAACAAATTAATTTCTCAGCCATGTTTGTATTAATTAGAAAATGTATTATTACTGTAACATACACATTGATTATATTTTAAATTTTTGAATAGTTCTTTTTTTGCCTTCAAACGATTGTACTGTTTAAGATGTCTAGCTGTGTATATACTTCATCTTAATCGAAATTAACTCTTCCATCATTTTATCCCTCCCCAAAAGCAGCAATTTCAAACCCTACCAATTTAAATAAATGCCAGAGAAAGAAATATAAATTAGAGATTGTTTTTCCACGAAAGATAAGTTTTCTAAATATCAGAAACACAAACACTTGAATTGGGCCAGGGATGTAGCTCAGTGGTAGAGCATGTGACTAATACTTAGAAGGCTGTGGATTCAGTCCTCAGCACTGAAAACAGCAAACCAACAAACCAACCTTGAAGCACCTAACAGATGCGTGCTTCTACAGGAATTTTCATTATTGAAATGCATAATGCATTGTGTTTTCATTCATTCTTAATCAAGTGATAGTCCTCTTACAGTGTACGGGTACCAATAAATATAAAGTTTAGACAACAGATCATTTGAATTGATTGGCAAAGTTCATATGAATGAAATTTTATTGTAATGCTTTTTTACTCTCTCCTTAGAAATGAACTCTGTGTGTGTGTGTGTGTGTGTGTGTGTGTGTTTTGGAGAGATCAACCAGATGACCTTTTAATATATTTTGTTGCATTAATATTTATGTGTTTTAGAAGGGCAGCCCTGTATCCACCGGGGGCTTATATAATTTACATTATAAATACCATTTTCTTTTTTGTCAAAGAAAAATATTCTAAGCAACAAAACATGTTGCCAAGGTGCTAAGGATTTCTGTTCGTTGTTGTTGTTTTGTTTTGTTTTATACTTGTAATCACAGCTTCTTTTATTTATTTATTTTTATTGTAAAGGTGATGTACAGAGGGGTTACAGTTGCAGAAGTCAAGTGATGAGTACATTTCTTTTGAACAGTGTCACCCCTCCGTCATTTTCTTCTAGTTTTTTCCCTCCTGATCCTGTATAGTTCATTTCCAACATAATGTCTAGTGAGTATCATGCTGAATTGGTTCACCCCTTGTCCGACCATTTCTGTGCTTTCCTTCCCCTCCCCAAATCAGATAAACTTACATACAAGACAAAAGGCAGAAATCAAAGACAGCGACTAAAGAGGAAAAATAGAAAAAAAACCCACAAAAAGTAAAATAAATCCTCAGCCTTCCATTTCTTGGAGTTCATTTCAATAAGCATCATTGGATGCCAAGGATTTCTGATAAGCTATTATATCATATATTATATATCCTATATTTGGGATAGGTTCCGTGGAGTTTGGTGCCCCATCCTTACTAATGATGGCAGTAAAGAATATAAATCATGCTATTTATTGACCACTTACGAAGTGTACAAGCACAGGCTTCAAGTGAGAGCTTGAGGTTGTAACTGTTCACAGTTGTCAGGTAACCAGATCAAGGCAGAGCTGTGTTGGATTCCCCTGGAATCTAAACAGCAATCTTGTACTTGTATCTTCCAGTCTGGTGTCTTACCTCTACTATATTATTTTTCCAGGAGATCTTTCCTCTTGTTGCTTAGTACTCTGCTTCATTTCTGTGACTTGGTCTTCCTTGTGAAAGACCAAGAATGGTAATAGTAAAACCCGGGAAGGAATCTATGCATTTGGATGTCAAGCTCATCCATGTCAGGACCCTAACATAAAATGAGATTCCCACACCAGCTCTGCCCAGCTCACAGGGTGATCAGGAGTCTGATGAGTGAGTTGTACAACATCTTTCAAAGACTTCCAAAGGGATTTGTAAGGAAAAGGTGGTCTATGACCTATGATATCTTTGACTTCATCTCTCTAAAAATCTTCCATGAGCGAAGTATCTTGAATTATAAAATATGAAAGTATTAGACAATCTACATTTTTTTCTTATTAGCAACTTCATTAGAGCATAACTCATATGGTATACAATTTACCCTTTGCTAACATACTACGATTCAGTAGTTTTAGTATAATAACAGAGTCACACAGCTAGCACCGCTATCTAGTT
This sequence comes from Dipodomys ordii, assembly GCF_000151885.1. NCBI lineage: Eukaryota > Metazoa > Chordata > Mammalia > Rodentia > Heteromyidae > Dipodomys > Dipodomys ordii. The sequence continues at coordinate 4,821,092 of NW_012267256.1, forward strand.
TAGAACCTATCATCCTCAAAAGAAACCCCAAAACCCACTAGCGCTCACTCCTATTTCCTCCTCTCCTCCATCTAGTGTGTGTGTGCGTGCGCGCGCGCGCATGTGCGCGTGCACAGAGTTCTAGACAGGTTCCCTACAGTCGGATGTTCAATGGAAGGAAAACAATGGAAACCATGGTAACTCCAGTACTCAGAGCCATCCATCCTCACCTCTCATGACAATTTGGGCTAAAGGTGGCCTCTAGGATCCTGCCATTTTCGGAGAGTACCAAGGAGCTCATCATGGACCCGCAGTGGTTAAATCAATAGTTAATGATGTTCATCGTGTAATTTGAGGCTCTAGTTTGTTTATGCTAGACCAACTTTATCCATACTCCAAACAAATTATCTCTTATAATTACCAGCCCGAAGATAAATCTCTAAATGTTTTTCTGATGATTGTGCTGTGGTTGGCAGGTGTTAAAAGTGCCTTGCAGGGACAAAGATTGAAGATGAGCTACTTCCCACAAGTCCTTCAGGGCAGGATGCTGAGCTCTGTCTCCTGCCATGTGCAAAGGGGCCTTGTATGGGGCCCCGTTAATGAAATCTAATAGGCAAAGGTCATACATCTTTGCAAAGAAAAAATGCAAAGCTGATGCGTGATAAATGGGCTCTGTGGGGCCCGGTAGACAGGCTTGGGTGCCAAAACCCATGTTTAACCAGCCTGCTTGGTTTCTTTCTAATGTTGATGCCTTAAATCCCCTCCCCTTACCTGGTAGAATGATTTAAATTAATTGATTAAAATTGATTAAGTACATTGATTAAAATAAATACAAAAACGAGTAGCCTGTGTGTCTTCGGGGGCTTTAAACTGAAGAGACCCTTCACACATTACTCATGTTAAACATTTACCTCTAGAACCAACAGTTTACATTAGAAAATGGCTGTAGGCTTTTATATAAATCATTTTTCAGAATAAAAATGGCTTAGTTTAAATGGGTGCTTTTGTCTTTTGGGTTTGTGGGGGTGGGCAATCCTGGGGTTCAGTCTCAGGACCTGGGTGCTGTCCCTGAGCTCTTTTGCTCAAGGTTAGTGCTCTACCACTTGAGCCACTGCTTTACTTCCTGCTTTTTGGTAGTTAATTGAAGATAAGAGTCTCAGGGACTTTCCTGCCTTGGCTGGCATTAAGTTGTGATCCTTAGCTCTCAGCCTCCTGAGTAGCTAGGACTATAGGCATGAACCACCAGCACCTGGCTTTAAATTTATTTTTAAAACTCTTTAAAAAGTTTTAGAAGCTCTATGCTGTAAGCCACTGTTATGAGAACACTAAATAATGCACATAGGTATGCAGCTTTTATAAAAAAAAATGTGTGCTATGTTAGGAATTAAAGAATAAGTTAAATCTGGAATTATAAAGAGTTAACTAAATCAGATATTATTGGATCAAATCACTTCTGGTTATCAGTTCATTTGCTGTAGTTGTACTGCTGAGCTAAGAGACAGTTCAATAAATCAACTCAAGCTTGATGGATTCTTCAATTCATTGAAATGAGTGCATGGAAGAGAAAAGAAATCTCTTAGTATTCCCTCTCTGACAAAAGGGTATGCAAAGAGCCTGAATGGATGAATGGTTGATTAATTTTGCCAGAAATTTTCTTGACAGCAGGAAATATGTTTTTGCATTACTCTGTTTGCCTGGGATTCATTTGGTAGAGTATGAATTATTGCATGCAAATTTGTACCTGAAGCTGTGTTGCTACATTGCTACTAGTGGGATTGCAGAGTACGGGATCTGGAATATTTTTTGTTTGGTCTTGAACTCTACACCCTTGTGGGCTGCCCCCGAGCAGTGTATAGATGAGACTCTGCCTTTGTTGATGTTAAGGGGAGAGTCAGATGCTGCTAGCAATTCAATATTGAGCTTGCTTTGAATGCTCATCTGTACTTCTCTTGTGAAAGGGCAGGACTGGAGCAACCAAGTGCCAAAGCTTAATAATTCCCATAGTCATCCATCTGACTGTGTCTTTATAGATGCTTACCTTTAAATAAGGTAGAGAAGGCACAAAGTGCGCGCGCGCGCGCGCGCGCACACACACACACACACACACACACACACACACAGCTGTCTATTTATAGCAAGACTATGCATGAGCGTATTTCTTAGTTTTATCTCCCCAGGAAAGGATGCACAGGAAAGTTCTTGGCTGCTGTTGCTGACAGCTGAACTCGTGAGAATGGAGATAGGAGTAATCTCTCTACTCTCCACCTCATTCCTTGTCCCCAGAGAAGGGTGCTCTGCCCCATGGGGGGGGGGGGCGGGAACCAACTGGTCCATGTGAATAGGAAGGCATAGGGCTTTCAGTACACATATTGTACCAGTAGGTGACGCTATGGTTATTCCTTTACTATACTCAGAGAATGAAATACTAGAAAGCCCAGGAATCTAGTCATAGTAAAAGAAATGCTTGTGTGGGGTGCTGGTTGCTCATGCCTGTAATTCTAACTCCTCAAGTGGCTGAGATTTAAGGATCGTGGTTCAAAACCAGCCTGGGCAAGAAAGTCCATGAAACTCTTACCTCTGATAAACTACTCAGAAAAAGCCAGAAGTGGTGCTGTGGCTCGAGTGGTAGAGCACTACTAGTCTTGAGCAAAAGAAGCTCAGGGACAGTGCCTAGCCCTGAGTCCCAGTCCTAGGACCAGAAAAAAAGAAAAAGAAATGCTTCTTTTCACCTTACTTACTGTGGGTGTGAATGTTTTAACAACTGAAGAGCTGAAGAAGAACCTCTCAACTGAGGCCCGGGGAGGGACATGTCATATGTTGTAATCTGAATCCCCCATAGTAATAAGGGGTGGAGGCCCTTGGGATGGAACCCTCATGATCAAGATTGGTGCCCTTATGAAAGGCCTCGGAAGCATTCTTGCCTTCCACCGTGTGAAGACACCGAGGAAAGATGGCGGCCTATGAACCAGAAATGGGCCCTAATCAGACGCAGAACCTGTCAGTACCTTGATCGTTGACTTCTTATGTTCCAGAACCGGAAGTGATAAATTTCTGATCTTTGTAGGCTACCTACTTTATAGCATTTTGTTTCAGCATCCTAAATGGACGACCCATCATTCAGAACTTTTTTACTTCCTGTTGACTTTGTTTTCCTTCTAGTGGTTAACACTAGAACTTCCTTTCCTTTAGGTACCAGACCAGAAATTGTCTATGGCATAAGGTACCATCAGAGGACATTTTGACTACTTTCTCTTAAATATATGGGTTGTAGGTTGTTGTTTTTAAGCACACACCAACATTACTATCTTGAGAAACATGTGTTGACATTATTTCTGAAAATATATGTATAAAGACAGTCTTCCTTTGAAGTTTTTCCTTTGTTTCAGGTTTTGAACTCAGGGCCTTGTGCCTGCAAATGCTCTGACACTTGAGCCACACCTCCAGCCCTTTTTTTCTTTGTATCATTTTTTTCAAACTGGGTCTTCTGCTTTTTGCCAGAGCAACCTTGGACTTCCGCTTTTGTCACTTATAGAGCTACAAAAAGGATGGCCTTTTATTTGTGTAGATGGAGTGTCACTAAGTTTTTGCCCAGGCCGGCTTGGAACTATGATCTTTCCAGTCTCTGCCCCTACAATGTCCTCCTGCATTTGGTACTAGAACACTGTAAGAATTTTAATCACTTCAGACTCTACTTCATCTACTTGTGAAAATACAGACTCTGTGGTTTTAGGAAGACTCCAAAGACACACTATCGTTGACATAGAATGTTGTGGATTTCCATCTTGTTGAAACAAGCTCCGTTGCTTAACAGTATAGTTTTAATCCCTTAGTCCAGAAGATGCTGCTTCTGGCTTCTTACATATGGAGTCGGTGTTCTTGTGTGGTGGGAGTGAGTAGGAATGTACTGGGCAGGGCTGGGCTCAGTGATGCAGGAGCAAGGAGGCGCCGGGTCCCCGCAGCAGGCAGAAGCATGGGTCTTGTTCCCCAGCTAGCCAGGTTCTCTAGCTGTTGTCAGAAGTTTGCGGCGGGGGGGGGGGGGAAGCACAAATATACATGGCAGAGAAGAAGTTCAATTTTACCTCGAGAAATAAAGTCATGTGCCACTTAATGACAGGTGCATGTCCCGAGGACTGCCTCTTGAAGTGATGTTGTTCTTGTGCAAGCACCGTAACGTGCTTTCCTGAGCAGTGTACTCAGGCCTTCCGTCAGAAGAGATTCGGATGAGTCAGAGAGGTGGTCCATGCCTGGAATCCTACCACTTGTGGGGACAGGGGCTGAATCATGGGAATGGTTAGTTCCACATAAGGCTGACCTGCACAGTGAGACCTTGTTGAGACAGACAGACAGAGAGGGAGACAGACACAGAGGCAGAGAGAGATAATAAAGAGAAGGAGACAGAGAAGATAAACAGATACAAAAACAGACACACTGACACAAGACCCACAGGATTGTTGAAACATTATCACAAGGAATACTATTGACAGTAAACTTTATTTTTTACTTTTAGTAGAGGTATACACGCTAATAACAAAACAACAGTATAGCAAGTACCCAAAGCTGTGCCCTAGTCGTTTATTACTATTACGTTGTGCATACTGTTGTGTGAGCTGAAATTTTCTACATCTAGCCATGTAGGAGGTTTGTCTCCATGTGTATCTTCACGACCAGGAGAGGAGCAATGCATTTACTGACGTTTACTGACGACGCTGTGTAACAACTGCTCTATGACAGGAATTCTTCAGCCACTGTGGGGTGTGCGGTCTCTTGTTGACCACATCGTTGTCGGGCAGGGAGCATGACTTATTTCGGTAGAGCCTTTCTTTGCTCTGTAGCTAAGCAGAGGGCCGGGCCCGGCTAGCACAGAAACTACCCAGGAGTCTCATCAGCTCAGCCACAGTGGAAAGGCCAGTCTTCATTGGTTAAAACCCCCAGGGATGATTGCTTATATGCCATGTCAAGCATCTGCCTTAAAACTTGAAAGAGTGTGTGTAACCCAGCCAATTGCAAAGACCGCTGATTTCCCATCGTTTTTGTTGAACTATGTATTCATTTAGATAATTGTAGCAGGTTGATCAGAAGAAAGCACACAAATCACCTAAGCCGTGGGCACTGTTTGCCAAATAGTTAGAGATACTGGGGGATTATTCACACACCAAGTTAGAGGTTATACTATAGAAGGCATGATCGTGAAGCTTAGAGGAAACAGAGGATAAAAGATGTAACTCCAAACTCCTAAGTAAATACAATGGGTGGTATGCAGGTGTACACAAATATATTAACTGAAATATGTAGATTCAAAGAAGTTCTCAAATGTGTAATTCCTTAGAAAGGCAAAAGCAAAGTTCAGCAATATAAAATACGAGGAAGTGGACAAATAAAAGGGGTGGGTGGGGTTAAGGGGAAAGAGGTCAATGAATGAAGAGAAGAGAGGGAAAATACAGACAAGACTCCAATGTATACCATACAAAATTAAGAATGAGGGAAGGGTCGGGTGGGTTGAGAGGGGTGGGTGAGAACAGTAGAAGGGTGACATTGATCAAGATATATTGTATTCAAGCCAGGTGCCGGTGACTCACACCTGTAATCCTAGCTACTCAGGAGGCTGAGATCTGAGGATCGAGGTTCAAAGCCAGCCTGGGCAGGAAAGTCCATGAGACTCTTATCTCCAATAAACCACCAGAAAACCAGAAGTGGTGCTGTGGCTCAAGTGATAGAGCGCTAACCTTGAGCTGAAGAGCTGAAGAACAGCACCCAGGCCCAGAGTTCAAGCCCCACGACTGACTGCTTTGTTAAACAGCAATTGCCTTTGTACAACTATCTAAAGATAATAATAAAAAATAAAATAAAAGATGTAACTCCAAGAGGAGGAAGCAGCCAAGAGAGAGAAAGATGGGCAAGGCTTGGAGGGATGTTTTAGAAGGGACATTGTGCTTCAGCAGTAGTAACCATGTCCTAGCCAGACGAAGAGGAAAAACTACACCTCCCAACTGAGGAACACGGTTGACTTATGTGTCTCGTTTTGTAGTCACGTCTGAAACATTTCTGCTTAGTAAGTTAATGACTAGGAGTAAATAGTATGCTCAGGAGAAATCTTTGAAAGGAGAAAATTGTTCTGATGCAGACTTGGTAACATGGGTTATCTTTTAGAATAACAGCAAAACAAGAGTTAAGAATAATTAAGGACAATCAGGGAGATAGATGACTACAGACAAATGAAGATTTTCTAAATCATGACTCGTGGCTCCAGGTTCAGTGGTTACTTCTGTGTAATTCCATCCATCTCTGATGGAGCTGTCTGCAAGAGATGTGTGGGAACCAGCCCCAGCCACGATGGATGCATTCTCAACATCACTAATGTGATGTCTCAAGCCCCAGGAAAAACCAGACATAGACAAACCACCCAGCCCGGACACTATTCATTCTCTATTTAACTGGGCCTGACAAACTTGTCTTTGTAGCTGCACAGGAAGTAAGAACATAGCTGAGCACTGGTGACTCATGTCTGTCATCCTAGCTACTCAGGAAGCTGAGATCTGAGGAGCACCATTTGAAGCCAATGTGAAACTTTTATCACCAGAAAACCAGGAAGTCTGGCTAAAAGCGGTAGAGTACTAGTCTTGAGCAGAAAGGCTCAGAGATAGTGCCCAAGCCCTGAGTTCAAGCCCTATGATCAAAAAAAGAAAAAAAAACAAAGAAGTAAGAAAAAGTTAGCAGGTACTTGATTCTCAAGTTAGAGTTAAGCAGAAGACAACCAACTAGGGAGAATTAAAACTCACATAAAAAATCATGACCTCGGGGCTGGGAAGGTGGCTCTGGGTTCGATTCCTCAGCACCACATAAGCAAAAAGAAAAAAGCCAGAAGTGGCGCTGTGGCTCAAGTGGTAGAGCGCTAGCCTTGAGCTGAAGAGCTGAGGGACAGCACCCAGGCCCAGAGTTCAGGCCCCACAACCGGACACAAAAAACAAAAACAAAAAATCAAGACCTCATGCTCAATAGGAAAGATACTCATTACCTTACTCATGTAACTGTAACCTCTCTGTACAGTATGTTTACAATAAAAATATATTTAAAAAATCAAGACCTCAGGAGGCTGAGGTCGGAGGATCACAGTTTGAAACCAGCCCAGGCAGACAAATCTATGAGACCCTTATCTCCAATAAACCAGAAAAAAGCTGGAAATGGAGATGTGGCTCAACTGGTAGAGCTCAAACCTTAAGTGGCAAAAGCTAATAATAATCAGGATTGTGGGGCTGAGAGTGTAAGCCCCGGTACTGGCATGTGTGTGTGCGCATACACACACATACACACATGCCAGGTGTGTGTGGGGGGTCCAAGAGGTAGGTGTCCTGACAGATCTACGTAGACCATGCTAGACAAAGAGAGACTGTCCTTTGCCCATCAGGTATGTTTAAGTGCAATTCCCTGTGACTTATGTCTCTGGAGACTGAATAATTGCTGGGGATGGGAGTGTATGTGTGTTTGTGAATAAAGGTTTGACTCCTATCCCAAAAGTAGAAGAGGTTTGCTATGGTGACTAGCCAACTGCCATTTACAAGTCCCTGTTCTGTCAGCATATTCTCAGTTTGAAATCATCTCCTTAACATCATGAGGATCTAGTACTCCAAGAGATTCATCTGTGACTCCCTGTGGTGTTAGGAATATTCACTGATTCCTTGGAGATTCATGGCTAATATCAGCTCTGTTATTGTGTGCGTGCGTGCGTGCATGTGTGTGTATGCACGCACGCGTGCGCTCACGCACAGTACTGAATCTTAAGTCCACGACTGGATCAAGGCCAAGTGTTCTCCTTTAGCTTTTGCTCAAGGCTGCCACTCTACCACTTGAGCCACATCTCTACCTCTGGCTTTTTTGCTGGTTAGTTGTATTTTGTTGGGGGGGGGTGTTGATTTCAAATCATGATCCTCAGATCTCAGCCATCTGAGAGCCAGCAATTACAGGGCTGAGCCACCAGCACTCTGCTTCTATGGCCTTTGTATCATAATGGAGCCTTTCCTTTTTTTTTTTTTTAATGACTTAATGGTGTTTGGTTACTCTCTTATGGACAGCCTGGAACAAAGCCATCATCTGGGAGCTTGTAAAAAGGGTAGTCTCAATCTTCTCCCTAACGTATTGAATCGGCATTTTATCTAGCACCTTGGTGACGTATAGTAAAATTAGAGAAGCTTAGTTTCATTAATGTAATTAATATAATTTAATTAACTTACCTTGTGATTGGAAATCCTTATTCTAGCCGGTAGGGGCGCGCTTCTTGCTTCTGACAGTGACTCTCTTCATTGATCTTCCCCTAACTAATGGGCACAGAGGAACACATTCTCCACTGGGTGGAGCAGTCTGATGGTTGACCTCCGCTAGGTGCTCCCAGCGAGCTATGAGTGTGTAGGTGTGAGCATACTCCGCAAACAAAATCAGTGTTTACCAACCATCAGCTGCATTTGCTCCCAAACCTGTTCAGACTAGTTCATATAAATCACACAATTTCAAACAAACTGATGAAACAGGAATACATTTGGTGATTATTTTTTTTTCTTTATTTTTGGGGGTCCGGTCGTGGGGCCTGAACTCTGGGCCTGGGCGCTGTCCCTCAGCTCTTCAGCTCAAGGCTAGCGCTCTACCACTTGAGCCACAGCAC
>NW_012267256.1:4831015-4842733 GCF_000151885.1 Dipodomys ordii
CCACCACCACGACGCCCAGTTTTTTCTGTGGAAATGGAGTCTTGCCTGAGACCAAGCTGACCTGCCCAGGCTGACCTCAAATAGCACTCCTCCCAGTCTCAGCCTCCTCCAGGCATGAGTCATTAGTTTTCCAGGTGGCTTTTTAACTATTTTAATATAAATCTCTTGGAATGGGCTCTGAGTACTTGGTTTTTTTGTTGTTGTTATTGTTCTTGGGAGGTTTTAGTGTTTGGTTTTTGTTTTTACCAGCTCACTGGGCTATTGCAAAATATAGTCAGGGCTGAAAATCAGTGATAAAGATACACGGGCTAAGATAACTAAGACCCAGAAAATGGGTTTTGGTTCATCTCTCTACATAGCCTAAGATATCTATTCACTAAGCACTTGAACTTCCCAAGGGCTCTGTGGTATTTGGTGATTCCCTCAAAGATTTGCCACATTTTAGGTTACCTGGGGTTAAGAAATAGGTTTATATATTTTCAGAAATCATGAATACAGAATTTAGTGTTTAAGAGCTGGATACCGCGGGCCCATGCCTGTGAATTCTAGCTACTTCCAAGGGTGGGCCAGGACCAGTCTCTGAGGATGACGGTTGGAAGCCAGCCTTGGCAGGAAAGTCTGTGAGATTCTTATTCCACTTGACCAACAAAAAGCCAAAAGCAGAGCTGTGGTGCAAGCAGTAGAGTGTCAGCCTTGAGCCAAATAAGGCTACTGGACGGAGCCCAGGCCAAGTTCTGCATCAGACAAGGACACACACACAGAATAATCATAGTGTTTAAAAAATTGTTCTGTTTACCCATAACTGATTTGGAATCATAAAACTTGGCTAGAAAGAAAAAAAATACTTATGTAAACTTCATGTCTCCAAAGTAGGAAGTGGATGTTTATGAAAAAAAAAAATCCTGGCTCTTTTTGTCTTTGTTTAAGACAATTCTTTGTTTAAGAGAATTCAATTTCCGTTTAGTAATTTGTAGGCTCAGCCATCTAAACTAAAAGACAATCGATAAAGATCTTGTATGTTTGCCAGTTTAGAAAAGGAAATATTTGGTCAGCTAGCGCATAGTTTTCATGGTTTATTTCATGGTTTATTTTTATAGCCGTCCTCATCCTCAATCCAGGCAGAATTAACCACGTGTCTTACTCTGTGTAGTTAAATGCCCGTACAAGTGTGTATGACTTGTCTTTTAAGTTCACATGACTCTCTTCTTACTCAGTGGCTCTCAACTGCATGTTTGACAATGCCTGGATTCAGTGGATATCACCAGTGGGGAAGAAGGGTTGCCACTGGCATCTGTGGTTAGAAGCCAGGAATTCTCCTCTATACCCAGCCCCTGGAGCCCAGAGTCACCAGCCCTCAGCCCAGGACCCGGGCGGTGAGAGCTTGCTCGTAGAGATGATGCGTCCGTTCACTTGTTATGAATTTAGATTTGGTTTTCTGGATTTGGCTGGCTTACAGCCCTTCTATAAATAACTCTTGTTTAAAATATCTAGTAAATAGTACTGTTGTTCTGTCAGAGCGAGCCCCAGGACTCTCTGCCTTGAAGGCACATGCAGGCTCATCCGTCCTGCATCACAAATCATGAGCCACAGACATTTCAGGTGGTGGTGGAGACGAGAGCTTCAGAAGGCATTGGGAGGCCTTAGAATGACTGGAAAGAAGAAAAACAAAACTTTACCTTTTTTTATGTCTGATTATGACCTGTAATTTCAATTGATTAAGCATATGCTTCATTTTCTAGGCTTGACGCTTTCATAGATGTGTTGTCTTCTTTATAATACCCTTTTAAGTGAAGGCCTAAAATAGCATGGAAAAAATGCGAGTATCTTCCAAGAATCATGATTCTCCTTGTGACTAGGCCTGGCTGGCTGGAAATAAAATGGGGATTTGACAAATTATAGTGTGTGTGTGTGTGTGAAAGAGAGAGACAAACAGAGAGAGAAACACACACAAACAGCAACAGTGACAGAGGAGAGACAGAGGCAAAGACAGAATGAAAGAGAAAACTTCGTACTTGACATCTATGTACCCACCTCTGGGGCTACCTGCTCCACTCCCTTCTTTTAGGATGTCATTCTTATCCCACTGTCCATCATAATGATGCTGCATATGTGGTTTGTGATCTTTCCTGTCTACCTCAGGTATTTTGTTTTGTTTTGTCGCCAGTCCTGAGGCTTGAACTCTGGGTCTGGGCACTGTCATTGAGCTTCTTTGGCTCAAGGCTAGCACTCTAGACTTGAAACACAACGCCATGTCCAGCTTTTTCTGTGTATATGGAACCCAGGGCTTCATGCATGCGAGGCAAGCACTCTACCACTGAGCCACCTTCCCAGCCCTTTGCCTCAGTTTTTTTTAAATCTCAGGGCCAGGCATGCAAGGGCAGTAAGAACAGCCAGAGATCTCTCTCCAGGGTTCTCACACAACCAAAAAGAAATAAACTGACACCCAATCTGTGACTCCAGAGATACCTGTTTCCCCCTCTGGAAGATGTCCCTTGGCTGCAGTGAAGTGGGTAAAGCCAGAAGAAGATGGAGAGGCAGGTGGCTTCCACACACTCAGCAACCTCCCCCCTTGCCCCAGGTCTTCACAGGTTTCTGCAAGAATTCTCTACGTTTCCTCATGCAAGGCCAGTGAGAATTTATGTTCCTATATCTTGGGGCCAAGAGAAGTACCCCAACAGTCCTTACCTGAAAAAGATCTCCTCAGACCCCTCCTATACAAGACTTCTCCACAGAAAATTAAAACCACACACGCCAGAGTTATCTGTCTTCAGGAGGGGGGTGTCTGGTAATTAGCTTCGATTGCAACAAATGGCACACACAACTGTTGGCTCTGCGTGTGTGCTCCAAGATTGGTGTTTACCCTATTAGATTCCAATTTAGGGATGCCATAAAGTTTATCCATGAGCAAGTACATCCAAAGCAAGGACACATGGACAGGGGGTGACAGGTGTGGATCTTGATGGATAGATTTATTTTAACTTCAGAAACAATGAATTCCAGACATTGCTTGGGCTGAGCACAAAAGAGACACACCCATATTCCCCATTTGAACTTGGTAATGGTTGGGTATTTTTAGCAAATGAGTTGTCAGCAGAAAGGCCTCATTAGACCCATCGGGATATCTGCCCATGAAGAACGAATCCCGAACTGACAGTTTCCTTGAGCCCAAATGATAAAGCACCTCTGACAAGAGCCATATTGTGCTCCCCATGTGAGGAGCGAGAGGAACAAAGGAGGCAGTCTGATCTTCATTTGGGCAGGTTAATGTTGACACAGCTTAGCCGCATTGGAATGGGAGTTGTCCATGGGCTACAGGCGTTCTGGAGACTTGCCTGGTGGTCTCCATCCATCAGGAAGGGGAAGCCAGAGCCAAAGGTAGGTCTCACACCTTCTTGACATTGTCTTCAAACAAGTTGACTTATTTTTACAAAGGAAAATAAATCAAGCCAGGAGTGTTCAGGGTCAGGACTCAAAATCAGCCAACAGGGATTTTTTTTTTACATCTACACAGAGTTATGGAAAAAAGTTATTACTATTGTTTTTATTTGATGGTTAGACTGTGGTCCAAATTCTACTACATATTTCAAAAATAAGAGATAGGGGCAGGGAAGGTGGCTCAGTGGTAGAGCACTTGCCTTGCAATGCATGAGGCCCTGGGTTTGATTCCTCAGCACCACATAAGTAAAAAGAAAAAAACCGGGGCTGGGAAGGTGGCTCAGTGGTAGAGCGCTTGCCTTGCATGCTCAAGACCCTGGGTTCGATTCCTCAGCACCACATAAGCAAACAGAAAAAAGCCGGAAGTGGCGCTGTGGCTCAAGTGGTAGAGCGCTAGCCTTGAGCTGAAGAGCTGAGGGACAGCGCCCAGGCCCAGAGTAAGCAAACAGAAAAAAGCCGGAAGTGGCGCTGTGGCTCAAGTGGTAGAGCGCTAGCCTTGAGCTGAAGAGCTGAGGGACAGCACCCAGGCCCAGGGTTCAAGCCCCATCATGGACGAAAAAAAAAAAAAAAAAAAGAAAAAACAGCTAAATTAGAAGCTGAATAAGTAATATTTTTAGTCTTGAAGAATGGCCTTGCTTTTGGATAACATAAGAGTTCAACACGGCCTCAAATCAGTGTCACTTCTTCCATCGTTTGACTCCTTCTCTCCCAGCACCATCTACTCCCTCAAGTTACCTGAGCCCATTTTCACATATGCACACTAAATATTATGAACCATGGAAGGGGTGACATTGATCAATTCAACATGAATTGAAACCCCTCTGTACAACTACTTAAAGATAATGAAAAGCTTCCTTGAGTTGGTGTCGCATTTCTCATGCCTATGAGCTGTGGGATATTAGCACTCAACCTCCGGATGATTCCATTTCCTCAGTGCAGTACAGAGATAGTGTTATGGACTTAACAGGGATTAATTTGTGATGTAAATCATGTAAACCAGAATAGCTTCATGCACCTGTATGCTTAACATAGCAGTAATGCTGATCATGTTACTCATGTTAGGCAACATTATAGTGATTCAAGTCAACACAACTAGGGGCTGGGAAGGTGGCTCAGTGGTAGAGCGCTTGCCTTGCATGCTCAAGACCCTGGGTTCGATTCCTCAGTACCACATAAGCAAAAAGAAAAAAAGCCTGAAGTGGCGCTATGGCTCAAGTGGTAGAGCGCTCGCCTTGAGCTGAAGAGCTGAGGGATAGCGCCCAGGCCCAGAGTTCAGGCCCCATGACTGGACCCCCCCAAAAAAAGTCAACACAACTAGTTACTGCTTTAAAACAAAGAATGAATAAATAAAATTATATTTGTATATTGTGTATTACACATTAATTTATATATTATAGCATCTTTAATTTTCACAAAAACTCTAGCTATAAGGAATCAAAATACACCCTAACTCTATTTTCAAAATACAATGTGTAACATGATTTTTATAGACCCAGTGACATTTTTTGTTTTTTTTGACAACTAAGATATCCTCACCATCTTATTTAAAAAAAAAAAAAAAAAAAAAAGATGTCTCAGGCCAAAAGTGGAAAATATCTTTGCTTGCCAATTAAAGAATATATGAAACGCAGAATAAATACAATCTCTTAATTTATGCATTTTGTGCTCTCATAAATCATTGTCCTGTCAAAATTATCAGACTTTATTATTGCTGAATATTTTAAACATCATAACAGAATTTTGGTAGCATAAATCATAAAGGCTTCAGTCAGAGCATTAGTATTCAAACATCAACACTTTCCTTACTCTAAATAACCCTCAGTCTAGAAATAAATCTATGCAGAGTATAAATGTCAAACCGTACTCTTAAATTTGGGTAGCTCAGCAATCCACGCCATCTCTGTGCTTACCACGTGGTTATGGATCGGTGAGCTCTGTTTCTGAGGCTCTCTGTCCTCCGAAAATCATTAAACAAGTCTGGACTTGCATGTTGGGAGCAATGGCTCTTACCTGTGAACGCCCTGCCTCTCTCAACCCCAGCCTTGCCCTGTTGTTGGACAGATGGATTCTTATTTCCAGGTTTCAGTTATGAAAGTGGTAATCCCACTAATGGCTTTGTCCATACACTTTGTATCAATTATTTCTTTAGAAAGGTTTCTAGAAATACGTATGAGAGTGCCTATTTGGAAATATTTACCAGTGCTAAGAAAAAAGCGAAAATTGTATTTTATAGAATTTTTTTGATGAATGATTCCAGTTACTTATTAGCTGTTTGCGCTTTCCAACTGTAAATTGTCTTCTGTGTTTTCTAAGTGCTATCTCCTATCTTGTTGGGTCTACTTTTTTCTCATTGGTTTATTCAAATGCTTATTCTCATGAATGCTAAGTATTTCTCCTAGTTAAGGAAAGTAAAACAGGGGGCTGGGAAGATGGCTCAGTGGTAGAGTGCTTGCCTTGCATGCATGAGGCCCTGGATTCAATTCCTCAGCACCACATAAGCAAAAAAGAAAATAGCCAGAAGTGGCGCTGTGGCTCAAGTGGTAGAGCGCTGGCCTTGAGCTGAAGAGCTGAGGGACAGCGCCCAGGCCCAGAATTCAGGCTCCTTGACTGGACCCCAAAAAAATAAAATAAAGTAAAACAATATTCGGTATCATTATATATAAATACATTTATTATTACTAGTATTTCTTGGAGCAACTTCAAATGAGTTAAGAGAGTGTCATTATTCAACTTACATTTTTTTAAAAAAAAGTCTCCCTTGATATTGGATGGAGAACTGATCTTGGGAGTTCACCCATAGGCCTGGGGAGAAGCTGCCACTCAGTTCTGGCCAGAGATAAAGGTAGGTGGGGCTAGGACCACAGTGGAGGCCGAAAGGAGAGATGGGCTTTGATTTGAAGTGTGTTTGAAAGACAGAGTTAATAGGATTTGCTGATGGATTAGGTAAGGAGTGAAGGGAAAAACGTAATTCCTAATGATCAGCAGATACTTCAACTGGCCTGTGTAACTGTGGGTGGTGGTGCCATTTAATGATACTCTGTAGAACCAGCTGGGTAGGCCCAGCTGTATTTGAGAAGCTGGTTAGATATTTACATGGAGACGTCACTGTGGCTAGACTGTGGCTAGACTTGGAGAGAACCCAGGTGGAGAGAATCCAGGCCACTGGTTGGTGGAAGGATTTTAAGCAATGTGATTGGATAAGATCCCCAAGGAGCCTGTAAAGAGAGAAGGGAAACAGGCTGAGAAATGAGTCTGATGAGTATTTAGTGGAGCAGTAAGAAAGAGCAATCCACAAAGATGACTTGAGTGACCAGTGAGTTAGGAGAAACTCAGGAGACGTAAGGCAAGTAAAGGCAGTTCACTAGCACAGTCGGGTGCTTTTGGGGCTTGGAAACCTAGAAGTGATTGGTTCCTTTGAGAATGCGGAAGGATGGTGCTGAGAAGACAGTGAGCATATCAGAATGAAGAATTAGGAATGCCTGTTTCTTTTTCTTTTTTGCTGGTCTGGGGGCTTGAACTCAGGGCCTGAGCTCTTGTTTGCTCAAGGCTAGCGCTCTACCACTTGAGGTAGAGCTCTACTTCCTGCTTTTTGAGGTAGTTAATTGGAGCTAAGAGTGTTTCAGACTTTCTTGCTGGGGCTGGTAAGCTTGGATCCTCAGATCTCAGCCTTCTACAGAGTAGGATTACAGACATATGCCACCATGCCCGGTGAGTTTTCCATTTTACTATACTCAGCTGGGATTGGCAGAGTAGCTCTAATAGTAGATTGCTTGCGTTCAAACTTCAAGACTGCCAAAGAAACATAAAATCAAGTACTCAGGTGTTTATGAGACATTCTTCAGATTGAGGCAAAATAGATGAGGAGACAGGGAATACTATTATTCTTAACAAATATCAAAAGGGCCAGATGCAGAAGTTAAAATCAGGAGGCAAGCTGCAAAAGCAGCTAAGCTTTCCACTCAGCCCACTTTCTTTTTAATGCTAAATTACAAGATTAGAAGATTAAAAGAGTAGCTATCTAAATCAGCTTTTATTAAAGAAATGGTAAAAAAAAAAAAATCTTGGCACTCTTCATGAGTGAGTGAAGAAGGAAAGAAGAAAAGCCAGGTCTGGCAAAAGAAAAGTCTTGAAGGAAGTTACCTGGATTTAGGGCAGGTCTTACCTACGTTACGCACCCGGACTCCCAGTTGCTAGACTTACCTGACCGTCTATATTTTCCTGGTTCCGAAGGTATAAAGGCTACAGTTCGAAGCTTCCCTTTTCTGCAAAGGCAGCCAGAAATGTTTTTCTCTTCCCTCTCTGAATGAACCCCATTTTATTAAAAAAAAATAAGCTCTGGCTTAGCACTTTCACCCAGTGAACTTCTCCTTTTCATGAAGACCCCCTGAAATGCTTTTTATGAGTACGGATCCCAAGGACCTGAGGAGCTGGACATGGAAAACGGGGAAGTGAGCGAGGCCCTTCTGTGTTCTCTGGTGACACCAGCACATTCACGTCAGGCAGAGTGTGTAAGCCACCACCTGCCGCTTAAAACATCGCACTTTTCAGTGCAGCGAAGAAAGAAGTAAAATAGGATTTTGTGAGAATGAAATTTTCCACTGTTTTTGCCTGTGTGTTTTCAACTACAAATGCCGTCAATGGATTGACCATGTCTCCATCTTTTGCCTGATACATTAGTTCAAGTAATTTCTGTTTTCATGCCCTGAGCATCCATTTTTCTTTGGGCTCTTGAAATCGACATCTTAATTTGGGCCTTTTCTTCCCACATTTCCAACCTTTCCTACACTAACACTAGGAATTCCTCAGGCAAGAAAGACTTGTGGCCACTGAAATGTTCGATGATTGGGTTTTTGGAAACATGGGTAGCAAAGCTCTATGGAGCGATTGCCATTTTCCCTAAGTGGTGAGCTTTGTCTGATATTTTTGCCAGTCCAATCTAATTTGCAATGGTGAGTTAAAAAAAAAAATCTTTCTAAATTCCACTCACTGGTTACAGATTGGACTCATACATGCAGAGAAGGTGTTCCCCAGAGGAGGAGGTGGTTAAGATAAAGGCTTCCCTTTGCTTTCTAAACTCTTAGCTTATTGAATGGAAAATACATGTGTACATATACAATTTTAATTCCAGGTGAGGGGAAACATTCAGGAGACATTTGAGTAGATTAACAAATCGTATTTGTATACATGTAACTAAAACAGTAATTTATCAGGTAGAAGGCAGATGGGGGATAAAATGCCAACCTGTGTCTACAGTTAGATTGTGTTGATGATGAAGTACTGTTTATTCAGGGCCAGCCTAGCTTGTCAGCAACATAAGAACCATCGCAAGCACATGACTCCCTGCGTAGCTAGAAGACAATAATAAATTATCTCCTATGCAAACAGCACCGGCACAAAAGCAGAACAAACAGACCGTGCCTCTCGAATTCCTCAAGATTCTTACTCATTCCCTTGTTGAATTCTGTTCTCAATATGAAACTCGACATTATCCTAAGGCTAGTAGCATGGAATCTGGCATGAGCAAATTCATTGCGGTACAAAGGGCATTGTTGCTGATGATCTTTGTTTTAGGTTTTTCGTAGAAAAAGAGAAGTATTTTGTGTCTCTAGTCTGTTACATGTTTCACACAATTTTTCAATTTTATTCTGTCAATGACCCATTTGAACTTATGGATTTCAGTCAACCAGTTTTTAAGAATCACTTGAAGAACAAAATGAAAAAACAGATTCTTTCATGCTCAATCTGCTAAATAAAAGTCCCTAGCAACATACCCAGAAGCACACGACACACCCCGACCGGCACTTTTATGCTAAAGCTGATGTGAGAAAGGCGTGGTCAGCACAAGTCCCACCTCGGGGCTCCAAGTCCAGGGTTTGCAGGAAAATCTGTCAGTCAACAAAGTAGTATTTCACAGATTGCAGTGTGCATGCAGTCACCTAGGATAGGCAGATTGGCTTCAGCTCAGGACCTGTGTGATTAGTTTCAAGATCCCCCTTTGAATATTAAAATCTGCAGATGCTTGATACCTGTGTATAAAATATGATTGTATTTGCATGCAACCTACCATAACCTCCTGTGTTCTGTAAATCCTCTATAGGTGAACTAATAATACCTAATTGAATGTAAAAGTAATTCCAAATAGTAGTTATATTACGTGGTTTACAGAAGGATGACAAGAAAGAAGTACAGGCACATTTTTTTCTGAATATATGCAATCAGTTCAACCTATTGGTTGAATGTATGCATGGGGGAATCACTGGATGCCATGAGCAAACTCTGACAGAGGACTGTGTAGCCTGCAGTGATTTTGTGTCTCTCCAGCCACTTTACAAACAGTTCTTGACCAACTAGACTATGTCAGGTATGACACCAGGGGCTGCTGACATGTGTTGTTCACTCGACTTCTTGAAGGAAGAGAGATGGTCCACAGACAAAATGGCTCTCAATGCAGTTAATACAAGTTATCACAGCACATTTTCTGTGAGTTATTCCGATTCTTACAAAATTCTCCCAGATGTCTATCTACACTGGAATAAACGATACTTGGTAAATTCAGCTAACTCCACTCTTAGGAATTATTTCTATCTGGAACTAGTAATAATGGTTAGAAAACAAAATTCTATAGGAAAAGTTTGTAGCGCCCTCTGGTTACAGTTAACAGAAACTTCTTATAAAGATCTTACAAATGGTAAGAAAGGTAAGTGTTTTGATAGGATTTGAATGAATATTTTGGGGGGGAAAGTCAAAACATTTGTTATTAATAATAATGTCAAAATGGGTGTATTAATAATGTAAGAAATGTCCTTTCTTCATTTTGAAAATAAAAACAGTAAGGAGCAAAGTATATTTTAATTTTAAGTGTGTGTGTGTGGTTTTATTGGAGTTAAGAGTCTCACAGCCTTTCCTGCCCAAGCTGGCTTCAAACCATAATCCTCAAATGTCAGCTTCCTCAGTAGTTAGAATTACCAGGTGTTTAGCACCAGCACCTGGCAATACTTTAGGTCTGTGAACGTTTACAAGCTTCTTCAAGACTAACAGTTAACCTCACTTGCCTCTAGAACTAAATCTTGCCCTAACCCAGGATAGGATGATTTGGCTCAACTCCCACAGGCAAGGTGCTCTGACAGTGCTGTCCAATGTATGACAGTGCTGTCCAATGTCTGACAGTGATGTCCAATGTCTGACAGTGATGTCCAATGTCTGACAGTTCCGTCCAATGCCTGACAGTGATGCCAATGCCTGACAGTGCCGTCCAATGTCTGACAGTGCTGTCCAATGTCTGACAGTGATGCCAATGCCTGACAGTGCTGTCCAATGTCTGACAGTGCTGTCCAATGTCTGACAGTGATGCCAATGCCTGACAGTGCTGTCCAATGTCTGACAGTGATGTTCAGTGTCTGATAGTGATGTCCAATGTCTGACGGTGCCGTCCAATGTCTGACAGTGATGTCCAAGGTCTGACAGTGATGTCCAAGGTCTGACAGTGCTGTCCAATGTCTGACAGTGATGTCCAGTGTCTGACAGTGCCGTCCAATGTCTGACAGTGCTGTCCAATGTCTGACGGTGATGTTCAGTGTCTGATAGTGATGTCCAATGTCTGACGGTGATGTTCAGTGTCTGACAGTGATGTCCAATGTCTGACAGTGCTGTCCAATGTCTGACGGTGCCGTCCAATGTCTGACAGTGATGTCCAGTGTCTGACAGTGATGTCCAATGTCTGACAGTGATGTCCAAGGTCTGACAGTGCCGTCCAATGTCTGACAGTGCTGTCCAATGTCTGACAGTGATGTCCAGTGTCTGACAGTGCTGTCCAATGTCTGACAGTGATGTCCAATGTCTGACAGTGATGTTCAGTGTCTGATAGTGATGTCCAGTGTCTGACAGTGCTGTCCAATGTCTGACAGTGCCGTCCAATGTCTGACAGTGATGTCCAGTGTCTGACAGTGATGTCCAGTGTCTGACAGTGCTGTCCAATGTCTGACAGTGATGTCCAATGTCTGACAGTGCTGTCCGGTGTCTGACAGTGATGTCCAATGTCTGACAGTGATGCCAATGCCTGACAGTGCTGTCCAGTGTCTGACAGTGCTGTCCAATGTCTGACAGTGCCGTCCAATGTCTGACAGTGATGTCCAATGTCTGACAGTGATGTTCAGTGTCTGACAGTGCCGTCCAATGTCTGACGGTGCCATCCAATGTCTGACAGTGATGTCCAATGTCTGACAGTGATGTTCAGTGTCTGATAGTGATGTCCAGTGTCTGACAGTGCTGTCCAATGTCTGACAG
>NW_012267256.1:4842783-4862804 GCF_000151885.1 Dipodomys ordii
GTGATGTTCAGTGTCTGATAGTGATGTCCAGTGTCTGACAGTGCTGTCCAATGTCTGACAGTGCCGTCCAATGTCTGACGGTGCCGTCCAATGTCTGACGGTGCTGTCCAATGTCTGACGGTGCCGTCCAATGTCTGACAGTGATGTCCAATGTCTGACAGTGATGTCCAGTGTCTGACAGTGATGTCCAGTGTCTGACAGTGATGTCCAGTGTCTGACAGTGATGTCCAGTGTCTGACAGTGATGTCCAATGTCTGACAGTGATGTCCAGTGTCTGACAGTGCTGTCCAATGTCTGACAGTGATGTCCAATGTCTGACAGTGCTGTCCAGTGTCTGACAGTGCTGTCCAATGTCTGACAGTGATGTCCAATGTCTGACAGTGCTGTCCAATGTCTGACAGTGATGTCCAGTGTCTGACAGTGATGTCCAGTGTCTGACAGTGATGTCCAATGCCCTGTCATTGCAGAGCTGTCTGCTCCACAGCAACGTCGCCAGTGACTTCAAAGCATTTACTGACAAGTTTGGTTTTGATGTCCTGATTCTGTTCGCCAGCTGCTTGTCAGAGCAGCTGCCGCGACGGCAGATTGCAGTGTATTCTCAGAACCTGGAGCTCTGCAGTCAGGTGAGCCCCTGTTCTGACTCCAGCCCCTTTCACTGGGCCCCAACTTTTGACAAGACAGGAACAGGTGGAGGGCTTAGAAGAAGCTGGCCAGGTAAGAAAGTCTTCAGGTTCCAAGTTTGAGGAAATGGGATGTATTGCATGTTGGTATTTTCATTTTGGGTTATGATACAAAATGCTTTGGTCTGGGCACTTGATAAAGAAAAGAAGTTTGTTTGTCGCCTGGGTCTAGAGATCCAGAGCATGGCATTGGCATGTGCTTGATTCTGGTAAGGATTTTATAGCAGATGACATTGCCATGACAGGAGTGGGTGCAGAAGAGATCACTTACTGGAAGGAAACAGGAGAGCAGCAAGACATCTGAACTTGCTTTATAACATCCCATTCCTAGCCAGGCACTGTGGCTCACACCTGTAATCCTAGCTACTCAGGAGGCTGAGATCTGAGGATTGCAGTTCAAAGCTAGCCCAGGCAGGAAAATCTGTGAGACTGTTATCTCCAGTACACCACCAGAAAACTGATAGTGGTGCTGTGGCCCAAGTGGTAGAACACTTGCCTGGAGCTGATGAGCTCAGGGACAGTGTTCAGGCCAGAGTTCAAGCCCCATCACACACACACACACACACACACACACACACACACACACACACACTTGAGGCTAAACATGGTGGCACAGGTCTATAGTCCCAGCTACTCACTAGGTAAAAAGTGGGAGGATTAGCCAGTCACTGGTGGCTCATGCCTGGAATCCGAGCTACTCAGTAGGCTGAGATCTGAGGATCATGGTTTCAAGCCATCCTGGGCAGACAAATACACCAGACTCCTATTTCCAATTAACCAGCAAAAAGCCAGAAGTGGAGTTGTTGCTCAGGTGGTAGAGAGAAAAAGCTAAGGGACAGCAACTAGAAACCTGAGTTCAAACCCCAGTATTAGCACATGCGTGTGCACACGCGCGCGCGCGCACACACACACACACACACACACAGAAAGACCCACTGCAGGGTGCAGAGCCTCCCTGAGCGCTCAGCCCTCACCTGTGCATGCCTCCCCCACAGATTTGCTGTGAGCTGGAAGAGAGTCAGAACCCGTGCCTGGAGCTGGAGCCCTTTGAGTGCGGCTGTGATGAGATCCTGGTGTACCAGCAGGAGGACCCTGCGGTGACCTGTGACCAGGTGGTTCTCCTCATCAAGGATGTCATCCATCGCAAGTGCCCAGAGATGGTCTCCAACAGCCGGACTTCCTCCACAGAAGCGGTGGCCGGCAGCGCCCCGCTCTCCCAGGGCTCTTCTGGGATTATGGAGTTATACGGTTCGGACGTTGAGCCACAGCCCAGCTCGGTGAATTTCATAGAGAACCCTCCAGATCTCAACGATGCGAACCAAGCTCCAGTGGATGTCAGTGTTGACCTGGTTAGCCCAGACAGTGGCCTGGCGACCATTAGGAGCAGCCGTTCCTCCAAGGAGAGCTCTGTGTTCCTCAGTGACGACAGCCCCGTGGGCGAAGGCGTCGGCCCTCACCACAGCCTCCTCCCGGGTTTCGACTCGTACAGCCCCATCCCCGAAGGAGCCGTGGTAGAAGAGCACGCACGGTCTGGAGAACGCAACGAGCACTTTGACCTCTTCCACTTTGACCCAGCACCCATGGCTTCTGAGCAGTCTCAACCATCATCACCTTCTGCAGACTACTCCCCAGCAGACGACTTCCCCAACAGCGACTCCTCCGAAGGACAGCCCCCCGCTGGGCCGACAGAACTCGAAGAGGTGGGGGTCCACGCGTCCACGTGTCCCTCCGAGTTCCTCTTGTCACAGGAGGGTAAAGATGGCCTGGTTGCGTTTGATGAGGAGTTTGTTCAGAGACCAGAAAGCCTCGGGGATAACTCTGAAAGACATCTCAGCATTGCAGGTTTTAGGGGGGATGAATCCCCTTCCTCAGACCGGCCGAAGCATATGGGAAAGAGGGTCCCACCAACTCCGATGAACAGCTTTGTGGAAAACTCACCACCCACCGAAGAGCCTGCCTCCCTCTATGCAGAAGATCTAACTCAAAAAGCCATGGACGCAGGGCGCCTGATGCCGCCGCAGACCCGTGTCCGGTGCAGCAGCTGGTGGGGCGGTTTGGACATTGACTCTAGAAACATGGCGGACGCGTGGAGTTCCAGTGAACAAGAGTCTGTCTTCCAGAGTCCCGAGTCATGGAAGGATCATAAAGCTAGCCCCATTGATCGGAGAGCCTCCGATTCCCTATTTCAACCAAAGGAGCTTGAATTCCCCAAGTCAGATCCCTGGGAACCTGCATTTGCTCAGCCCAAACCGGGGAGCCTTGGTCCTCAAGACCAGGAGGAGGAAACTGGACCGTTTGACGGCCTGAGCACTGAGAAGTCGCATTTGCCACAGGCTCCTCCCCAGGGAACAAACCACCCGATGGAAAGCTTTGCTGCCCTGTGGCATTCAGGCCACTCACCCACGGCCATGCCCGAGCCTTGGGGAAATCCACCCCAGGCCGGGGGCCGCGCAGCCCCCGGGTCATTCCCTGCCTGGAGTGTGTTTGATAAAGAAGATGATGCTGAAGCTTTGAAAAATACCTGGAATATTCACCCAACCACGGCAGAGACAACGTCCGTGAGCGAGCCAACGGAGTGGGCCACGGCCCAAAGTGGATTTTCTTTTCCTTCGGGAGATCGACTCCCTAACCCACTGAGTGCGGCAGATAACGTCGCAGCTCCCCAAGCGTGGGTCAGGAAAAACCCTGACTCCAGGGATCCTGTCTGCGTGTCTGGGAACCCCAGCTCTCCCCTGGAACAAACATGGAATAACCTGGAGCCGCTAAGGAAAGAGCCGAGTGGCGTGGCGGGTTCTCCAGCTCGGGGAAAGGCCTACGACGCAGTGGATTCCTGGAACCTCTTTGAGGAGAGTGTTCAGAAAGGCGGCCCGGAGGCCGTGGCTCCTTGGGAAGAGTCCTTCTTCTCCTATAAATGCTCTGATTACAGCGCCTCCAATGTGGGAGAGGATTCCGTGCCTTCCCCCTTGGACACCAACTACTCCACCTCTGACTCTTACACATCGCCAACGTTTGCTGGCGATGACAAAGACACTGGACACAAGCCCTGTGCTCAGGAGGAAGCGGCAGAGTCAAAAGATGTCCTCTGCCCCCCGGAGGAGGCTGAAGCCCCTGCCATGTCCCCCCAGCAGGCACCAAGAGATCGACTCCGTTCCGGGCCTGGGAACCTGGATATGTGGGCTGCGCCTCCGGCAGACGGCAATCCCCAGGGACATGCCGTGGGTGACTCAGATAAAGATTCACTCAGGACGGAGGAGTACCCCGACGCAAAGACCGTCTCCCTGGAGGAGGAGGAGGAGGAGGAGGAGGAGGAGGGGGAAGAGGGGGAAAGCAACCCCTCCAGTTATGACGACCCCAGCATGATGCAGCTGTACAACGAAGCCAACCGCCAGCTCTCACTTCTGCACAGCAGCACCAACTCGAGGCACGCAGCCCCCGACGGCCTTGACACGTGGAACAGAGTCATTCTGGAGGACACGCAGTCCACGGCTACCATTTCAGACGTGGACAATGAGTTGGACTGGGATGACTGCAGTGGGGGCGTGGCGTTTGCCGGCGATGGTCAGAAAGAAGGCTCTAGCGGAGAAAGGATGGAACCAGAGACCCGGTTCTCAGTGAGACAGCTGGAACCCTGGGGCACAGACTATCAGGAAGCAAACCAGGCGGACTGGGCGCCTCAGGCCTCTGGAGAGCACCCCAGAGAGCCCGCTTCCGGTGACGGCCACACACTGAGTGAGAAGAGCGGGCAGTTCATTGCAGACAATATATGGGATTCGGTCATGAGCGACAAAGGCCTGTCATCACTGCGATCACCAGAGCCGGCAGGGACCAGGGGTCCGGCACCAAGCAAAGCTGCTCCTGAAAGCCCCACCCATTCCTCAGATGGGCTCAGCCAGTCAGCGGCACCGACAGCTCCTCCTGCCCACGATCCGTACCCGTGGCCAGGAACTCTCCCGGCCCACGCCACATCCTTGACAGCCAGGCTTGAGACGCCAGGACGGTTTTCACCCACAGATCCCTGGATAGTTCCCAGCGATGGCCAAAGCCAGGGTGAGGATGAAACCCTGAGAAGCTCCGGCTCAGAGCACCTGGACAAAAACGAGGCCATAGGCTCGGGGTTGAGTAGCACCTTGGAGATTTCTGGAGAAGCGTCTGATGATCAGCCACTCTCCCCTCCAGTTCACACCGAACCTCAAGAAACCTGCCTCGGATCAGGCAACCTCAGCTCTCTTTCAGTTCATGGCAGTCCTCAAACTGAGGAAGCCGAAGAAGACCTGCACTATGAGAAAGGGTCTTTCGATAGCTTCCGTGGCGCTGCTCAAATAGAGAGGTCTACTGGAAAGCTTCAGACAAACGAGATCGATGAAGAGCCCCTCATACTGCACAGAAATTCAGTTGAAACTACCGAAGTTTCCGGTGATAGGGACTTAACAAAAAATGCAGCTTTCTCTGAACTGGATGTGGAGAAAAGTGAAGAATATAACGTTCTAGAACCAGAGAGCATGGACAAAGAACTTGCTCACGAGTTTCCTCAAAGCCTCAGTGTCTGTGATGGCCCCCTGGACGGCGAGCTGAGGGGCAGTCGCACAGGCTCTGAGATGGCTATGGATCTCGGTGGCGAAGCGGTCGCCGGAGGCCTGCAACCAGCCAGTTTGTCTGGAAATCAGGACAGAGACAGCATTTCTAGTGAGTACACTCGCTCAAGTGCATCCAGTCCTGACCTAAATGATTCTTCAGCCGCTCTCTCTTCCTGGGGTCAGGGACTCAATAGTGAGCATCAAGTAGAGAATCCAGATAATAGTGCACAAATCTGCCCGGAATCTGAACTCAGTATCACTGGCGCCCAAGAAAAAGATGTTCCTGAAGTGAAGGACTTAGAGGAAAACAGAAGGGATGGCTCTGAACGTAACTTGGGTCACAAGCTTTCCACATTTGCAGAGATTTGGACTGATTCAGTGGATGGTGATTCTTTATCCTCTCTATCCAGCCCAGAAACAGGCAAATATTCTGAATTTTCAAGTATGTACCAGGAAAGAAATCCCATGGTGAGTCATCAGGAGAAAAATGAATGTGACATTGTACAGCCACAAGATGCCAGGGTCCCGTCAGCCAGCTCAGCTTCCGAGGATGACAGCGTAGGCCGTGGAGCGCCAGTAGAGAAGGATGTCCATTGGACGGATACTCAAGTCACTCAGAGAGCATCCAGAGCTTGGGATTCACTGAATGAATCTAAGTTCTTGGTGACAGAGGCTCCCACATTTGAGGAGTTTTCCGATTACATAAGCAGCTCAGAACCAATAGAGAAGGAGAACACGTTACACCCATTCTATAACAACCAACAGAGCAGCCCCGTTGGGTGGAATGTCTCGCCACACTCCGAGACTCATGTACAGATCACTGCGGTGAAGAAGGAGATGAGCTCTTCTCCATCTACAGGAAAGCCAGGAGATGATGTATGGCAACTGTCTCCCGGAAGTGAACCAAAGGACACTGACGATTCTGGACTGGAAATGCTCGGCTTCTCAGCTGAGAGCCGTGCGTGGTGGGATGCCCCCCCGCAGGCAGGCAGAGCCGGTGAGAGTTCATTGGAAGGGAACGCGTCTGACTCCAGCTGTGGGGTAGAGATGAATGCTTCCGTCTACCCAGATGTGGGGCCCTGGGGAGAACCCATTCGAGGTGACACTGAAGCCCTGGAAACACACTGTACCAATCCTTTCAACGATCAGTTTCAGTCACCCTTCCTGGGTAGTCCTGGGGAGAACTCCCACGGGGAGCTTTGGAACATCCAGCCAAAGCAGCCTGACCCAGATGCTCAGCAGTTTAGTCAGCTTGTAATACTGGGCCACGTTAAAGAGAAGGACTTCAGAGAGCAAACCTTCTTGCCAGCTGCTGGTGATGAGCGCGCTCCTGAAACTCACACCCAAGAACCCTGTCAGGATACCGTGCTGTCTGTCTGGGAACAGAAAGACCCTGCATTTACTCCCATGGATGAAACAGAGCATACCTTCAGTGAGGGCCAAGAAGCACATTGGTGGGAACAAGGAGAGTCGTATCTCGGTGAGATGACACCCGCAAGTATCACCACAGACAATAACCCTGATGTTAGCTTCCCCTCAGAGTTGATCAGAGAATCGGGCTCTGAATGGGATAGCTCTGGTTCTCCCGAGGGATCCCAGGGTGCCTTTGCCCCAGACATTTTACACGGTAACTTCCACGAGGGTGCACAACTGGCCTCAGCCTCACCTGACTTGTGGGTAGACGTCAAGCAGCCCTTCAGTGTCAAAGCTGACGGCGAGAATCCCGATATCCTCACTCACTGCGACCGCGATGGCACCTCGCAGGCTTCCAGCAGCCCCGACGTCTGTCACGATTCTGACGTAAAGCAAGAGGCAGAACAGCACCTGGGCGGGCACCTGGCACCTGAGACGCAATCTACTGAGTTTTATCTCACAGAGCAGAGGAGAAAGGAAGAGCCCCGTTCAGAAGCTGGGCTGGAATCGGTCCCACGCGATTCAGAACGCTGTGCTGAAAAGACAGTCCCTCTGCCTCCCGCCAGTGATCAAGCAAACCCAAGCGACCCCCGGCAGCCTGCCTCTCATGCAGGTTCTCCCGAACCTTCTGAAACCAGTCAGGATGACAACGCGGGGTTTAAAACATCAGGAGAAGAAGCCGGGCCAGACACGGCACCAGTCTTGGAACTGGTTGACACAACAGTCCCAAGGATTGAAAATGTGGGAACCGACGTGTTTGTGACCAATCAGGTGCCAACGCTGGAAGGCAAGTGCTCTTGGACAGCAGAAGACTTTTCTCCTGGAAGTCACACAGGCGAGAGGGGCTCGTGTGCTGCGGAGCAAGCCTCGGCTCTGGTGACCGGCACCTTGCTGGCCTCGGACGCCTGCCTGGATGTGAGCGAGGCCGCCGGCGACCACAGTTTCAGCAACGCCTCCGGTCTCAACACTTCCACGGGAACCATCGACGACATGAGTAAGTTGACATTATCGGAAGGCCATCCGGACACACCAGGGGATGGAGACGCGGAAAAGCAGGACATCTGCTCTTCTGAAGCCTCATGGGGTGACTTTGAATATGACATCGTGGGCCAGAATATTGACGAGGACTTCATGAAAGAACCTGAACACTTCCGCTATGGGGGCGACCCTCCCTGGGAGGAAGATGCTCTGAAGCCATCACGGGCTCCGTACACGCCGCCCTTTGACTTATCCTACCTCGCTGAACCCACCCCGGCGGCTGAGACAGTGGAGGAAGCTGGCTCTCCAGCCGATGTGTCTCTGGGGAGTGAGGCAGCTGAGATGTTGCTTTCTGCCCTTCCTGATCAGAATGAGGAAAACCACCTGGAGGTCAGGAGTAGGCCGGCCGAGCACCAGAGGGTTGTGCTGCATATAGATGAGGACCCTGCCTTCCTTTCTTTGCTTGGAGGAAGAACGGGCTCCCACACCGAGTCATCCCCATCCAGCACTGGCTGGGATATGGAAGTGGATCATTCTGATTCGCCAGCAGATGGAGACAGAGGGCCACAAAACGGTAAGAAACCACGCCCAAGAAACTCGCTTCCATCCAACTGGGTGCCATTCGGAGAACACGCTCTTCCTACTAATGTAAGAAGAGAGAACTGAATTTTTTTTTTTTGATGTGTGCCTAGCCGTGTTCTGTACAACACCACTACAATTTAATCAGGGATAGTTAATATATATCCCTGGTTGTGCATGTGAAAATTAAACAGCAGTGCAAATCAAAACATTTTATCAAATGGCCTTTTTTTTTTTTAATGATCCTGGGGCTTGAACTCGGAGCCTTGGTGCTGTCCTTCAGCTTCTCCTGCTGAAGTTTAGTGCTCTGCCACTTGAGCCACAGCTTTATTTCTGGCATTTGGGGAGTTGAATTGGAGTTAAGAGTTTCCTCAGACTTTCCTGCTGGGCTGGCTTTGACACCTGCCAGGGCTGGTGTGAAACGCCAGTGCTCAGCTAAATTGCCTTTTTTTAGGTGAAGATTTGCAAAGATCACAGATTACAACAAGGCACCCATGGCTCACACCTGAAATCCCAGCTGCTTGGGAGGCTAAGGTCGGAGGATTTTAGGTAGCCTGGGCAGAATGTACTACAAGACTTCTCTCCATTTAACCACCAGAAAACTGGAAGTGGCGCTGTGGCTCAAGCGGTAAAGCGCTAGCCTTGAGTTGAAAAGCTGAGGGACAGCGCCCAGGCCCCAGAGTTCAAGCCCCATGACTGACAAAAATAAATAGTTTTTTTTTTAAAGAATCACAGGTTACATATGTGTTAATTAAGCCTTGCTTTTTCCCTTCTCACTTTCCTTTTCCATTTCTAGCTGTCAGCACTGAAGTATTAGAGTCACAAGAAATGACGATTGCCACCACAGATCCTGAGCAGATAACATCAGAATACAGAGGAGAAAAAGCCACAGAAATGAATGAAGAGCATCTGTCCCCCCATGTGGATTTTATTCTTGTAAGCCATGACCAGCACTCACTCCTGGAAGCAGAGGCCTATGAGGAACATGAAGACACACCCAAATTAGAAGACTTGCACATCGGTTCTGAAGAAACAGGGGTGGCAGGATCTCAGTTAGCGAGCATTGCAGTCACATGCCAGCCGGCCTCCTTAAATGAGAGCAAGGAACATTCTTCAGAACCCATGTCTTCTAACCATCACAAAAGGTCATCTCCCAAGAGCCCTACGCAAGAGCAGAGCTGGATGGTCTTGGGCCATGTTGAGGTTGGTGACTCAGAGCCAGCATTGTCTGGCAAGACCACAGATCAGATTTCGGATCCTAGTTTGGGCAAAAGTCCCCAGATACAGACTCAGGAAGAACTGAAGCCTCTAGAATCTTTAGCACTAGCAACAGTCAGCAACCGGGGCAGCCAATCAGAGAAGAGCAAGAGCCCGGGTCAGGCTGGCCAGGATGGAGTTCTTTTGCAGGTGGTCAGCCGTGACAATGAATGGGAAATGCTTTCACCACAGCCTTCGCAGAAAAACAAGATCCCTGAACAGGAAGTGGAGGAGGAGACTGAGTTCCTCGAGCCTGTAACTGGGCAGCCAGGGACAAAGGGGTAAGCAAATGCTAGATTCATTGCTCATTTTCTGGAGAAGCATTTTACTTAGAAATGGTGAGGAATTATGGACTATGAAGAACATAGTTGGTTATATTTATTGCAAGAAATATTATCAGTAAAAGCAGCTGCCAGGGAACTATCACCAAAGTGATGATTTGAGTATGCTTTCAAGCAAAAAATAGAGCCATTCTTCCATCTCTTCCTGACTCAACTCCACTCACTTTGGCTCCTATCTAACAAAACAGGCAACTAGTGGGATTAACATTTACTCAGCTTCAACTGGGTGCAAAGCAATTTGCACACATTTTCTCATTTTCTCCTTACATATTGGAAGATAATAAAAGCATAAATAAAATGGTAGTACGAACTGAGCACCAGCTCAGACCTGTAATCCTCGTTACTAAGAAGGCTGTGATCCTCAGATCACAGTTCAAAGCCAGCCCAGGGCAGGAAAGCCTGTGAGATTCTTATCTCCAATTAAACACTAAAAATGCCAGAAGTAGAGTTGTGGTTCAAGTGGTAGAGATTAGCATTAGTTCAGGGATGATGTTCAGGCTCTGAGTTCCAGCCCCACAACTGGCAAAAAAAATGAAAGTAGTTTGAGGGAGAGAAACTAAAGGGTTCAAAACAAAAAGTTTCTGTAACTTCCCTAGCTTTTCTCTGCCTCAGAGCTTCCCATACTTCATACGTTTCTGACAGACACACTGCCTGTCTTCTACACAAGACATTTTCTAGTTTTATGTAGCATCTAACTTCCTGATTGGGATTAGCAAATTCTGCAGCAAGATCAAAATCTTAGCGTGACCTGTGGATCACTTAATTGGCTGAGACATTGGCAAGTCATTGATCAAATTAGTGATTCCATTATTCATTCACTCACCGTATGTTTTCAGAAAATTTGCTCTGTGCCTCGTGTTTGGGTGGCCAAGTAGGCACCCAGCAAGTGTCAGGTTACCATTACTGCTTTTATGGATTAGTTACTTTGCTGAAAATATTTAGAAGCTGGGTACTGGTGACTGATGCCTGTCATCCTAGCTACTCAGGACGCTGAGATCTGAGGATCACAGTTCGAAGCCAGCCCAAGCAGGAAAGGCTTATCTTCAATGAACCCCCAGAAAATCGGAAGTGGCACTGTGGCTGAAAGTGGTAGAGTGCTAGCCTTGAACAAAAGAGTTCAGGGACAGTGCCCAGGCCCGGAGTTCAAGCCCCATGGCTGATAACCACCCCCAAAATAATTACAGTCCTTATTTCTCTATGAGATAAATTTGGTAAGGATAGAATTCATCTCTTTTCTTTAAAGTGTAATAGAGGATAGATGTGTGTATTTTGTTTTTTTTTCTACTCAGTTTCTGAAAGTATAAAGGACTGTATACACCCAGGGTGTGTCAAAGAATCTATATTCTGGGCCTGGTTGCTGACTATGTATTTTAGGATCATTCCCAGTTTATATTTCCTCATCTGTAAAATTAGAGGTTTGGCTAGACCATTCAAGCATTACTGCAGTATTAAATTGCACAAACATAAGTTGTGTGGAAACAGGAGTCCTCCAAGAGAGCTTTGACATTGCAAATTACATTTTTTCATGAAAGGAGCAGACAAAACCCACAAGGAACAGCAGGGGTGTGCGGAGGGATATTGAAATTCGGAGGGATATTGAAGTGCCAAAAGGAGTCAAAGCATACTCGGAAATGCAGTCAGGTTCAGTTGGCCTACTCCTTTTTCCTGTCAAGTTATTTCCTTGCGGAGAGACCTCACATCCGTTATCAGTAAGAGAGTAGCAGATGGATCCTAGCAACCCAGCTGGCATTAATGTGGATTGAGGGAAGAACTCAGCAGCCAGGCTGAGATGTGATTTGGCAATTCTTGTCTGCATTTGGCACATGCCCCTGAAACCCAACAGATGACAATCAGGGTTCCTTTGTACCACAAGCACCTTCTCTTTCCTTTGCTCATCTCTTTCCACCCAGTCTCTTGTTAGTATGGGAAAGATTTCCTTGATATTGGATCTTGAGAGGATACAGAGTTGTCTAAAACAGCCTGTCTCAAACAGGCTAAAGTGTATAATTCAATGGTAGAGCACTTGCCTAGCATGCTGAGGTCTTGCATCAATCCCTGAGCGCCAAGCCCCCAAGCAAAAAAAAAAAAAAAAAATCAAAGAAAAACCAGTAGTTCTCTAATGCCTTCAGGCAATGAGGTATCAATATCACCTGAGCTCCTATTGGAAGTGCAAATGACCAGCACCTTGACCCTCCCCTGGACTCAGGAGCTCTGGAGTAGAGCCAGATAGCTTTACTTCAGTAATTCCCATGATTTGGATTCACACTTAACCGCTACTAAGGTTCAATATGTCCACTCATGTCTGTAATCCCAGCTACTCAGAAGACAGTTGAAGGTTGACGGCCAGGTTGGGCAAAGGCATTAGCAAGAACCTATTTCAAAGAACAAATTAAACATGTGGTAGTACTTATCTATAGTCCCAGCTACGTGGGACTCAGAAGATAGGAAGATCTTGGTCCAAGGTCAGACTTGGCCAAAAACATGAGACTCATCCAAAAAATAACTAAAGCCTCCCGCCACCCCCACCCCCGCCCTGCAAAAAAAATAAAAGCTAGGCTTGGACTGAAGGGGGGAGGGACCGCGGCCCGGGCCAGAGTTCCCGCCCCATGGCCGGAAAAAAAAAAAAAAAAAAAAAGTCTGAAAGTTACAGTTTTATTGGTGGAGTGCTTGCCTTGTTGACAAGCAAGAGACTCTGAGTTTAAACTCAGGAATTACAATTGTCAGTCATAGTATTCTAGGAGTTTAAATTTAAAATAAAGACTGGGACATCAGTAATGGTTAAAATAGTGAATGACCAATGTTAATTTAAACATGAGGAACAACTATTTATGGTTGTGTGCTATAGACCAGCAACTAAGTACTCTACCTGTATGCTCATTGCCTTTTCCTTTTCCCTTTCTTTTTTCTCTTTTGATCCTGTGAATTAAACCCAGGTCCTCACAAAGGGTAAGCTAGCATAGCCACAATCCATAAACCTTTATTAAAGACTGGTGTGTTAAATAGAAAGGGATAAGTTCATCAAGGTTTGCCAGGGGAACAGAACATATGTGTGTGTATGTGTATAGATTACATGTGTGAGCCGGGCGCCGGTGGCTCACGCCTGTAATCCTAGCTACTCAGGAGGCTGAGATCTGAGGATCGTGGTTCAAAGCCAGCCCGGGCAGGAAAGACTGTGAGACTCCTATCTCCAATTAACCACCAGAAAACCGGAAGTGGCACTGTAGCTCAAGTGGTAGAGTGCTCGCCTTGAGCTGAAGAGCTGAGGGACAGCACCCAGGCCCAGAGTTCAAGCCCCACGACCGACAAAAAAAAAAAAAAAAAGATTACATGTGTGTATAGAGAATGCAGAAGCTCAGGCACTGATCAGATAAGGCCTGTCTGCATGGTACAGGGTCATTTTCTTGACTCAGTCTGCTGATTTCACTGGTAATCCCTTCATTAAAGGTACCATTCAGCAACATCCAGGTACACAAGTCGATTCAGGAATCATCGTCGACTCTAGTCATAAGCTCAAATAGTATGCTAGGAAAGCATCAAACCATTAGAAATCTTAAACTGACCATCTAAATGATAGAGCTGTGACCATCGATATACAAATGTATGGCATTCCATATGAATATGAGGCAAGGAAATGGCGCTTGAGGTGATGGGAGGAAATAATTCCCAAGAGGACTAAGAAAACAGTACTTATTGTCTAATCTTTTGGAGTGTTTTGTACAACAGAGGGGTATGAGAAAGGGGGAGAAGGAGTTAGACTTGTCAAAATTGAGTATATGGGAGTATCTGATACTCAGATTTGCACATAGATCTTGTTTACTGGCTCTGGGAAATGAACATGACCTCCAAGCCAGGTGGTGGTGCCTCACATCTGTAATCCTAGTCACTGAGGAGACTGAGATCTGAAAACTGCAGTTTGAAGCCAATCTGGGCAGGAAGGTCTATGAGACTCTTATCTCTAACTAACCACCAAAAAGGCAGAAGTAGAGTTCTGGCTTAAATGGTAGAGTGCTCACCTTAGCACAAAAGCTCAGGGACAGCTCCCAGGCCCTGAGTTCAAGACCCAGGTCTGCCACAAAAAAAAGAAAGAAGGAAGGAAGAAAGGGAAAAAAAGGAAGGAAGAAAGAAAAATGACTTTCAAACAATATATTTCATATTTTACAAAGTGCCCCTGTGGCTAACTCTCTGCCGTCTGTCTTTTCAAATTATCCCTTTTCTTTTTTCTGTCTGATTGGGATATTGAGAATACTTTTCCCCAGCGAGTGACGTATTAAACCTTCCTGTTTTCCATGAGACCTTCAGAAATCAGGGTCTTTTCAGCATGTGACTTTTGTGCAGGAGCTGGTTCTCTTTTCCACATGGATGTGAAAAATGAAAAACGAAGAAGTAACCAGAAGACTCTTTGTCTTAATGTTAAGTAAGGTGAACTCAGAAGATCTGAGCTATTTGAGCTGATGCGCCGTGTGTGTGTGTGTGTGTGTGTGTGTGTGCGCGCGCGCGCGCGCGCGTGTGTGCGTGTGCGCATGCGCCCATGAACTACAACTAGGGCTTGAACTCAGGGCCTGGGTGCCATCCCTGAGCTTTTTCTCCTCGAAGCTGACACTCTAACCCCATAGCTCTACTTCTGGCTTTTTGCTAGGACTGGCCTTAAACCACTTTTTTGATACTCTGTCCCAGCTCTCCACATCTGCCTTTGCCCACAGGTACTATGACATTTCACAAACTCTGAATTTCCCTTGATTCTTTACTATTTTTTGGCTTTTCCTTGAATAAAATATGGGAGACCAAACCTAGTACCGATGCTATGTTAATTTACTTTTGTACTTAGAGTTGATCATTTGATGTGTTATGTTTGGTAAGTTGGTGGTAATAATGAAATCTCATCAAAAGCTCTTACAGTTTAATTCCTTTTTTAAAAAAATCTCTTTCTCTCCCTGTGTCTCTTTCTATGTCTCCCTACGCTTCTCTCTCTGTGTTTGTCTCCTCTGTCTCAGGTTCTACCATCTTTGCATTTCTGATCAGTTCTATTCAGAACAAACTTTCAATAAGTGCCTGCAGATGTTAAAAAAAAATTCTAGACAGAGCAAGTTTTACTATTTCCCTTCCCAAGGCTGGTGAGCAAACTGATTTGATCAATGAATTGCTAATACTATCCAGAATAAGAATATGGTGAAGTAAAGACTTAAACTAGGGGGCTGGGAAGGTGGCTCAGTGGTAGAGCGCTTGCCTTGCATGCCTGAGGCCCTGGGTTCGATTCCTAAGCACCACATAAGAAAAAAGCCGGAAGTGGCGCTGTGGCTCAAGTGGTAGAGCGCTAGCCTTGAGCTGAAGAGCTGAGGGACAGTGCCCAGGCCCAGAGTTCAGGCCCCACAACCGGACCCCCCCAAAAAAACCAAAAGACTTAAACTACATCTTTGCTCTTTTAGCCATGTCCTTTTCCATGAAGAACGGCTACCAAGAGACACTTGAGCTTCTGTAGGCTAATTATTCATTTTACTCTCCTACTGCTCCATAAAGTTTAATAGCCAACGTTCCCAATAAAATACTTGCCTCTCACACTCCAGTCTTGCTACCCACTGAGTTCTTTTTTTTTTTTTTTTTGGGTGCGGTTGTGGAGCTTGAACTCTGGGCCCAGGCGCTGTCCCTCAGCTCTTCAGCTCAAGGCTAGCGCTCTACCACTTGAGCCACAGCGCCACTTCCGGCTTTTTTTTTCTTTGCTTATGTGGTGCTGAGGAATCGAACCCAGGGCCTCATGCATGCAAGGCAAGCGCTCTACCACTGAGCCACCTTCCCAGCCCCACTGAGTTCTTTTTGTCTGAGACCAAGGATTCAAAATGGGTATCTGGTGCT
Organism: Dipodomys ordii; assembly: GCF_000151885.1. Classification (NCBI taxonomy): domain Eukaryota; kingdom Metazoa; phylum Chordata; class Mammalia; order Rodentia; family Heteromyidae; genus Dipodomys; species Dipodomys ordii. Next base: position 4,858,453 of record NW_012267256.1, read on the forward strand.
TAACATTCATTGACAAGCACCCTACTACCTGAGCCATGCCTCCGACCACACTCACTGAGTTCTTCTGACCCCGAGTACATTCTTGTGGCCTCAGCAAAACTTTGAGAGCTACTGTTGGGTTGTTTCCCCAGCAGGGCTGTGTGAGGGCAGCACCAGTGGCCAGAGGCCAGAGGGAAGCGAGAGAACCAAAGTCCCTAAGTAATTCACTGAAGGTTTCCAAATATCTATAGATATGCTATTTTGTAGTGAGGGATTTTAGAGCAAGAGAGAGCCCTGAGTGCTAAGATGGGGCTGACCAAGGTCGCTATCCTGCAGAAAGAACACCCACAGAGGAGCCCAACTGCACTGCATCGTTAGCTCCTTGTCTGGGGAACATCTAAGATGTGTGTTTGGCTGGAACTTTGTAATGTCAGCATTGGTGTGAGAGCTTCCTTAACAAGACAACTCTCAATGAACATTGATATTATTTGAGGAAGGCTGGAAGTATGACTTTCTAAAAAGGCAGGATGGATTAATATGTCAGGACACAACAGGAAAGGGATGACACATTCTGCATAGGAAAGTCCACGAAATATATAAGCAAGGAGATAGTTACAACGATGGTGGCAGTGTGAGGAAGCACAGGAAAAGTGCAATGTCCCGATACAGTATTACCCGCGGCCTCAGCAATGAGCCAGGCAGAGATGACCAGAACCCAGAACAAGGCTCTCAAGAATTCATGGTAGAAGGGGCCAAGGTGAGAGGAAGGACAAACTTCTTGCTGAAGGAGGCCTGCCAGTCTGAGGCATTCTTCCTGGTGGGCTTGTCTTACCTGGCTGCCTTCCCCTCATCTGTCAACAGTGTCCTCATGGATCAAAACCACATGGGAAGATGGGCATGGGTGGCTAGCCACTCAGGAGGTTGAGATCTGGGGATCTCCAAGCCAACCAAGGCAGAAGAATCTGTGAGACTCGTATCTCCAGTTAATCAGCAGAAAAAGGCAGAAATGGAGGAATGGAGGTGTGGCTCAGTGGTAGAGCATCAACGTTGATCTCAACGTTGAGTTAAAAAGCCAAGCAAGATCAGGAGGCCATGAATTCAAGCTGTAGTACAGGTGCACATGCCCATGTAAGTGCACACGCATGCGCACACACACAGTCCCAGAGGATGAGGGAAATGGCAGAGAGCAAGATGAGAAAAGTTTAGGGGTAGAGCTAGACAGGTAAACATGTTATTCAGCACAGCTGGCTGGAGAACAGCAAAACCTCAGCTTCTGAAAAGTATACTGAGGTGTGTGTGTGTGTGTGCTAGTGCACGCATGCATGTGCACACAATATTAGCTAGCGGTTCCACCAATGTATTCGAGGATTTGTTTCCAGAATCTATGGGAGGCCTTTTGGAACAAAGATCACTAAAAAGCCAGGTGAAAATGGGGTCACCCTTTGGAGAATCGGATGCTACTGGACACCCTACATGTACACAAGCCCCACAACCACAAAGGATCATCCAACCCCAGATGCTCAGAGCACCAAAATCCAGAACATATTCTACCCCTGTGCTTTCCATTTGTCCCTAGCATTTGATTACCATTTTACAAGATCTCCATCTAGGAGACAGACAGACAGATAGATATCTCCAGGAAGGCAGAACTTTTGTCTTGTTAATCACTGCACCCCTGGTGCTTAGATTAACACCTGCTAAATACCAGGTGCCCAATTGAGTGAATGGAAAAGAATATACCATGGCTAGGCTCTGGTTTAGTCCTAGCTACTCAGGAAGCTGAGATCTGAAGACTGAAAGTCAAAGCCAGGGCAGCAGAAAAGTCCGTGAGACGTTTAATTTTAATTTCCAATTAATCATCAAAATGCTGAAGTGGAGCTGTGGATCAATTGGTAGAGCACAAAAGCTCAATGATACTGCCTCAGCCCCAGAACTGACACAATGAGTGGAAGGAAGGAAGGAAGGAGGAAAGGAAGGAAAGAAGGAAGGAAGAAAGGAAAGAAAGAAGGGGAAAAAAAGGGAAAGGCCAATTTTCCAAACCTATTTGCTCATAACAAAACTGTGAAATGTCAAGTTTTTGTTGCTCCAAAGTTGCAAAAATCCAACTTTTTTCTCTTGAAATTCAAGACCTTAGTTACCTATTTTTTCAGTGTTCTTACACTTCAACTCATTATGACTCTTCCTAGATTCTTATAACCTTTTAGTTTTCTTAAAGAGCTATCATTTGCTTCACTGAACCTCATAGAGAAAAATAGGGATGCTTCTTCAACACTATTCATTTTATCATCTCTTTCTTTCTATCTCTTTACATGACTATTATAATCTCTTCATGTTGAGTGTCTTTTCCTTATTGGAGAACAACAATTATTCTACTTAGCCATCTCTTATACTAGCAACTCAAGCAGTGGTTGACAATGCATGATCATCCAAAAACTTTTATTTTTATTTGTGAAAGCTCAACCCTTAGTCATTTGAAGGTACCAATTAGACTCTTGGAGAATAACTAAAAACTGCAGTAGAGAATTTGACATCTAGCATGCCCTTTTTATCAATATAATAATAATCAGAATGCTATTTATTGCATTTAAACAGTAATTCTTTTTTTTCACCTTTGCCGTGTTTACATTTTTTTTTAATTGTGAAAATACTGTACAGAGGGGTTACAATTACATGGGCAAGGTAATGAGTACATTTCTTATCAAGCATTGTTGCCTCCTCCTTTGTTTCCCCTTCCCATCCCTTCCCATCTCCCACCCCACCCCCTCGCCCTCTAAACAGTAATTCTTATTTAAAAAAAAAAGTATTGTAGGGAGGGATGAATGAGAATGTTGAAAGGGGTGACACTGATTCAGATACATTGTACTCATAAACTGCTTTGTTAAATGGCAGGTCTTTTGTACAACTAATTAAAGAGAATAAAAGTTTAATTAAAATATCACCTGATATAGGTGGCTCACTCCAGTGGTCCTAGCTATTTAGGAGGCTGAGATCTGGGGATCAAGATTTAAACCAGCCTTAACAGGAAAGCCCCCAAGGCGACTAACTACCAATAAAGTGGGAAGTGGAGCTGTGACTCAAGTGGTAGAGCACTAGCCCTGTGCAAAGAAGCTTAGGGGCAGCGTCCAGGCCCTGAGTTCAAGCTCCAGGACCAGCACAATTATTTTCCTGTAATCAGTTGTTGGTCTAAAACTTCCTATTATGTTTCTATTATGCAGGTATTTCTTGATTATTTCATTTGTCTGAACTGCATCGGTATTTTTTAGAAATAGTAGGAATAGCAAACATTTGTTGCAAGATTATTTTCACTCAATTAATCTAGCTTATCTGAACTTTCTGAGTAACATTATTAACATCCACTTTGTGAAGAAGCAGGCTGAGATGTCTCATCCAAACTTGCTTGTAAATGGAAAATTAGATTCAAATCACACCCTCCTGCTTCTGGGCTCTGCATGCTTAAACCAGAGCTGTCTAGACCATGGTGAGCAATGTCACTTTCTCTAGAACCTTGACTTGGATGTGTGGGTGTGTATGTATATTATATGTGTGCAGGCTGGTACTGGGGCTGAACTCAGGGCCTGCGTGCTATCCCTTAGCTTCATCACTCACAGCTGGTGCTCTGCTACGTTGAGCCACAGTTGTACTTTGGACTTTTGTGTGGTTAATTTAAGATGAGAATCTCAGGGACTTTTCTGATTGGGCTGGCTTGGAACCACGATCCTCTTATCTCATGAGTAGCTAGGCTTACAGGAGAGGGCCCTGGTGCCCCTGTTCTTTTTGTAGGCTCTACAAATCCCTAAACGTTGCTCATTAAAATGACATTGCTGTCTTGTATGAGTGTGTTGTGATGCTGCAGGCTGTGTGCACATGTGTGCATGCATGTGTGCGTGTATGTGTGTGCATGTCTCTGTGCATGTCTGTGCGGGTATCGTGTGTATGTGTGCATGTATATGTGCATGTGTGTGCAGGTGTGCACTGTGCATGTGTGCATATCTCTGTGCATGTCTGTGTGCATGTGTACGCAGGTGTCTGTGTGCATGTCTGTGTGTGTATGCGTATGCATGCGTGTGCAGGTGTGCATGTCTGTGTGTATGCGTATGCATGCGTGTGCAGGTGTGCATGTCTGTGTGCATGTCTCTCTGTGTGCATATGTGTGTGCATGTCTCTGTGTGTATGTGTGTACATGTCTGTGTGTGCATGTGTGTACATGGCTCTGTGTGCATGTGTGCATGCATGTCTGTGTGTGCATGTGTGTGTGCATGTGTGTGTGCATGTCTCTGTGTGTGTGCAGGAGGTTTCAAGGGTACTAAATCTGCGAGCTGTGTTTTGAGCTGGGCCTGGCTGCAGGAGCCGGCCTGAGTCCCCCCCCCCCCCCC
>NW_012267256.1:4864294-4934051 GCF_000151885.1 Dipodomys ordii
TTAGGGCAGTGTGCAGATGTGTGTGTGTGTATGTGTCTGTGTGTCTGTGTGTGTGTGTATCCTTGTTAGGGCAGTGTGCAGATGTGTGTGTGTGTGTGTGTGTGTGTATCCTTGTTAGGACAGTGTGTATATATGTATACCTATATATTCGCATATGTATTGTTTTCTGTTTCATATTCATTCTGTCATGTGTCTAGAGATAGCGCTGTGTCTGTCTGTGATAGTTATTGAAACCAGTAAGGACACCCCCTTATTTCTCATGTTGGATCTCACCTGCTTCCTAAGCTGCAGAAATAGGTCATTCTCAACAGCCAGCTTTAGACCTCCATCTCTTCATCTTTTCAAAAACCCAGGCAGAAAAGCGTACCCGTAGCTCACCGAGAAAGTCACTGATTCAAGGAATCCAACATGGTCACCACCTGACACGTTTCCATCCAGACTTCCACGCACAGATTGCTAGATTCCCTGGTGGAAATGAGGGCGCAGGGGGACTCCGGTCGGCAGAAGTGAGTGGAGGATTCTGCTTGAGGGCAGAGCCCTGGCCGGGATGTGGAGGAGCAGGCCTCTCCGGCCAGCTGTCCCCACTGAGGTCTGAGCTGGACGTGGTTTCAGCCTAGCTAATGCTGTGCCAGTACCGCAACCAGATGGCTGCCCAGCCCCTCCTATAGAGAAAGGGTGAGCGACTTCCCAATGAGTCATTTCAGAAATCTTCATTTAATATGTTTCCATCAAATTGAACCTCTGAATTGACTGTCTGCACTGAATAGAAAAGTCTAGATTAAGATAGGAAACAAAAAACAGGGCTTGGGGAAATTTCTTCTATTGATTAAAAAAAAAAAAACACTGAAAGACTTCTTATCTAGGAGGGAAACTCTTGCTTTTTATAGAAATGTCTCCCTGGGCAAATTAGGTGAAAACTCTGTACTCTAAGATACTGGGACCTTGTTTTACATTTCAAAGACAAAGAAGATTAGGCTGTGGTCTACTAACTCCCAGCACTTAAACATCCCCTGGAGACTGGGCTTTGTAATGCAAAGTTACCCTTTATCTCCTCTTTAAGGTCTAAAGACCCTTAGGTGCTTAAAGATAGTAAGCCTCTGTCTCTCTCTTGTTGGTAGGAAGTCTAGTTAACCGTTTTCCTGGGGTTAGGGCTCTCTTTGGGTCATTCTAGTTCCTATTTCCATTCTCTTTGAATTTTCTTTTTCTCGTGTGTGTGTGTGTGTGTGTGTGTGTGTGTGTGTGTGTGTGTGTGCGCACACGCATGTGTCCATGCCTATAAGTGAGCTGATACTGTGACTAATTGGAGATCAGAGATTCACAGACTTACCTGCTTGGGCTGGCTTTGAACTACGATCCTCCGATCTCAGCTTCCCCGGTAGCTAAGATTATAGGCATGAGCCACTGGTGCCTGGCAAAATATTCTTTTCTTTAGTGACTTTGTGCCCTGAAAAGATTTATCTCTTCACTAAGAACTGTTTTTATATGAAGGATAACATACTTTCTTGTTCTATGTTCCTTAATATTCCTTAGAAGATGAGGTGTGAGGTTTGTATATAGGTTGAGGTACTCAAAATAAGTCACAACTCGAGAAAGATTGGATTCACCTACAGCAAATGAAAGCCAATGTTTGTTCCCTTGGCTGCCTATAATTGCTTGCCCTTCTTTTGCTATGTCAAAATTTTGTAGGCAGAAGCTTCTCCTAAGCCAAGTTCCAGCAGGAGTTGTATTTGTATATGGTCAGTTCATCACCAATTCCAGCGAATAGTATAATTGGGAGGAAGGAAAAGGAGTGAGAAGGGGCAGAGACAAAATGAGCAAAAGAGAACGTCTTTCCACTAGTACCCTGTCTGCATTGGACTATGGAAGAAATTGTCCTGTGGCTTGTGGGTGAATGTTAGCAGGAATTGTGTTGTGGGGTGGGTAGGCGTATGAGGGGTTTAGAAGAAGTTAGAGCAACCCTCCCTCCTCCCCTCACCACCCTGTCTAGGCTAGGCTCCTTTACCATTAGAAGGCCACTGCCAAAGTTGGATCTCTTATTCTGATAGCAACCTACTTACTTGCTACTTTGCTTGCTGTTCAATTCTCTGGATTGTTTTTGCATCCTAAGGTTCAACTGCTAGTAATGAAAGCTTAAAAAAACTCATGCAATCCTCTGTGTGTGTGTGTGTGCGCACGCGCGTACACACACTTGAACTCTGGGCCTCACATTCTTTTTTTTTTTTTTTTGTCATCGTGGGGCTTGAAATTGGCCTGGGCACTGTCCCTCAGCTCTTCAGCTCTTCAGTTCAAGGTTAGCGATCTACCACTTGAGCCACAGTACCATTTCAGCTTTTTTTTTTTGTTTATGTGGTACTAAGAAATCGAACCCTGAGCCTCATGCATGCGAGGCAAGCGCTCTACCACTGAGCCACCTTCCCAGCCCGGCCTCACATCCTTTTTTTTTTTTGGTCCGGTTGTGGGGCCTGAACTCTGGGCCTGAGCGCTGTCTCTCAGCTCAAGGCTAGCACTCTACCACTTGAGCCACAGCGCCACTTCCGGCTTTTTTTTTCTTTTCTTGCTTATATGGTGCTGAGGAATCGAACCCAGGGCCTCAAGCATGCAAGGCAAGCGCTCTACCACTGAGCCAACTGCCCAGCCCCCCCCCCTCACATTCTTGACTGGCTTTTTCCTTCAAAGCTGGCATTCAACTACTTGAATCACACCTTTGTTCCAGCTTTTTGGTGGTTCATTAGAGATAAGAGTCTCTTGGGTTTGTCTGCCTGGGCTGGTTTTGAACTGGGATCTTCAGATCTCAGCTTCCTGAGTAGCTAGGATAATAGATGTGAGCCACCAGCTTCCAGCTTAGAATTCATTTCGAATTGCAGGAAAGAAAATGAGCCCTGCGATCACTGGATCCGTGCTGGTCCTGGCTTGTGATATTTTCTCCCAGCCCAGAGCCTCTCACAAGCGCTCAGCAAAATCTAGTCCATGCATTTAAATGTCTCAAGGCTTTCCACAACAGCCTGTCACACTTCTATTTTCAGGGTAAGGTGACATTTCCTAATTCCTTTCAGCCTTTACACTTACTTGCATCTGGGGAAAATAAAACAATTCCATTTTCAGAACTTGGGCATTATTTTAACAAGATCTTGTGCCTTAAGATTGCCTGTGATACAGGGCTCATTATGGCGCCATCTCTGACTTCACCCTTGTAGGAAGAAGTAAAACTAATTGCGCTCTCTCCCTCCCTCCCTCCCTTCCTCCCTCCCTCCCTACCTCCCTCCCTTCCCCCCCTCTTTCCTTCCTTCTCCCCCCCCCCCACCGTGTAAATGCTGGGGCTTGAACTCAGGGCTTGGGCACTGTCCCTGAAGTTCTTTCACTTAAGACCAGCACAGCCTCTATCACTTGAGCCACGGCTCTACTTCTAGGATCTTGGTAGTTTTATGGGCTCTCTTACCTGGGCTTGCTTTCAACTGCAGTCCTCAGATCTCAGCCTCCAGACTAGCTAGGATTACACGTGTGAGACACTAGCAACAAATTGCTTTTCAAAAGTCGAATGAAATCAATAATAAGTATAACCGAAGAACTCCAGGTAATTTAAGGTGAGAGTGTTGCTTTGTTGTGGAGGAGCACATACAAGATTAATGGAAGAGGCAGAGGCAGTAGGAAGGGGAAGCGTTTCAATGGGAGAGAATATGCTCAACCTAGCCACTCTCAGGAAAGCTAACAATTGGACTTAGAGAGTAAGAGACCGATTTTGCATGAAGTCTAGAGCAAATGAAGAAACTAAGGACAGTTGATCTAAGTGGTTGAGAGCCATGAGGATCAAGCAAAACAGTTTGTGTGAAATGTGCTATGTTGGTGGCAGAAGCCATTGTTATTTTGAGCAGAGTTTTTTGATTGGCAATGAACTAGTCACGGTGTTGAGGACAAAGGAGTGAACCTGGGAAGATGGTATCCCATCCGAAATGTCAATAAGGCTGGAGCTGTGTCTGAGCTGGAAAGAAAAGAGCTGTTTCCAGAAATGCAGATTTGAGCAAACCCATAGTGCTTGACGGGAGACGGTGAAAACCTCCTGAGAAGGTGCCTGGAGGAAAACAGGGCATCATTTCATCTACTCTGGCAGAATTTCCAGCCTTGTGAATTTCTTATTTATTTAGTTTTTTTTTTTGGTGGGGGGGTCCAGTTGTGGGGCCTGAACTCTGGGCCTGGGCACTGTCCCTCAGCTCTTCAGCTCAAGGCGAACGCTCTACCACTTGAGCCACAGCATCACTTCCAGCTTTTTTCTTTTTGCTTATGTGGTACTGAAGAATCGAACCCAGGGCCTCATGCATGCAAGGCAAGTGCTCTACCACTGAGCCACCTTCCCAGCCCCTTCTTATTTATTTAGTTACTATTTTGGTTGGTTGTAGGGCTTGAACTCAGGGTCTGGGTGCTATCCCTGACCTTTTTTGCTCAAGGCTAGCACCCTACCACTGTAAGCCACAGCACCATGTCCAGTTGTTAGTTAATTGGAAATAAGAGTCTCATACACTTTCCTGCCCAGGCTGGCTTTGAACCGTGATCCTCAGATCTCTGCTTCCTGAGTAGCTAAGATTATAGGCATGACCCACCAGTGCCCAGCTTTGGTAAGTTTCTTTTCTTTCTTTCTTTTTTTTTTTGTTGGTGGTGGGGCCTGAACTCTGGGCCTGGGCACTGTCCCTCAGCACTTCAGCTCAAGGCTAGCACTCTACCACTTAAGCCACAGCACCACTTCCAGCTTTTTTTTTTTTTTTTGCTTATGTGGTGCTGAGGAATCGAACCCAGGGCCTCATGCATGCAAGACAAGCACTCTACCACTGAGCCACCTTCCCAGCCCCTGGTGAGTTTCTTGGTAAAAGTTAATACAAGAAACTGAAGACAGTGAAGTCCTCTTCACCATCAAAACAGAACAAAACCAACTTTGGCAGTGGAACTCATTGAAAGTGAAAAGCAGCGTCTGATACATCAGCCTTACATTGTGGTTCATCAGGGTTCAGTGACTTCTGCTCTCTGAATTATACTTCTGCCCAGACCACAAGTCTACAGTATTTACTGTATTGTACCTACCAGGATGGGTTTAAAGAGTGATATTCTCCTCTGGCTGTCTTCCTTGGTAGTAGCTGTGTGACTCACATCTTGCAGAGAAGGATAGAAAACACCCAATTCAAAGACAAAGATTAGACGAAATGCTGCCCATGACAACCTCCCAGAGATTCTGACTCACAAGTTGTAAAAGCAGCATGAGTCTTGATGGTGGACATAGGGGCTGGAGAGAAAGTAGGAAGAAAGGAAAGCTATGTGTCATCTGCCTTACTCCATCCCCAGTTTACCTGCAAGACTGAGTAGCACCTGTGTCTACACACTTGCAATTTCATGGGCACTCTTGCCTGCAGCTAGAGGAAGTACTTCTATGTCTGAAATGCCACAGTTTATGCTCATGGTATTTAACCATTCCTGCGCTACTTCACATGAATTTATGTGTTCTTTTCCCTCTTTTTTTCTCCTGTATTTTAGATTCTCTGAGGATAGAGATTCATTTATTTCATAATACTTCCCCCAGACTAGTTTAATACTTGTTTTTTTATTGTTGTTTGTTTGTTTGCTGATCCTGGGGCTTGAACTCAGGGCATGGGTGCTATCTCTGAGTTTCTTTTGCTCAAGGCTACCATTCTGCCACTTGAGTCATAGTTCTGCTTCTGGCTTTTTGGTGGTTTTTTTTGCTGGTTCTTGGCCTTGAACTAAGCACTAGAGTGCTATCCTTGAGCATTTTTGCTCATGGCTACTACTCTACCACTTGAGCCATAGCTCCACTTCTGATTTTTTGGTAGTTAATTGGAGATAAGAGTCTCATAGACTTATCTGCCCGGGCTGGTTTCAAACAACAATCTGATCTCAGGCTGAGTAGTGAGGATTATAGGTGAGCCACCAGCACCCAGAGGAAGTCCCATTTTAAAACCACCCTTGGCCATAAAGCAAGAGAATTAATGAAGGAATAAAAATGTCGCCAATTAACAATTACATTTTTTTCATTTATTATGCTTTAAAACCGTTGCTATAAAGGTGATATACAGAGGGCTTAGAGTTACATAAGTCAGGTAATGAGTACATTTCTTTTTTTTTTATGATGCCATCCAATTTTAGGACATATCCAGGCAAGCTGATGAAATCAGGAGGTAGCTCTTTCTAAAACTAGACAGGAAAGAAAAATACCATAGTATGAGTAGGAGGGAGACCAAAAGGACAGATAAAATGGAAAAAGGAGAGCTGAGGGGGCTGGGAAGGTGGCTCAGTGGTAGAGTGCTTGCCTTGCATGTATGAGGCCCTGGGTTCGATTCCTCAGTACCACATAAGCAAAAAGAAAAATCCAGAAGTAGCGCTGTGGCTCAAGTGGTAGAGTGCTAGCCTTGAGCTGAAGAGCTGAAGGACAGTGCCCAGGCCCAGAGTTCAGGCCCCACGACCGGACCCAAAAAAAAAAAAAGAAAAAGAAAGGAGAGCTGAGCTAATTGATGAGCATTGAGAACATGAGACCGCAAGCTTGGAACAGAGTTGATTCAGCCCAGGGCAGGCCATGAGCAGGAAGTCTGTGCATTATACGTAAGTTGTGAGGTGATCAAATCCCATGTCTTTGCTGTAAGAACAGAGACTGGATTTCCTGTAATGATCCTTTCGTGAAAATTTTCATCTCTTTGCCACACTTTTAGCTCCAGCTTGTCTCTCGCTAGCTGGATGGGTGTGTGGTGGCTCTTAGGTTACTAAGTTTATTCCTCTGTACTAGCATTTTGTGTATCTGCACTGGGACTTGAGCACAGAGCCTTGTGCGCTTGTTTGGCTTTTTCTGCTCAAGGCCAGCATGGCACTCTGTCATTTGAACCACACTTCTATTTTTGGCTTTTGCTGGTTAATTGGACATAAAGGTCCCTGTGGTTTGCCTGCCCAGGCTGGCTTTGAACCTTGATCCTCATAGGCAGGATTACAGGTATAAGTGCCTCACCATGACCCAAGTTTACAAGCCAGCCCTAACCTTTATCTCCCCTCTGGGACCTAGTAAGCAGAATAGATGAAGGGTGTGTAAGGTAGAATCATAGAATCCTATGAAAGGCTGTAGTGCTGTGAACGACAGGGATTTGAAAGCAAGTACATTTTGCCTTTAAATAAGGTCCAAATTGATACATCAAAGCTGTAACGGATGAGAAAAGAAATGACTGAGTAAGTTCTCCCATTGAGGTTAGCACAGAGGTGTGATTACCGAGCCTCCTTCCCTCCGGAGAGTAGGACTTTAATCAAGTCTTGTGAAATTAGCTTGGTTGATAGGATTACATCCTGAGGCAGGGTACTTGTAAGAGTTTCCTCTCAGCCTTCAGGGCCCAAACTTGGGTCTCTCCCCACCCCCCTCTCCCTCCCTCTCTCTCTCCTCCTGTCCCCCCTCTCTCTGGCAGCAGTAGAAAGGCTTTCTGATAGAGGACATAATTGTTAGGACCACTGCCTTCCTTCCAGAATCCAATTCTCCTTGAACCAAGCTATGCCCGGCAAACAAGATGCTGTCTTCATTTGTTGGGACTCCCATAACAAAGTTCTATGGAGAGGCTGGCTTAATCAATAGAAATCCCTTTTCTCAGATATTGGAGGCCAAGATTTAAGATGCTTCCGAGGTTGGTTTTCTCTGAGGCCCCATTCCTTGCCTTCTCCCCAAGTCTTCTCCTGGTCTTCCTTCTGTGTGTTTGTGCACAACTTTCCTCCTCTAATCACAACACCTACCATGTGAGATTAGAGTCCATCCTAATGAACTCATTCCAACTTAATTACCTCTGGGAAGAAGACCTATTACCATATGCACTCATATTTTGAGCTATAATGAATATTTCACCAATGCGGTCGTGAGTGTATCGGTAAACTCTGACTGTTACATGGTTGGTGACAAGCCCTCAACTCCCATACATAGATTTTCAGGTTTCAGTGATGAGTCTTAAGCATTACTTCTGGGTTCTGTAATTGCTTTATAGACTCATAATTGAGTAGATATTTAGGTTGGCCTCAAATCTCTTAGGAATAGTTATAGTAAAAGCAATAATAATGTTGGGTGCTGGTGACTGATGCCTGTAATCTTAGCTATTCAGGAGGCTAAGATTTGAGGATTGAGGTTTGAAGCCAGCCTAGCCACGTATGTCTATGAGACTTACTGCTATTTAACCACCAAAAACAAAACAAAACAAACAAGTGAAGGTGTGGCTCAAGTGACTGAGCACCATCCTTGAGTGAAAAAGCTAAGGGACAGAGCTCAGGCTCTGAGTTCAAGACCAGCGCGCACGCACACACACACACACACACACATACAGAAAGAGAGAAAGAGAGAGAGGAGGGGAGAGGAGAATCGAGGAGGAGGAGGAAAGAGGAGAAAGAAGGAGAGGGAGGAGGAAGAAAAGAAAAGATTACTTGGTCAAAATGAGAAGAAAATGAAACAGACTTGTTTTCTCCAGAGCCCTCCAGGGCGTGTGCCAGGGTAGGGTCGAGTGCATTGTAAGGGGAGGATGCCATTTAGGGAGTTTTCCACATGTACTTGGCACAGAGCTGTTGGCACAGGCCCGGGGAATTGGCCCTCTGGGTAAGGACTGTGGGAAGTGGTGGCTTAAATATATCGCCCTAGCCTCTGTTTTGACTTGCTTCTCCCTAGACATTGGGGAACCCAGGTCCGAATGGCCCCTGTGTGTTTCCTGTCTGCACCACTCAGTCCTGTCAGCTGTTGGGGAACTGATGCAGATGGATTCCAGGAATCTGCCGGGATCTTGCCACAAGCCATTTCCTGGTCTTCTCCAGGAAAAGCTAAGGTCCAGAGGTGACAATCCATTGTCCAAGAGGTAGCTCGCCAGCAGTGATTGTGCAGGACTGAAAAGACAAATATTAGAGGAAAGAATTAATGTTAGAGGAAAGAAAGCAAAGAACAACCAACCTACTAGGAAAGAAGTCCAGAAAATAAAAATGGGATGCTATTATTTCCAAAGAGACAGAGTGCTGTGCATGTACCTGTGTGCGGTCCCCAAGCTCCAGGAGCTGGGCAGTGTGCTCAGCCCGGGAGTGTGTATGGCCAGCTGGAACACACGGTGCCAACTGCGCTCCCCCCCCCACCCTCCCAGCAGCTGGTAGCATGATCCTCTGGACCAGTCTTACCTGCTTCCTTCATCTGTAAAACAGGACAAAAAGGAATACCAGCAGAAACAGTGTTGGGTTCAGTATGCGGCTCTGAGTTACAACACTTGCCTACTATGCTCAGAGTCTCAGGTTCCATCCCCAGCACCATCAAAATACAATAACAGCCAGGTGTCAGTGGCTCAGGCCTGTAATCCTAGCTACCCAGGAAGCTGAGATCTAAGGATCACGGTTCAAAGCCAGCCCAAGGCTCTTCCTACATATGAAGAAGTTAATACTAACAACTCAGTGGAATAAGAAAACTCCTGGATGGTGAGTTTACAAAAGAAGCACATATAACCAGTACAGGGGTCTGTAAGTCCAGGAGAAAGGCCTTGGAATAAAACAATTCTACCAAAGTCTTGATTTCCACCTAGCCTTCAAAATGAATTAATCTTGGTGCAACCAGCTTGTAGGACTGTAATGCACGCAAAGCCTAACATACTTTGCATCTGGATCTTTACAGAAAAACTCTGGGTCAGGGTCAGACCTAAGTGTCCTCCCACGGCCCATGGGCCAGCACAGAGGCCTGCTAGAACAGCAGTTAGCGGGTATCCACGTGCGCTCTGGCTGCTCTCATTCTGGAGCCGTATTGTCCAGGGCATTGTGGTGATTCCATGTCTTAAACTCGTAAAGGAATGGCAGTAGAACTGTGGCAGTACAGCCATTATCCGTCACCTTGGGGAAGGGAGGGCCGCTCTGCTGGGTTTTCTCCAGCCGGAAGGTGGGGCTCGGAGGCAGTGGTAGACTGGTCTGCACACAGGATAAATGCCAGGTGGTGCTGAGCTGCCGATGTGGGGGTACCAAGGGCCTTGGAGCCTGGGTGAGACCCGGGTGAGTGCTGGGGAATCCTCCAGAAGCTGCTGCCCTGGGCGCTGAAGGCTGTAGTGAGCACCCGCAGCTTTTCTCCCTCCCCTCCTTATTTTTTTTCTTCCCCAAGCCCACTCCCAGGTGCTTCTAATAGCATCAAAGAGGAGTTCTTAGTTCTTATTTTTAAATTTTATTTATTTTGTTATTTTTACTTGGTATTTTATTTTATATATTTTATTTGGAGACATAATGGGTGACTTAATATCCCCGACTTACATTTCGAAGAAAGACTTAACTTGTAATCAAAAGTCATTTGTTGGGAGTTGGCTGTGTGCGGTGGTGTGTGGGATGAGGCCGAGCAGTTTCAGATCTGAAACGACAGATTTGAAATCTGAAATCCTGTAGATTCCGAGCAGTAGGGGAAGAGCTATCTAAGCAAGGTTAGCTCAGGACGCTGGGGGGAATGAAGGGAATGAGAGAGAAGGCTTAGGGATGGAGGCTAAGTTTCAAAGGCCTCCTGAGCCTGCTAGAGCCCGGACTCTTTTTCTAGAGGCAGCTGGAATATTAAAAGGTTTTAAAGAATAGGAGAGCATATTTCATTAGCAATGTAGGAGGAGGGAATAAGATCAGACAGATAAACGTGAAAAGATTTCTCCAAGGGCAAGCTTAAATGAAGGCATTATGCATGGGAGAGGATGGTGTCTATCTGTAAGACCACCAAACCAACCAGATTGGAAAGAAAGAACAGTAAGAATGAGTGACAGCCTAAGACTTAGTGATCTATAGAGATAATCACTAGGCTAGTTAGCCATGCTATACAGCAAATTATCCCAAACTTAGCCGCTTAAGACAACACATATTTATTACCTTCCAGTTCTTGTGAACCAGGAATTCAACAGTGACGTACGTAGGTGATTCTGGCTTAGAGATGATGATGATGATGATGATGATGATGATGATGATGATGATGATGATTGTGCTGGGCTTGAACTCAGGGCCTGGGCACTGTCCCTGAGCTTTTGTGCTCAAGGTTAGCACTCTGCCATTTGAACCACAGCTCAACTTCGGGATTTTTTGGTACCTAATTGGAGATAAGAGTCTCATGAACTTTTCTGCCTGGGGTGGTTTTGAACTCCTATCCTCAGATCTCAGCCTTCTGAATAGCTAGGATTACAGGTGTGGGCCACTGATGCCCAGATTTAGGGTCTTTTTTTTTTTTTAGGTCCGGTCGTGGGGCCTGAACTCTGAGCCTGGGCGCTGTCCCTCAGCTCTTCAGCTGAAGGCTGGTGCTCTACCACTTGAGCCACAGTGCCACTTCTGGCTTTTTTGTTTTTTCTTATGTGGTGCTGAGGAATCGAACCCAGGGCCTCAGGCATGCAAGGCAAGCGCTTTAACCACTGAGCTACCTTCCCAGCCCAGATTTAGGGTCTTTTATTAGTTGCTCTCATCAGCCATCTGCACGACTGGTAATGTGGGAGGATGCCTTCTAGGATATATCAATCCTATGAATATTGGTAGAAGGTGTTCTTTCTTATGTTATTGAACTAGGATTGAACTAGGGCCTCACAAAATGCTCAGCACATGCTCTGCCACTGAGCCATGTTCTCTGCCCCTCTGTGGTAGAAACCCTCAGTTCCTAGTCACTTGGACCTGTCCACAGGGCTGTTTGAATGGCTTTGCAACATAACTAGTGGTTCCCGTAGCTCACCCCAGTAATCCTAGCTACTCTGAGGATCTGAGTTCAAAGCCAACACAAGCAGGAAAGTCGATGAGGCCCCAGAACTGGCGAGCACGCGCGCGCATGCGTGTGCACACAAACACACACACACACACACACACAAAATGCAAGCAAAGAGGAAACCACAAGGTCTTTAAAGACTTACTCTTCAAACTTACTCACCATCAACTTTACTTTATCTTGGTCTTTGGAAGCAATGTTCAGTCTACCTTTTAGAGTTAATTAAAATAACTTATCGACATTTTTTGGTGTGTATTTGCCAGTCTGGGGGCTTGAACTCAGAGCCTGGCACTATCTCTGAGCTTTTTTGCTCAAAGCTAGTGCTATACCACTTGAGCCGCAGCTCCACTTCAGGTTTTGGGTGGTTAATTGGCGATGAGTCTCATGGACTTTCCTGCTCAGGTTGGCTTTAAACTGTGATCCTAAGATCTCAGCCTTTTAAGTAGCTAAGATTACAGGTGAGCCACCTACGCCAGGTATAAACACTTTTTAAAAACACCACAATGTAGTTGTTTTGCTCAGATGTTGGACTCAGTTTTGTTATACTGAGTTTTAGTAATCTCAGTTGAGGTTATCAGTTCCCTTTATAAACAAGTATATGTTCCTCTCAAGCTATAATCATGTCATCTAATTCCATCTTAGATCAACAACAAAACTACACTGAAATCTTAGTATGGTTATAGAAAACTATGAAAGAGTAATATATAGTCTACAGTAAGAGGTAGTTTCTCCAAAGAGGTAGTTTGCAACTCCAAACCTACATTTACAATAAAATATTAAATCATTGCCTGAAACACAAAATAAATTCAGTCCTCTCTCAATGTTCTTTAAATTTTAGTGTTTGAAAGATTCATTGTAAGAAACTGTGTACATGAATCCATTTATGAACTGGGCACTGGTAGCTCCCGCTTGGAATCCCCGGCTTCTTAGGAGACCAGAGCTGATGATCACAGTTCAGAACCATCCTGGGCAGACTTTTATCTCCAAGTAATCAGCAAAAGCCCAAAGTGGAGCTGTGCCTCAAGTAGTAGAGGATTAGCCTTGAGCAAAAATGCTAAGGGACAGTGTCCAGGCCATGAGTTCAAATTCCAGCATAGACACTAAAAAAAAAAAAGGAAAGAAAAAAAAACAAGCCATTTATGTTATATTCAGGGAGAAGTCAGCAACTTTTCTGATGGTGTAGAAAGTAGCTTTCGTCAACTCACAGATTTTTAGAATTCAACCTCTCCTAAAAAGCTTGCGTTGTGTCCCTGCTGCTCTGAACCTCTATCTGACATTTGTGGGGATTTCTGAGTTCCCTGGTGAAAGTGGTATTTGGGTGAATGCTGCCTGCTTAGCTCTCTCTTCTTTGCTGTCCTGTCCATCCTGCCTTGTCTCTCCTGCCCATCTGGCTTCTGCTAGGATTCTTTCTGGCCACAATGCTGAGTTGGGAAAGAACTGACGTGGTGTAGTGATCTGATTTCAAGGGCTTGACCTCCGCTTCCTGTTGAGGGACCTTTGGTCCTTGGTATCAGCTTTGGGAGCTGAGTGGGAATCCCTTCTGGTCTGGCTGCCTCCCGTCTTGAGCAGTGTGATAAGTGTTCTGGGAACTGCCAGGACCTGTACTGTTCTCCTCCACGTCACTGTTTCTTTATCAGAACAGAATCCGGAACTGGCAATCCGCCAGCCTCTAAGCTAATTTATGCACTTAACAAAGAAAGCGGAAGCTTTTTTTTTTAATCTCTATTTCTAGAAAAAGTAACTTTATCAGACCTGCTTATCTTACTTACATAAGAGGAAGCCCGCAGAATTTGAGTAATTCTGACACAAAGGAACTTTCTTTGTATTTAACGATTGTCACCAAATACATCAGAGTAACTATCTGATAATTTTGCTAATGAACAATTAACTGCTGGTCCTGACTCGATTACCCTACGTCGTCTTCCGAGCTTTGTTTTTCGGGAGCCAATCTTGGAAAGATGATTTTTACCCTACAAAGGGCTCTGGCTGCTACTGAGGTAGTGCCTGTCAGGAAGTATAAGTATCTAGAAATGTGATCTGTATCTCTTAGGGCCAGTGCCTGCTTTTCTGTTCACCTCAGAGTAAAGAGAACCTGGCCTTGGGCCGGGCAAGGCCTGCAGCAATCCTACGTCTCCACAGCCAGATGTGTAAAACCGACAAGTCTTGATTCGTACCATTCTAGGGACAATAGGGAACCTTGGACTACTGAGAAAACTTTTCTGTTTATAGGTCATTCTCTGTACGGCCAGGCCTGTGGTCATGCTTTTGTTGGCTTTCTTTATTAAGAATTACATGCGGTTGGTTTCACGTGGGATCCAGTCCCACACTGGAGAATTCCATTTACACCCATGTCCCTCACTGGTTGGCATTCACGACTATTAAGGGACCACATTTGAGTTAGTATAACTAGAATGAAGACACCTAGCAGCACTGTGTCTTCTCTGACTTAATTAAACAGTGGAGTGGCACTGTTAGCTAAGACAGTTGATTTTCTAAAAATTAATTTAAAAATGTATGTGCTGGTACAGGGACTTGAACTCACAGCTTCAAGTTCTTGCTCAGCTTTTTTTGCTGACTGCCATTGCTTTATCACTTGAGTCATACCTCCACTTCCAGCTTTCTACTGGTTAATTGGAAACAAGAGTCTGTCTGGGCTGGCTTCCAACTGCGAGTCTCAGATCTCAGACTCTTGAGAAGCTAGGTTTATGGACATGAGACCCTTATTAGTGTGTGTGTGTGTGTGTGTGTGTGTGTGTGTGTGTGTGTGTGTGTGCCAGTCGTGGGGCTTGAACTCAGGATCTGGGTGCTGTCCCTGAGCCTTCTTGCTTAAGGCTAGAGCACATTAGCCACAGCTCCATTTCCAGCCTTTTTGAGCCGTTTATTGGAGATAAGAGTCTCATGGACTTTCATGCCTGGGCTGGCTTTGAACCGTGATCTCAGCCTCCTGAGTAGTATGCCCAACCTTAGAAACTTCCTATCTCTTCCCCTCCAGAATAGTTGGGACCACATGCATAAGCCTTCAAGTTTCTTTTGTAAGCAGCATGGCTTAAAGCCTAAGTGACAGGGCCTGCTATGACAACCCCGTATCTCAGTGTTGTGGTTAGTTGGTTAGTTAGTTAGTTGGTTAGTTAGTTAGTTGGTTAGTTAGTTAGTTCTTTGGGGTATTAGCTGATGTTTCAGTCAGTAGATATTTTCTTGTTCTTCAGTGGATTTCCAGTGAATGCTACCTCGTAAGCACTACCAAGTGACCTCACAGCTTCCCTGGATTCTGAAGGTCATCTGTCTTCAATAACCTGAGATGAATTTTCATTTACTTTCTTGGTTTGGGCCTCTGATATCACTCGGGTAATACACACGGAGATATGCTTGGCATATAACTAGCATCCCTGAGTCTTGTAGCTGCCGAGATGCCGGGCAGATGATGCTTTGCATGGCCAGAGAACAGAATTTGCCCTCAGTCCCTTTTCTTTAAGAGAAGTTTCTTAAGGCCCATAGCTTTGTTTAGCAGTTCATGTTTATGGCTTATGCCCAGCCCCTAGAGAGCACATCTCCTGGGAGACACTAAACAGCGACATGTATGACACCTGGGAATTTCCCTGGATTTCTTTTTATTTCTTTTTAATTGTTATTATAAAGGTGATATGCAGAGAGGCTACAGTTGGCATAAGTCAGATAAAGAGTGCATTTCTTTTTTTTTTTGTTTTTTTGGGTCCGGTCTTGGGGCCTGAACTCTGGGCCTGGGCGCTGTCCCTTTGCTCTTCAGCTCAAAGCTAGCGCTCTACCACTTGAGCCACAGCACCACTTTCTTTTTGCTTATGTGGTGCTGAGGAATCGAACCCAGGGCCTCAGGCATGCAAGGCAAGCGCTCTACCACTGAGCCACCTTCCCAGCCCCGAGAGTGCATTTCTTTTGGACGATGTCACCCCTTCCCTTGCTCTCTCCTGATTTTCCCTTCCTGTCCCCACCTACAAGTCGTAGAGTTCATTCTCAATGTAGTGTCTAGTGAGCCATTGCTGCATTTGTTCACCGTTTGTCCTCCATTTCTGTGCCCCAGTTATCCTCCCCCTACCCCAAAGACAGGCACAGGAACAAAACAAAAAAGAGAAGAAAACCTGGTTTCCATGTTCTTGGAGTTCCCTTTGATAAATATTACTCTATATGATCAGAGGCGCACAGGCATGATGTCTTTGCATAGTACCCTCCTTTGGTCTCTGTGTGTGAATACCTAGAGCCCTGTATGATTTACCATGTCCTGGTATATTTTAGATCTAGCTTCTGTATAGGAGAGCCTGGATTACTTTCAAGTTACCTTTGGTTTTGTTTGTTTTTTTTTGCAAGTCCTGGGCTTTGAACTCAGGTTCTGGGCACTGTTCCTGAGCTTCTTTTGCTCAAGGCTAGCACTCTCCCACCTGAGCCACAGCACTAGTTCCAGCTTTTTCTGTTTATGTGGTGCTGAGGAATTGAACCCAGGGCTTCATGCATGCTAGGGCAAGCACTCTACCACTGAGCCACATTTCCAGCCCTCAAGTTACCTTTGGATACTCTGTTTCCTAGGTATTTTTTTTTTTTTTGGTATTTATAATGAGGTAGTAGTCTCATTTTATGGGCTAAGATACATTCTGTGAATAGTACTAAACCCTATATATGCATGCTATGTTTTATCTCCTATGTTCATGCCTGTGATAAAGTTTTTTGATCAATTAGCATCAATAACTGGCAATAAAAATAGAATACTTACAATAATATATTGGAACATAGTTCTTTAAAACTCACAGATTATTTATTTGTGGAATTATCCATTGAGTATTTTCAGATTGCAGTTGGGCTGCTGGTAACCGAAGCAATAGAGACTAAAGAAGCTATGGCTATGGAGAAAACGGTTCAGGGCATTCTACCCACCAGCCACAGCACAGATTTCTTCCTCTCTCTCTACTCTTAGCAGAGAGAAAGCTACAGAGTGAGATCCCAGAGTGCTCTCTCTCTCTCAAAATTGATAGATATTTTTTATTAAATTTATGTGACTATTTAGGTGTGCAGTTGAAGTGTCTATGGACACTAGTATAATATCCTCTCGAAGTAATTGTACTGAAATCGAGTGATGACGAATGAGTGGAGAGGGAAAGAGGTGGTGGGGGAGAATGAGGAAGGGACGGCGCTGATCGCGCTGACTACTGTGACCCCTTTCTGCAACCTTTTGAAGTTCAGAAAAAGAAATGTAAATAAATAAATCAAACGCCAATTTCAAGGAAAAGTCATAAGTAAACTAAATAAGCAATCAGTGACTCTCATCCAAACCATAAAGGTAGTATATTAACATTCATTCATTGAATATATGAAAGCATTCGATACCTTTCTGAGCTTTGATCCCCATTCATAAAAATCATTCTTCCGGGCTTTAGCAGCCCAGACTACAAGACATCCATGTAGGACTTGATTGAGAATGTTAGGCAAGGGGTTATTAAAATTGGGAAATAAACTTTTGAACATAATGTTGAGTCAGATACTCCCTGTGACGCACACAACAAAAGCTAACTGTGTACCAGGGGTGGAGAAACTTTCTTCTGCCAAGAGCCATTCGGACATTTATGACACCATTTATGGGCACATGAAATGATCCGTACAGGTAGATGGCCACTGCAAGCCAACGAGAAGCATCTGTATCTGTTCCAAGAACCAAGTGACTTCTCAGATCTCCTATGGCTGGACATCCCTCACAGAAGCACATGTAGGAGACATAAACATGCTCATAAACAGGCAGGACAAAAATTCATTTCTTATTCACAGAGCCAATGAGCTTCAGTCTGCTTCTGTGCTCCTCACGGGCACTGGGCACATGCCCAAGGGAGACATTCCTAGCCACGGAGGCAAGAAGGCAATATCCCCTCATCCATTCATTCCTACGTCTCCTGCTCAGAAGGACGTCCGCCACTTCACTGTCCTTGATTAGCCAAAGCAGGTTACGTGGCCACTAAATCCCCAGCAGGCAGAGAAAATGCAATATTACCATATACCCAAAAGGCAAAGAGCCTCGGTGAACATATAATAATATTACAACACTATCCAGCGCAGAAGTCATCAAACAATTCTGACACGTCCTCTAGATGGAGACATGTCTCTAGTTCAGCCATACTAGAGTTAGGCTTGTGTCTCCATTCCTCTACCCCACCCCCGCTAGCCTCTGCTTGGCTCTACTCTGTCTCTAGAAAGCCCCAGATTAAGTATGTGTTACAGGTGGAAAAGACAACCTCGCCTCGGGACTTTTCATCACGCTCCTGAAACGATAATCTCACTACACTACCAACTACCTTGTTTGGTTTGGCCACTTCATTTCTACAGATATTTATGAGCATGCTGTATGTGTGCATTTGCAGTGTTTTCCAAAGGGTATGGCTGGGATTTCTCTCAGATTTGCTTCTAGGCTGTTCTGGCTGAGATTTGCTTCGTCCTTAGGGTTTCCTACCAGCCTCCATAGCCTTTTCTGATATCCATGGGCTTGGGAGAGAGTCGTAGCCTTCAGTCCTTTCCTTCCCCAAGGACTGCCACCACTAGATTTCCAGCACCTTCTTCACAGGGTGTCTGTGTTGTGCTGAAAGGAGTACTGAACATCCGAGAGTTTGGGGCGTTTCCAGGCTCTGTGCAGATTTGTACAGCTGTGAAATACTGTCTTACCTGGTCAAACGCCTAACGCATGCTGACCTTAGTAACGTGTTGTCTAACGGTGACACACTCCTGCGCTCTGCTTTGGATATCGTTTTTAAATGAAGGGGGATGTAGGATCCTGAATGTCAGGCCCTGGCTCTTCTTTGGATCATATTTCTTCCCCATAATCACTGCACTATTGGGTATTTATAGTAATCAAATCACACATACAAACATAGTTGGCTAACCTTAGATTTCAGTAGCCTGTCAGTAGGAATACAGAGCAGAGCCAGGATCTCCTATCCCGGGTTCCTGTGGTTATTCCACAGTGTGGCCAAATATTTTTTTAAAAAATCTATGAAATTGATGCTGATTTTATCTGTTCATATAAATCACTTTCCTGTTTACTTTGAGGGTAAGGCATGAACTTTGGGGTGCTGTGTCAAAGCCATGGGAATCTGATGTCTTTGTTTCATTGACTTTTAGACAGAGGACTAGAGGAATAACACAAGTGCATTTAGAGTGTTTCAGGTGCAAACTTTCAGCTCAATGTGTGTTACCGGGTATTGGCTTGTACTGAGTGCTGGATACTGAGTCAGACCCCTCGGGACACAAAGCACTACCATGATAATCGATGATCCTTTTCTTTGAATGCTCATGTTCAGGCATGCCTCACTCTCCTTTAATGGATGAGAAACTGAGGCAGAAAAAAAGGGATGAAATAACTTACCATTTAGCTCACAGGATGTATCAGAACTAAGGGGTTGAAATCCAACTGTTCTCAACCACATTAAGTAGAATTGGGTCATCAAAACAAAACAAAACAAAAAACCCACAACACCTGACAAACTTCTGTAGCATTAGAAACTGCCTCCCATCTCTGAGTTCCAGGACTTGCAGCCTTCCCACTGCATTTGGTATTCTCTCACCTAGTAAACACAGTAGAGCTCTGTGTGACAAAGGCTGTCTTGTTCCTGCTAATGTAATACTGCCTTGCTTTGCTGATTCCTTACTCACTTGCGTGTATGTGTGTGTGCGCGCTGGGGCTTTATGCAAATATTCTATCCCCAAGATACACCCCCAGACTTCTCTGTCTCAATGATAAGGTGCAGGTTTAGTTTATAAGACCACACAGGGGCAAAGCCATTGGCACTCTATAGAGAAAAGAAACTCCCTTTGTTAGGCTTCTATTACTGCGACAAAATATCTGTGATTACCAACTTACAAGGAGAAAAGAATTATTCTGGTTTCTGGTTTCGGTTTACAGACCATGTTCCAGTGGCAAGGCAAAACATCATGGCACCTGCCCATTGAGCAGCAAAGAAGGGGGAAGGGGAGCTACTGTTTCAATATTCCTTTCAAGGTCATGTACCCAATTACCTAACTTCCTCCCACTGGTCCACTCGTCTGAAAACTTCCACCACCTCCCAGTGGCTTCATAGGCTGGTGATCATGTCTTGAGCATATGGGCCTTTACGGACATTAAAGAGCCAAACCATACTATTCCCTGGTGCTGTGGTCATAGAGAAGCCTGTAGAGTAGGTAGGTAAGACACAGGCGCTTCTCTTCATGGGAGCAGCTCTGAAATGTGCATTTCAATCCATCATCTCAGTTCCACTATGAGGAAGAGGAAAGAGGGTCTGCTTTGTTCCTCTAGTCTCAGCACTCAGGCACTCAATACATATTTGTTGAATAAACAAAGCAAGTGCAGTTATCACTAGACACATAGAGTTTATTTTATTACCATAGTAGCTTTTTTATATCAAAAATATTTGACTTGGATCTTTGAGAAGTTGATCAAACTCAAACTGGGAGAACCAGACATACACCGAGAAAAGGTTCAAGAAACAAAGAAAAAGAACTAAATGTGGAACTTCAACGAAAAGTTAGCATGTTTAAATTTAGGTTAGTGCATTTGTCATGAGGAATCACCCTAGATGGTTGAAATTATGTGGGAGCTAACAAGAAGAAAATTACAAATCACGGTCCTTAAGGATTTACTGAATAAGAGGCAGGGAATAAAAATAAGTCAAGATAGCTGTGACTCAGGTCTGTGATTCTAGCTCCTTCAGAGACTAAGATCTAGAAGGATAATGTTTCCAAGCCATGCCAGGCAGAAAACTCCACTGCACTTAACTTCTCCAATTAACTTCATCTCCAATTAACCAGCTGGGATGGAGGTATGGTCTAGTGGTAGAGTGTCAGTCAAGGAAGCAAACTGAGCAAGTGGGAGGCCCTGAATTCAAACCCTAGACTGACCAAAAAAAAGGGGGAGGGAGAAACTCCTGGTCTACAGTGGTCAACATACTAGAAGAGCATATGGATTGGCCAGGATTTTCTCTACCTTGTCCTTTTCCCTGCATGTGTCTTACCACGTAACCTCATGCAACTGAGCCTGAGACCATTACTGAGTAGAGACGAGATGGCACATTGTCGCCAGAGCCCTCTTCACCAATACATGCCACTGTGAATGTTTAAACCTCCAAAGAAATGGAGCAAAACAGAATTAGCTCATATATTCACACGTCTGTTCATATATACTTTATGTACATAAAGATATGTACACATATCCATCCATCCATAAAAAAGATTTTTATATCATATCTAAAACATACACAAGTATGTTTATGCTCATATACGTAATGTATATATAATATATTGTATCATACATGTATATGTATGATGTTTGTATGTATATATATATATTTGAAAATGCGTATTAACTACACTCCAAATTCTATTACTTGTTAAGTGTTTGCATTTCCATCTTCTCCAGTTTTACTTGGAATGTGTTTACTCAAGTGTGCTGGTGGGGAAAGTGACCATACATGGCTGAAATTCGTGTTCATGGCTGTCATGCGTGGTAACTGCAGAAACTATTCTAATGTGAGGTCATATATATATTTGGGTCACCTTAATTGCACTGGAAATGTCCTAGAATCTTTGGGTTTTCTTTTCAGTGAAAATCAAGTCTATGCAATCGTCCATGCTCTCTTTTTCTCTTTTCCTCCAGACCCCTGTCAGACGATGTAGGAATGGACCTCCCCTTTGAGGCGGGAGCGCTGAGTCCCAGCTCTGCAGACATGAGGCCGGGTGAGAGGAGCATTTGCTCATTTCCTTCCGTGGTGTTCTGCATGCAAACATTTTCATTATTCACCAAGAGGGCCATTTTCTCTGCATTCAGTGTGTGATCTCAGTGAAAAGAGGGAAAAATGTGTGAGGAAAAAGGTGTCGGGCTCAATTTAGTTCGTTTCAGAGATGACTTGAATATTGAAGTTCCTTATTTGGGTCACTCGATCTCTCAGACCCCAGTGTATCTGCCTGTGTGTTCAGTCTGTGGGAATTGGCTTACGGCGAGCACTCAACCATGTTGAACCACAGCACCACTTCCAGTTTTCTGGTGGTTAATCGGAGATGAGTCTGGGCTGCCGTTGAACCACAATCCTCAGATCTCAGCTCCCTGAGTAGCTAGGATGACAGGCATGAGCCACCAGCACCTGGCTCAGTAATCTTTTAAACCACACCAAATTGGGGCTGAGGATGTAGCTGAGTGGTAGAGGGCTTGCCTAATATTTGCAAGGCCTTGGGTTCAATCCCTAGTATGCAAAACGAGAAAGCCCTTCCTACATACACAAAAACACTTACTTGACTTACTTGATTCTTTCTTTGCACGGCAGCTCCTCCTTGGCCAAGGAGATATTCAGTGCCAGCCCTGTGTGTAGTCTAATAACGTGGCTATTATTTCCTCCCGTAGAACCTCCTAATTCTCTGGGTCTCAATGGCACTCATCCTCGGAGAATCAAACTCACAGCGCCAAATATCAATCTCTCTCTGGACCAAAGCGAAGGTTCTATTCTTTCTGATGATAACCTGGACAGTCCAGATGAAATTGATATCAATGTCGATGAACTTGACACCCCCGATGAAGCAGATTCTTTTGACTACACTGGTCATGGTAAGTCACTAAGCTTTTGAGACTAAATAGCTTGCAAGTAAGCCTCTTATTTTTGTGCCACTGGCTCCTTTCTGTGATTTCTAGATGCTTCTGTTTGCGTCTCTGTCCTAGGTGTCGAGGACAGAGTGTAGACCATGAGCTCTGTCTCATACTATGAGCAGAGGTTGCTCCTTCCTTCTTACCTTCCTTGCTTTCTTTCTATTGGTTGTGGGCCCTGAACTCTGGGCCTGGGTGCTGTCCCTCAGCTCTTCAGATCAAGGCTAGTGTTCTACCACTTGAGCCACGGTGCCACTTCCCGCTTTTTCTGCTTATGTGGTGCTGAGGAATCGAACCCAGAGCCTCACTCTGCCACTGAGCCACCTTCCCAGCCATGGCTGCTCATTTCTAACTGTTGCTCTTTTGTCAACCACATACTCTATGCCAGGCCTTGTGCTCGCACTAGGGGATGTGGAAAGTTTGTTCCAGGTCATGGTGTAGAAAACTGAGGCTCCAGTTTTGCAGAGAAAGAGAGTGTCATCTAAAAGATAAAATGTGCATAGGAGAAAGCAGACCTAATGGATTTGTTTTGTTCCTCTAAGCTCTCATTTTCTGGACAGCTCATGCACCCAGACCCCTTCCATGACTGACCCCTCCTCTTTCCACCAATCCCAGGCAAATGTCTCTTCTCAATGGGGATCCCTGGATCTCTGCAGCCAGGGGTGATCCCCATCTGGTCCCTAGCCTATCAAACTTGACCCCAGAATTCATTCATCTGACTTTTCACGTCCCCATATGGAACGTGTACTAGTTAACTATTCGTCTGCATGTTTCCTGTCTTATTTTTCCCACTAGAACAGATGCTCCGTCAGGATAGGGACTTTCTTATGCTGTATCTCCCATAAAATAGAAAGAAGGAAAGGATGTGTAGTGAAAAGACAGAAAGGAAGAAAACTAAAGGTTGTCAGATTAAAGTCTGACTCTTCTGATGTGAATGCATCTGAGCTGAGTTCTTGGTATTGCTCTTGATATTTGGCTTATCAAGAAGTATATATAGCCGGGCGCTGTTGGCTCACACCTGTAATCCTTGCCACTTAGGAGGCTGAGATCTGAGGATCGTGGTTCAGAGCCATCATTTACTTAGAAATACATATAGCAGAATATGGTTTGTTGTACTTTTAGCCAGGTTGGGTTTTTCTCTAAAGTTATCAATGAAAATCGGGGTGAGCCTGGCAGTAGAGGCTTGCACCTACAATTCTAGCTACTCGGGAGGCTGAGATCTGATTGAGGTTCAAAGCCAGCCCAGGAAGACATTGAGAGCCTCTATCTCCAGTTAACTAGCAAATAGCGAGAAGCAGAGATGTGGCTTAAGTAGTAGAATGTCAACTGGGAGTGAAAATGCTAAGCAAGAGCATGAGACTCTGAGTTCAAGTACCAGTATTAGCACAAGGAAGGAAGGAAGCAAGGAAGGCAGGCAGGCAAGCAGGCAAGCATTGGAGGGAGGGAGGGAAGGAGAGATGGAGGGGGAATCAAAGTGAAATGTAAGAACCATGGTTCTTGCTTTTCTTCTTTATAAAAATTCTAGTCTTAAAGAGCACCACCACCATTAATCAATGCCTCAACTTTCAAAGATAGAGCTAATTCCATTAGCTCTACTCATAGGAGAGCATAATTAGGAATTTCATCAAATTAGCTAATTTGTTAAAGCGATGGTCATCAAGCCACTGGAGCTATAACAGTGACCAGAGGAGATTTAAACCTTGCTTCACAAGAGTTTAAGCCTTTACTCCTCAAGTTAAAAAAAAAAAGCTACTTATTTTGAGGTTTCTTATGTGTATGCAGGATCTTCTGTTTTACTTTTCTTATGTTTATGAAGTTTTTCACAGTTTTCCCTTGGCATCCATGGCAGATTGGATTCCTGACCCCAGACAAACACAAATCCAAGCATGCTCCAGTTTCTTCATATAAAATGGCATAGCACTTGCACAGAACCTACACAAGATTTCATGTACTTTAACTCATCTTTAGATTAACTATAGTATCAAGTATGAGGTGAACACCATGTAAGCGGTCATATTGTTTAGGGAGTAATGATAGGGAAAAAATTCTGCGCGTCTTCACTACAGATTTACCCCCTCCCCACCCCTACCCTCCTGTTTTCTATCTGTCTTTGGTTAAACTTTGAACATGGACCCCACAGATAAGGAAGATCAACTCTGGCTATCTGGGCGTCTGATCCCACACTTTATAATATATAAAGATGAAAAGAAAAGATAAAAAGGTCTTGACTTTCTGTTTGCCGCTGCTACCCCAGCTGTCCGTCCATCCCAGCCCACCCTGCCCCTCCATCCATTCTGGCAGCCCTCAGCACTCCTATTTAGAATCTCCCAGAAGACAGCTGTGGTCCCACCCAGCCGCTCCTCCTTTTCCGCCCCCTTCACTTCCCTGTTTCTGTGGAGTGCTTTGTCACCACATGTGAACCATTTATTTTTATAAATAGTAAAACTGTCAGGCAAAAGTGGCGGTGGCTGAGCAAGCTGGTAATTCACGCTGCCACTTGCTGACATGACTCCTTGCATTGCGTTGACACAGTTCTGTGGCAAGAACCAGCTTAATGGCCACACCTCTCCTCGTAGGTCTTAAACTCCAGGGACCAAATTTTCACAGAAGTTCGAAACTTCACCTTGGTTTTCCAATGAAAAGTGTATTCTCAGGGGCACTGTGCTAACCAAACAGGCAAAGAAGCAAAAAACATGAAAACACAAAGGTATGTCTGCAGAGCTCTATTTGTAAAGGTGCAGAGATGGTTAAGAAGAGCAGGATGTAAAGGTATTTTAGCTCTGAGACATGAAATAAGCGCTTCAAAATTGCACCTTTGCAGAATTAGTTCTTTGAGCATTTTGAATTAGTCTAGTCATAGCTATTTCTAAATAAAGTGGAAGTTTTTCCAAGACCTTTGTTCCTAATTTATTTCATTGAATGAACATATATGGTACCTGTGATGTGTAGGATTCATCCTAGGTGTTTTAGAGCTAGAACTGTTTTTGTTTTTATTTTTGTCAGTTGTGGGGCTTGAACTCTGGGTCTGGGCGCTGTCCCCCAGCTATTCAGCTCAAGGCTGGCGCTCTACCACTTGAGCCACAGTGCCACTTCAGGCTTTTTCTGTTTATCTGGTGCTGAGGAATCGAACCCAGGGCCTCATGTATGCCAGGCAAGCGCTCTACCACTGAGTCACCTTCCCAGCCTCTAGAACTGTTTTTTAACATACTTTTTTTTTTTTTTTGTCAGTTTTGGGGCTTGAAATCTGGGCCTGGGCACTGTCCCTCAGCTCTTCAACTGAAGGTGAGCACTCTACCATTTGAGCCACAGTGCCACTTCCAGTTTTCTGGTGGTTTATTGGAGATAAGAGCCTCATTGACTTTCCTGCCTAGGCTGGCTTTGAACAGTGATCCTCAGATCTCAGCCTCCTGAGTAGCTAGGATTACAGGTGTGAGCCACGAATGCCCGGCTTTTAATATGCTTTTATTACTATCATTAAGGTGTTGTATAGAGAGGTAGAACTATTTTTATTCTCACATCTGCTTTATAAAATTTCCCTGTTTTATAGAGGAAAGCACTGAGGCGTAAAGAGGGCACATGATTTGCCGAAGGTTACATGGGTAGTAGATGGCAGGACTGGCACAAAAACCAGGAAATGTCTTGACTCCTGACCTGTGCTGCTTCTTTATAAATATAGTGACAATGGAAAAAACAGAGTCTTTTGCTGGTTTGACACATGCATCATCTAAATGATAAATGTGATCCTGCTGTGTTCACACTGTGAACACCTTCACTGTACAGACAGAAGCAAAGACTTGTCATTTGCATGTTTATTCAGTAGTCAAGGTCATGGAAAAAAAAAAGACACAAAAAAATTAGTGTCTCTTTCCAAAGATGTTCAATTGATCTCCACTTCCAAGCAGTTTTCTTTAATCATTGTGCCCAAAATGGCGGGTAAATGTAATTTAGAATATGGGTATAACCAAAGCTTGATTTCCTTTGATATTTACAATGTATGAAAGCTATCGGGAAAACAGGGACATAGAGAAGCACTTAGAAAGCACTCTTTCATATTAAATCAGTTTTGTTTTGTTTTGAGTGCTTGATGACATCAATTCTAGGGATTCAAAAATACCCAAAGGCTAGCGGGAGAGTGATGACCTCTTTCTGCTCTTCAAACCAAGCATACAGTCATTATTTTCTTTTCTTTCTGTTTAAACCATAAATCAGATCCCAGCAAAGGCTTTGCTTTCACAAGGGAAGTGGAAAAATGATAAAGAATTTTCACCTGCATATTTCTGATATGAATATTATAGGAAATATTAACATGCTCTTAGACTGAGTCTTCCAAGTAATACTTACAGATTCCATGGGCACTGTTGTTTCTAGAACCGACTGTTAATGAAAGTCTTGTGAGTTGATAAGGCACCCCAACATTATTTTCAGATAATGAGGACATCTCTTTATTTTTGTGTCTCTTTTTGTGGTGTTTTGTATTTCCATAGCCTACAGTCCTTGTTTCATTTAGTTCTGCTTCATGTAACCTAATTAAGTGTTAAGCTTACTATGTTTTACCCAGTGCCTGGAAGAATGTGTGTGTGTGTGTGTGTGTGTGTGTGTGTGTGTGTGTGTGTGTGTGCCAATCCTAGGGCTTGAACTCAGGGCCTGGATACTGTTCTTGAGCTTTATTTGCTCAAGGCTAGGACTCTACCCCTTGAACCCACTTCTGGCTTTTTGCTGGTTTATTGGAGATAAGAGTCTCATGGACTTTTCCGCCTGGGCTGGCTCTGAACTAAGATCCCCAGATATCAGTGTCCTATGTAGCTAGGATTTAAGTGCACACCATTAATGGCTGGCAGGCTTGGTATTTTTGTATGTTGAGATTTTTCTATCAAATTAACTTTCTGTTTGCTGTTTGTCACCAAAAGAATTTTGAAGTCTTTATGCATGGTATATCTTCAGCCAAATCTTCTCTGGTGCTCTCATTGTCTGGGCAATATTATAATATAGATAGCCAACCCCCCTCTCATAAATGTATTTTCCTAGTGATCACATCTCTAGCTAGTCCATAATAATCATCAAGGATGGATTCTCCATTGTAGTCTCTGAAGCATGGAACATTCAAGAGCTTCTGTGCTAATTCATCTCAAAGAGATCAAAAGAAAAGTTCAAGTTTACTTCTTGTTTGAGAGGATTTCATTGTTGTCAAGAGAAAGTTTATCATTGAAAGAAAGGAAATAAGCTATTTCCTCATATCGAGAATATGATTCTGAAAAAATAATTATTTGGGAGTGGAATCTTAAATGACAGCTGAATATTTGCAAATAGAAAATGAAGGCTGACAAGATGATAATTTGTAGTTACAGCAGAACAATTATTAAGATCAGTGGGATATCATTCACTAAGGGAGTGAGTAAAGCTATCTTTATTTTTTACTAGCTTATATTCCTGACTGATATAAGTGAAAACCCTAAAATAAAGTGAATGTAACCTAGTTCTTTATTTGTTTTTGTTTTTAATTTGGGGCTCTAGGGATGAACTAGGACATTGGCTAGTAATACTAGGCAAGCTCTCTCCACTCAGCCACATCTGCAGTACGATCCCTTACTCTTGAATAACTCTTTTTCCCCAATTTACATGTGTCAGAAGGGAAAGAAGGAGAAAGAGCAACTTGCTAACTCCCACATTTGGGAACATTAGGAATAACACCTGAGTTCAAGGTCATTCTGGTCTACTTAGCAAGAGCTTAATTCAAAATAATAAATAAATGAGGCTGATAAACTGGAAGTACCACCAAAATGAAATCCTTGGGGGCTACGTGTGTGTGTGTTGTGTGTATGTGTGTGTGTGTGTGTGTGTGTGTCTATGTACCAGTACCACCAAAATGAAATCCTTGGGGGCTACGTGTGTGTGTGTGCGTGTGTGTGTGTGTGTGTGTGTGTACCATTACCACCAAAATGAAATCCTTGGGGGCTATGTGTGTGTGTGTGTGTGTTGTGTGTGTGTGTGTCTACGTACCATTACCACCAAAATGAAATCCTTGGGGGCTACGTGTGTGTGTGTGTGTGTGTGTGTGTGTGTGTGTGTGTCTACGTACCAGTACTACCAGTACTGAGGTTTAAACTCAGGGCCTAGACACTGTCCTTTAGGTTTTATTTGTTTGTTTTTTGCTAAAGGTTAGTACTTTACTACTTGAGCCATAGCTCCACTTCCAGCTTTTTGCTGGTAAATTGGAGGTGAGAGTATTATTGGATTTTCCTGCCTGGACTGGCTTTGAAGCATGTCCTCAAATCTTAGTCTCCTGGGCACCATTACAGGCATGAGCCACCAGCACCCAGCTCTGAGGACTACTTTTTAAAAGGAGCAGAGTTTCTGAGATATAAAGAAGTGAGTACCATTTGTTGAAAAGACTCTTGGTTCCATTGTTCCACCTTGGATCATTTGTTAAAGATCAGCTGACTAAGCCAAGCACTGGCGGCTCATGAGGCTAAGATCTGAGGATTGTGGATTAAAGCCAGCCCAGACAGGTAAGTCCCTGAGCCTCTTATCACCAATTAACCATCAAAAAGACTGAAGTAGAGCTGTGGCTCAAATAGTAGAACACAAGTCTTGAATGGAAAAGCTAAGCAAGAATGAGAAGACCTGAGTTCAAGCCCAGTACCAGCACAAAAACACAAAAGATCCACTGACTATTTTTGTGTGATATACATTTTACTTTTACAACCAGAATTGTAAAAATGTCATATAGAGATATGTGTGTGTGTGTGTGTGTGTGTGTGTGTGTGTGTGTGTGTGTGTGTGTATGCATGCAGATCCTGGGGCTGGAACTCAAAAGGCCCTGAGCCTTCTCTCTACCACATTGAACCACAGCTCCACTTCTGTTTTTGTTTTTATTTTAATTTTTGGTGATAAATTGGAGATTAGAATCTCCCAGACTTTCCTTCCCTGGCTGGCTTCAAACCATGATTCTCAAATCTCAGCTTCGGGAATAGCTAAGATTACAGGCATGAGCCACTGGCGCTTGGCTCTAGGGGGAAAAAAAATTAGTGAAGTTTCAATAAAAGCATGCAGGGGCTGGGCACTGGTGGCTCACACCTGTAATCCTAGCTACTCAGGAGGCTGAGATCTGAGGATCACAGTTCAAAGCCAGCCCAGGCAGGCAAATCCATGAGACTCTTATCTCTAGCTAGCTATCAGAAAACCTGAAGTGGTGCTGTGGCACAAAGTGGTAGAGCACTAGCCTTGAGCTGAAGAGCTGAGGAACAGCGCCCAGGCCCAGAGTTCAAGCCCCACACTGACCAAACAAAAAAAACAAAGCATGCAGGGAAAAATAAAACAGAACTGACTCTCACCCCACAGATATCACCAGAGTCCAAAGAGAACAGACCAGAGAGCGACAAAGATGGTACAGAGGGTTTGGTTTACTGCAGGCAAGGATGTGTGTGTACATGAATGCCAGAAGACAAGCACTAGAGCTTGTTCTAGGGAACAGGGACATGAGAAATGGGTTCCTTGTGAAGGTCTTATTAGCATCTAGGGTTCCTAACCCCAGTAGAAAAGAAGAAGCGGGAAAGTGTTCAAGACACATGGATAGATTGTGCATGTGACAGAGTGCTTGGCTTACAAGCCAGAGTTGCTGAGTCTGTCCTTAATAAGCTTCCAAGAACTGCTGAGAAGACAGGGAATCCACCTGGGCCAGGCGCTGTAGGTGGCTGGTAACTGTTGGTATTGGCAAGATAGGCTAGGATTGCTTCCCAGTGGAGCCTCATTTTCCTATTCTGTCTTAGGAAATTAGGTACTCAAGAATCCTTAATAACTGCAGAATCTTCTGGAATGTCTTCACTATGCCATGACTCACAGATTAGCTACCTTTCCAGAAGCTTGTCCACACTTTCCAGTGCTTTGAATTTTATGAGTAGGCTTCCAAGCTCAGCGTGGGGTGTGTTGGTAGAGGCAAATATTAAAGGCACCTTGGGCACAGTTCCTTGATCCAAGGGACTCAGCTCTTCATAAAATATATAAGAATGAGCCAGGCACCAGTGGCTCTTGCTTATAAGTCTAGCTACTCAGGAGGCTGAGATCTAAGGATCAAGATACAAAGTCAGCCCAGGCAGACAAATCTGTAAGACTCTGTCTCCAATTAGCCAGCAAAAAGCTAGAAGTAGGAAGTAGAGCTGTGGCTCAAAGCAGTGGACCACTAGCCTTAAGCAAAAAGAGTTCAGAAGACAGTGCCCAGGCTGAGTTCAAGTCCATATCCACCAAAAACTATATCTATATCTATATCTGTATCTATCTCTATAGGGATAGATTATAAAGGTGAAAATAAACAGAAGTAGAGGTGCAGTTCAAGTGATAGAGGTCCACCTGTGAGTGAAAATGATAAGCAAGAGCTGGAAGCCCTGATTTCAAGCCCCAGCATTGGAGTCAGTTTTTATCTAATGTTCCTTTTACTGGCTATTACTGTACCTGGAACAGTAGGTGGTAGATAATTTTAAAAGTATTGTGATGATTTTTATCATAGTGCCATAAGAGAAGTGCTAGTAAAGTTTGGTGCATAGGTCTTCTTTTTCTTTTTTTCCCCATAGGTCTTCTTTGTACAAATGGAAAAACAAGAGTGGTAATATCTCAGAATTATTGTGGAGGTTATAAATAACATTTCCCTTCAATTTACTTGAACATTTACCAAGCTTTCCTGGTAAAGATACAAACAAGTACTACTTATTTTTGCAAAAACAAAAGAACAAAAAAAAATCCCATGATTACTATTTTTGGATGTCCAAGAGAAATTTTCTTCCCAAAGAATGTTCAGTGGGCTTTATTCTATCTTGATGCACACACAACTTTAAAAACGTTGAAAGATTTCTGGTCCACATTTACTGCACAAATACTTTCTGTTGTATGTTTTGGCAAATAATGCATGGGAAGTATATATATCAGATTCTTGTCCAAACATACAAAGTTCAGTGGTGGTGTGAGAATCCTGCAGCAGAAGTTGGTAGCATCAAGACATTAGGCTCAAGGTCCCAAACACTCTGAGCAATCAGATGAAGTTCAACACAACCAAGATTATCTGGACTTTGATAAATAGCCTTCCACTCCATCATAAAGACATTCAGGGGCTGGAGGCATGGCTTAGGAGGTAGAGCACCAGCCAGTGAGCAAAAGTGTCACATACTAAGTTTGAGAATCCCAGTTTTGGAACAACAACAACAACAGAAAAGACCTGCAGTTTTTCACCTGCCTGATGGAGGACTAGTTGGCAGCATCTTCTCCCCTAGGGCACCACAGCTGACATAAAAGATCTGCAGCCTTACTATCCCACCCCAGCGTGGCCCCAGGAATAGATTCGGCTGTTCAAGCCATCAATAACTAAGACTTCATAGAGTGGACCATATGTTGCCAGGATGCCATTGAATTCTATAAAAGTCATATACAGCCTGGATACTGATGGCTCACACCTAGCTACTCAGGAGGCTGAGATCTAAGGATCATGGTTCGAAGCCAGCCAAGGCAGGAAAGTCTGTGAGATTCTTACCTCCAATTAATTATGAAGAGCTGGAAGTTGAACTGTGGCTCAAGTGGTAGAGCTCTACCCTGAGTTCAAAAACTCAGGGACAGTACCCAGGGCTAGAGTTCGAGCCCCAGGACTGGCAAACAAACAAGCAAGCAAACAAATAAACAAATGAACAGAATTCACACATAGGAAGAAGCTCCATTTGGTTGGTTCTGGAGGTAACTTGAGATTGAGTTGTTTAGTTGCTCGGTTATGGAGGTCTTGCTCCTTCAGTCACTTATGTTTCATTTCCAGAAGATCCCATGGCCAACAAAGACTCTGGCCAAGAGTCAGAGTCTATTCCAGAGTATACAGCTGAAGAGGAGCGGGAAGACAACCGGCTGTGGAGGACAGTGGTAATTGGAGAGCAAGAACAGCGAATCGACATGAAGGTTATTGAGCCCTACAGGAGAGTCATTTCTCATGGAGGTACTAAGGCTCTTGGTGGATCCAGAAAATAGGGAGGGAGGGAGGGAGGGAGGGAGGCAGGGAGGGAGGCAGGGAGGCACCATATTCTTCAATTGGAAACCTCAACTAGGTTCAATACAATAGCCCAAAGACCTTATGTTGCAGTGTATGTCAATAGAGAGTTTAGTATGTGACTTCATCCTCCTTGAGAAATTTGAAAACCTATGTAGGTGAAAAAAAAAAAAAAAACAACTTCCCCATGTTTAAAAAGAAAAATGCTTTTCACAGCCCATATCTGACAGCTACAGTTTTCTGGGTAAATGTCTCAGAAGCTGTAGTTGTCCCGGGTAATATTGTCCATCTGGAATTCCTATCAATGGGCTGGGGGCTTGAACTGGATAGTTGATAAGAGTACATAATACCTCGCTGTACTAAGATCCCCTCCTCCAGAAAGCTCCTAATCACAAAATGACTTTTGAATCCTCTTCAGAAGCCTTAGGATTGCTTTGTTGACTCAATTTGGCCATCCTTTTCCCTACATAAAATTGGCTTTCCTGCAAGCTGCTTTGTATCTATGCCTAAGAACTTCCCATCCAATCCAGAATCCGAGCATCCATCTGCTGTGTGAAGGAGGTGGACAGGGAATGGTCTCCTTTGTATTTCCAGTGCTTTCTTGGGGACTCCAGACACATATGTGGCCCTGATTAACTGGGGACTCACAGAAAGTGGAATGAACACAAGCAGCACGCTGAACGTTGCCCTCTTCAGAAAGCATCAGTGGCATGTTGATTTTTCTGCTGCATGCATCTCTTTCCTGCAGGCTTTGGGCACCTCTTTAAACACCCAGCTGTCCCAGAAAAAGTACACGCTGACAAGGCAACTCCTGCTTTCAACTTCCTCTCTTCCTTAATAAGGACAGGGAGGGAAATAAAGAGCCCTAGCACTGCATTAAACTAGTAGCACGTGTTTTGTTGTTACCACAGTCAAACATCCGTCTAGTCAGAGATCCTTCACTGCTACCCCATGGATTGTCACCTCCCATGTGGGGCGTGGAATCACCCGGGGAAGCTGACCACGACAGTGATGGACGAGGCCAACGGGAGCCCTTGGTCTATGACCTTTCTCTGTGACCTTTCACTATGCAACCTGAAATGGCCATGTAGCTCTAGCTTTCCAGTTCCTCTTGAGAGAGGCTGAATCTTGCTGAGAGGGATAGATGACTGATCACAGAATCAACCCTCCTTTTTTTTTTTTTTTGGTCGGTTATGGGGCCTGAACTCTGGGCCTGGGCACTGTCCCTCAGCTCTTCAGCTCAAGGCAAGCACCCTACCACTGAACCACCTTCCCAGCCCCAGAGTCAACCCTTTTGTTAAGACAAAAACCACGATCCAACCACAACCTAACGGATCCCTCTCCAAAGTCTTCCTTGTACCACCCATTGGGTATTTTTAGATTGCTTGCTTTGGGGAAATAACATATAAAAGAAAGGCTGATCAAAAGTAGCCTAGATTTACTCTAAAATATCTAGAAAATGCAGAAATGTCTGTTAAAATAAATCCAAGTTACCCAGTCACACACATTTTTGTGTGGTTCTCCAGTGCTTAGCAGTCCTCTTGTTAAGATGGCGAGACCACAGCTGCCGTGCTATTATCAGAAGAGTTTCCTCCTAGTTTTCTCAAGTGCAGTGAAGTCCCGGGGGCTGGGTAGAGGGAGCGAACCAGGATGGAAGGATCATCTTCAGGGCACTGGTGGTGGTCAGAGAAAGCCAGTCTTTCGCCTGTCCGTTTCAATAACATCCAGTTGAGGCTCAGAATAACCCGGTTGGTGGAACACCCGTCCCTGCCTTCCCTCCCCTGGCTTTGTCCTCCCCGTTGTGTGTCTGGAGCTTGGCTTTTGTCTGTGTGATTGTCTCTCCCCTCCCTGGCGCTGCCTCACTCTCTCCAGGCACCGGGCTGCATGAATGCGCCTCTGGCTGCCCCGCTCGGGCCGTTAGCAGGATGCCAGCTCTTCCTACGTACACACGCTGGACAGCTTTCATGCTCTGTAGGTAAAAATCGCTCCGATGTTACTTCTGAATTTGCCAAAGCCCTGTTGCATCATGGGAACCTTACACAGTACCACTTTCTTGGGCTTTTAGTTGCCAATCTATTGGGTTTGTCAGAGTGGCTTCTGAGAAGCATTTAAAGAAAGCAGGCTCCAAGCTGTAGCTCTAGCTACTGCAGGAAGCTGAGATCTGAGGATCATGTTTGAAGCCAGCCCAGGCAAGGAAAACCTAGATAATCTCCAATAAACTACTCCAAAAATAAATAAATAAAAAGAGCCAGAAGTGGAGCTGCGGCTCAAGGGTAGGCCGTTAGGGACAGTGCCCAGGCCTTGAGTTCATGCCCCAGGACTGGCACCAAAAAAGAAACAATGCCGATTGCACATAAAGATGAGTCTTATCTGGTGCTTTCTCTTTTGCTCTGAGGATGTGTATCCCATCAGGCCCAATGGGCAGTGCCAGCTGGACAGGTTCTGGGCAGTAAAGTGTGAGCTAGGAGTGAAGTCAGCTCCCGAGTCAGATGCTGTTTCACAGCTGTGTTGGAACGTATCATTCAATCTTCAGCTTTGTGACCTCAACCTGAACTGTGCCAGAGACCCTGTCCACAATGTAGACTCGTAGGTTTAAGGCCACTTCCTAGTCTCTGACCTTGGTACATCATTTACCGTTTCTCAGTCTCCATGACTTTATCAGTCAAATGAAACCATTGTAAACATCCCTGTTTACATCCTGCCACCCGTGAGCCAAGTCTCTGCCATCTGCTTATAAAACAAAAACAAAAAAAGGAAAAAGAACTGTAGTTGGTTTTGCCCAGCCAACAATGATGGCATGGGGTGAAGTTGAGGCCAGAATTGGCTTTTTAGACCTTGAAAAAGAGCATAGTTGAAACACCCAGGGAAATCATGCCAAGGAATGTTAACAAGGAGTTTCCTTTCTTTTCTTTTCTTTTCTTTTACTTGTTTTATTCTAGGAGACTCAGGTAATCTCTGCAGTGTTGCTGGACAAATGATCCTGGAAAGAATGAGGAGAAGAGTTGCTGACTGGGGTGTGTGTGTGTGTTTGGTTGCGACTGTGGCATTTGTCCATTCCATTTGCTGGCCAGCAAACTTGTGTTTCATTCCTTTCCATGGCTTTCTGTGCTGCCTCAGGTAAGGCTGGTCATGATTTTAAACCCAGCACGCTTACACACTCCCTCCTGTACACTTCCTGCTTATTAAGAACAGAGAGGCCGACAAAAGAAATCTTGGAAAAACCAAACTCTATGCACATTATGCTATTGCCAGCCTGGAACTTGAGCTGAATAAGCTGCATACTTTAGGGTAGAAATTGAGGGGTTCACTGACTGTAGAAAGGACTTGGAGCAAAAAAGCAAAAAGTCCTCTTCATTCCAGTTATTGCTCAGGACCAGCACTTGTTAACTGTCTCCACAGTGACAGCAGTATTGTGGATTGTTGGTTTAGGAGGGGGAAAAAAATTATGTGGCAATCCCTTTTTTTTTTTCTTCTGTTTTCTTTCTCCTCTTCTTTCTATTCCCCTCAGCTTCTTTTCTTCTTAAAGTATGTCTTCCCAAAAGTACCAAGAGCCATTTTCATTTGTAAATCTCAGCAGTTTTTATATGAAGAAGACATTGCTTGCTTGGACAGTGTCCATGAAGTCTTTATTTCATCCCAAGTATTCCTTTACTGACATGAACTCTGGAGAATGCAATATTGCTGTTCTAAAGCATGCACAATAATTACATGACATTTAAGATGACCTCAGAAGTACTGCTTATAAAGTTCCTGTAAAAAAATTCTTAAGAATTCTTCAGAAAGGGGAACAAAGCAAACACACATGCACACACAAAACCCTGAAGTCAAGGACCTGAAGTCAAAGAGTGGTCTTGAGGTTGAAATTTTTCTGACACCTTGTGGCAGTCAGCTCCATTGAGAAAGACATCGTTTTGCTGGTTTATGAGACTAGATTCATGATATGTACGTTGTCTTTTTTTTTTGCCAGTCATGGGCCTTGAACTCTGGGCCTGGGCACTGTCCCTCAGCTCTTCAGCTCAAGGCTAGCGCTCTACCACTTGAGCCACAGTATCACTTCTGGCTTTTTTCTGCTTATGTGGTGCTGAGGAATCAAACCCAGGGCCTCATGCATGCAAGGCAAGCACTCTACCACTGAGCCACCTTCCCAGCCTGTACTTTGTCTTTTAATGAATGTTTTTCTTCTCATTGGGCTCAGTGAATTGCATCTCATTATGGTGTTAGCTAAATCTCCTGTGCTTTGTTGATTTCCACTAAGTTGTGAATTCTCAGAAAAGAAGTTGGTGAGTGGAACACAATTTTTTTTTTAATGGCAAAATATTTATAGCCAGGAGCCTGTAATCCTAGCCACGTAAAAGGCTGA
Source organism: Dipodomys ordii (assembly GCF_000151885.1). NCBI lineage: Eukaryota > Metazoa > Chordata > Mammalia > Rodentia > Heteromyidae > Dipodomys > Dipodomys ordii. The sequence goes on from NW_012267256.1 coordinate 4,901,025, forward strand.
GATCTAAAGATTGTGGTTCAAAGCCAACCCAGGCAGAAAAGTGTATGAGACTCTTCTCTCCAATTAACCAACCAAAAGAAATGAACCTATGGCTCAAGTGGTAGAGCACCAGCCTTGAGCACAAAAGCTCAGAGAGCGCCCAGGCCTTGAGTTCAAGCCCCAGTATTAGCACCTGTGTGTGCTAATTAGCACCTATTGTAAAAAATAGGTAAAGTAAAATAAAATAAAGGCAGAGAAGGTTCTTCAGTGTTCTCTCACAAGTGTGCTATGTGTGTGTGCTGACGTGGGTGGCATCTCCTAAACTGCCTGGTATAAACACTGAATAGAGACACCTCAAATTAGCAGTACTTATAGATTCACAGTTTTAGTTATTTTCAGTTGGCTTCCCTCTTCCCCTGCCTTTTTTGTGGTGATTGTATACTCTTGTCTTTGTAGAAAACGTCTTATTAAATTGCTTTTCAGGGAGTGGAGCTGTGGCTCAAAGTGGTAGAGCACTAGCTTCGAGTGAAAGAGCTCTGGAACAGCACTTAGGACCTGAGTTCAAGCCCCACAACTGACCAAAAACAAAAGCCCTACAAAAAACTCTGCATTTCAAGCAGTTAACTTCAGCCAAACCTATGCACGTTCAGCATTATTCTGCCCTGCAGTCAGCAGAGGGAGTAGCAGTTCTGAAACCAGAAAATATGTTGAGATCTGGGAAGGCTCAGAACTCCTGATTAATGGTTCAGATTAATGATCCTGAAGTCTCAAATAGAATACAAATTGCAGCTTCTTAAACGAGAACATTTTATTGTTTTGTACAGATTTGAATTCAGGTCCTGGGAACTATCCCTGAGCTTTTGTGTTCATGGCTAGCACTCTATCACTTTGAGCCACAGCTCTATTGCCTGCTTTTTGGTGGTTAATTGGAAATAAGAGTCTCATGGACTTTTCTGCCCAGGCTGGCTTTGAACCATAATCTTCAGATCTCAGTCCCCTGACTAGCTAGGATTGCAGGCGTGAGCCATCAGAACCAGGCAAAATGAAAAAAAAAATTTTTTTAAATAATAGGGGCTGGAGGCATACATACCTCAGTAGTCAAACATGCTATACTTGTTCCAGACCCAGGTTCAATCACAAGTACTTCCCCCAAAATGACAGTATGAATGATTGCTTCCCTTCTTAAGCATCAAAGATACATCTTATTACATACATCTACCTGTGAGATTTGATAAACACCTACCATGTAGTTTAAAGATGATCGCTAATGGAGTGGAGTTTGCTTGAAGATGGAACAAGGCTGAAATCATGTCAGAGTCTTCCAAAGATGGAGTCATGGTTGACCTAGCTCTGGGAGTCCTCACGTCTTGGAGTTTTGATGGCCACACATGGCCCAGCTCCTGTTTTCTTAACACCACTTGCACTTCTTACTAGGAAGTAAAACTCCTAAGAGTTTTTTTTTTTTCCCCTCCCAAGGTACATGTTTTCATACCAAAGAGAATTTAGCTGGTGCCTTGTTGAATATAACTCTTTCTTCTCTCTCAACGAGTCCAGGCTATGAATTCTTTGCTCAGTTGTTCTGGGCCTACCTAAACTTTATCTCTGTATTTTTTGCACTGTTGGTGAGATGTAGAGAGCTAGAGAGCCCAGGGACACACATGCAAGTGGCTAGACCTTGAAATCAAAACAAAGGGGTTTTACACTGGCATGGGGTCGCTGGGGTGTGTAGTCAGTGATTATATCACAACTCAGTGACCAAATTGCCCCAATTAACTAGTGTTTAAAACTTAAAAAAAAAAGAGCTAAGAGGATGAAATAAAACCTCTTAGCCATCAGAGTAATGAAGTATTCATTAAAAAAAAAATAAATGAATTAGCATCAAGCACCAGTGGCTCACATCTGTAATACTCAGGAGGCTGAGGTCTGAGGATCATTGTTTGATGCCAGCCCAGGCAGGAAAGTTTGTCAGACTCTTATCTCCACTAAACTACCAAGAAGATGGAAAGGGAGCTGTGGCTCAAGTGGTAGAGCACTAGTCTTGAATAAAAAGGCAAGGACAGTGCCAGGACCTGAGTTCAAGCCGCAAGACTGGTGCGCGCGCACGCACGCACACACACACACACACATACACACACACACTAGCAATATGACAGACTCCTAGTTCTAAAATGTCATTTTGAGCTAGGAGTGGCTCAGTGGTAGAGCAAGTATGCACCCACACAGTATTGCCTTCTTTGATAAATTGGATGTTAACACATGACATTCACATCTATGTACAGGACATGAATCATCCTATATATGCATATTATATATGTGTGTGATATATGTGTATATATATGAATATATCCTGTATACACAAGTACCTCATCTGAATAAGTCAGACTGTGGAACATATTAATTGTGAAGAGACCTGCAATCAATAGACTATGTCCATTTTATGATGTGTCTCATGTCTAACACACACCCTTGCCAAGGCTTCTGACTTATCTTTTATGTTTGCTATTCTCCTGTGACAAGCTCTCAGTTGGTTCAAATGTCTTTCTGTTTGTCCCCAGGATACTATGGGGATGGTCTAAATGCGATCATTGTGTTTGCCGCCTGTTTTCTACCAGACAGCAGTCGGGCAGATTACCACTATGTCATGGAAAACCTTTTCCTGTGAGTGACACTTACGACAAAGTGCTCTGAATTAATGTCTGTGGGAAATAGATGGAGGGAGGATAGTCTACATTTTGGATAAAGAGTCAATAGCTTTCTGTCATGGGGCATTGCTCAAAAAGCTAAAACTTTCAAAGGAACCCTGTTGGTAGAATCGATGGAAAAATGAAATGAGCAAAACTTGGCCTCCATTGAAAACTTTGATAACATTTCCTTTAGGCAGAGTACTGTTTTTATTCCCTGATAGCATGTTCTCTGTGGGCTGCGATAATTGATCTCTCTGGCATCTACCCAGTGTAAGTTACTCTTAATGTTTGATGCCATTGTTGGCGTTTTTAAGAGTCAGGTTTTAGCCTACATATTCTTCTAAGTAAATGCGTTTTAAAAACTCAGATAAGCTGGGTTCCAGTGGCTCACACCTGTAAACCTAGCTACTCAGAAGGCTAAGATCTGAGGATTGAGGTTCAAAGCCAGCCCAGACAGAAACGTCTGTGAGACTCTTATCTCCAATTAGCCACCAAAAAGCCAGAAGTGGGGTTATGACTCAAGTGGTAGAGCACTACACACAATCTTCAGATAATTATACAAATAAATGAACAATATATATTCACTCTCTGAGCAATGATCTCAGATAACAACTTTATTCTTGAGGTAGAAAGATGATATGCACAACTATGTATGAAACATCATTCACCCTGTACTTTAAATGCTACGTAGGATGCTAAGTAAGATGAAAGCTTTCCTGTGAGAATTGAAAGTGCTTTCTTCCTTTCTGTGAGTAGATATGTGATAAGCACTTTAGAGCTGATGGTGGCTGAGGACTACATGATCGTGTACTTGAATGGTGCCACCCCTAGACGGAAGATGCCAGGGCTGGGCTGGATGAAGAAATGCTACCAGATGATTGACAGGAGGTATGTGAACGCCTTTGTTTGATCACTCTTTTAGATCCTTCGGTATCTCCCTCCACGTTTCACCCTTTTAATCCACCAAAAATGCAACTATAGTTTGAGGACATTGAATAATGCATATTTGAAATAATAAGTTCTACAAATAGTAAGAAGTTCCTAGCATCTGAGAAGGCTGAAATCTAAGGATCTGAGTATGAAGCTTGCTGGAGTAGACAAATCTTACAGACTTTTACCTCCAGTTAACCAGCATACAGCTATAAGTGGTGTGGCTATATGAGGTGTGGCTCAAGTGGTAGAGCACTAGCTTTGCGTACAAGAGCCTGTGTCCCTGAGTTCAAGTCCAGTACTGGTATATGTATGTACACACACACACACACACACACACACACACACACACACACACACAGTCACTTGATGCTCCAAAGTTGAAATAAGGCAGATCCTGCCCACATTTTGTTGAATATCTCTTCAAATCTGGCAGAGTAATTCCTTCTAAACTGTGCACACGCTGTGACCACTTGAGTGGATGCAACTTGAGTGGAAAAACCCAAATACCCAGATTTTTTAATGGAATCATGTGACCTAGGTGTTATTTTTTGCGTATGGGGACAGTGGAAATTGGCCCAACACTTGTGTTCTTATTTCCACATTTCCCATCAATGCAAAGTGATCACTAGCTCAAGATACTGTACACCTCTGCTCACACTGATTTTATTAGAACAAAGCACTTATTGCCATACACAGGCAAACTGGTATAATAAAATAAAAGTGCCCTGTTATATTTAACTAGTCTATTCTATGAACTACATGTGGTGGTACACACCTCTAATTCCAGCTACAGGGAAGAAAGAGGTAGAAGCATCAAGGTCCAAGGCTAGTCTAGACAAAAGTGTAAGATCCTCTGTGAAAAACAAACCAATGTGAAAACAGCTGGGGGTGTAGATCAAGAGGTAGAGTACTTCCCCATATACATTGGCCCTGAGTTGACCCTCTGTCCAAGAATCTGTTTTATGATCCAAACTTTAATAAAATCACATTGCTAAAGCCGGAAATATGCCTGAAAAATCAACAGTCTCTAAAATGGTAAATTTTCTTTATACAGAAGGAGAAATCAAGGCTTAGTATGATCAAATAAGTTGTCTAAATTGCTACTAAGAATATACCATTTTCAAAATAGGAAAGATAAGACTGACAAAAAAATGATAAGCATCCATAAGTAAAAATATGGTTATAAATTTATACGCTCCAAAAGTATTGCTCTTATATTTATTAAATACTCCCTTATATTTATATTGTTAATAAATACTATATATAATATTGTAATATGCTCTCATATTTATTGAGTCCCACATATAATCATTTAATTATATTATTAAATATGCAAATATTTATTCCTATGGTAAAATGAGATTTGAATCACCCAGGTTTCAAATTGTGTCTTGCAAAGTAACTTTTAAAACTCATTTGTAGCCATTCTGGACTTTCCCATCAGAAAACAGTAGCTTTCCTAGAAATTTCCCAAACTATATGCATGCTTTTTTAGGGATGTATTTTCATTCCCACCGAAAAATGAGTTGATGTATCTATCATGTTTCTCGTTTCAAAATAGGTTGCGCAAGAATCTGAAGTCATTCATCATTGTCCATCCTTCCTGGTTTATCAGAACGATCCTGGCTGTCACACGGCCTTTTATCAGGTACAGTTCTTAGTGTGGCAAAAGTAAAAGTATGAGAGCAGGTTTTGCAAAGACACAAATTTACCAATTGTCTTATAAGCCAGAACTTCTAAGTTAAGATCACCTAGAAAAGTTTATTTTGCCTCTGTCTTTGTTGGAAGATACTTTGGACTGTGTCATCAAGAATCTCCACTACAAGTTCCAGCGGCCCATCCCTCTAATCCTGCTCAGGAGGCTGAGATCCAGTTTCATGGTTTAAAGGCAGGCCAGGTAGTTAAGTTCACAAAACTCTATTTACAAAAGTGACCAGCAAAAATCTGGATTGGTATACCTCAAATGATAGAGAGTCGTTGAACAAGCAAGCATGAGTCCCTGAGTTCAAACTCCAGTAATGGCAAAAAGGAGGGGGGAAAGCAAAGATATAAAAGGAGGAAGATGAAGAAGAGGGAGAAAAAGAAACCCTTACTAGCCAGGTGTGGCATCACAGGCTGTAATCCCGGCACTCAGAAGATTGGGGCTAGACTGCACAGCATGGCCTGGTCTCCAAAAAGCATTTTCAAGCTCCTAAATTAAGTATGAGAATTATTTCAAAATAATTAGAAAGTGAGTCTTCTAAATCACTTCCCATTAACACAGAATATGGAGTGGTAAGATGCCTAGGCCACAAAGAAAGAACAGTAGTAGCTTTTCTCTGTGTGTGTGTGTATGTGTGTCTGTGTCTGTGTGTGTCTGTGTGATGGAACTTGAACTCAGGGCCTGGGCACTGTCCCTGAGCATTTTCACTCAAAGCTAGCACTCTACCACCTTGAGGCACAACACCACTTCCGGGTTTCTGATGGATAACTGGAGATCATAGTCTCATGGACTTCCCTGCTGGGACTGGCTTCAAACTGTGATCCTCAGATCTCAGCCTCCTGAGTAGCTAGGCTTACAGGTGCAAACCACCAGCACCTGGCTAGCCAATAGTTTTTAAAGTGATTTCCTTATTTTGCAGAAATAAAATACGGAGTAATTAGACTGGAAAATAAAAACTAAGCAAAGAAAAAGAACATGAGTGTAGCATGGGTTGAGGGGCTATTTGGAATGGGACACCGTGGAAGTAATTCATATGTATGAATGAAAATAGAATAGCGAAGGCTTTTAAAATTGTTTTTAATAGAGATGAGGAGGGGCCAGGTGGCTAGCACTTAGCTGCTCAGGAGGCTGAGCTCTGAGGATAGTGATTCAAGGCTTGGGTTATAGACTCTGAGTAACCACTTTGAGAAAAAAATATATGTGCAGATAAATAGATAGATAGATAGATAGATAGATAGATAGATAGATAGATAGATAGATAGATATAGTTTGCTTTTTGTGCTGGTCCTGGTGCTTGAACTTAGGGCCTGGGCATTCTCCCTGAGCTTTTGTGCTCAAGGCTAGTGCTCTACCACTTGAGCCACAGCTTCACTTCCAGCTTTTTGTGATTAATTGGAGATGAGTCTCATAGGTGTTCCTGCCTAGGCTGGCTTCAAATCTTGATCTCCAGATCTCAGCCTTCTGAGTAGCTAGGATTATAGGCGTACAGCTGGTGTACAGCTGAAGAATTAGATTTTGATCAAACATGAAGACTCTCGGTTGCAGTCCCCTGACTATCTATCCACCATTTCTTTTGAGTTAAGCACTGTACAAACCTATTTTAGAAGCTTTAGAAACTTAAAAAAAGGAGAAATGGCTCATAATATAGTAACTTAAAATAGTTTAAAAAAATTAAGTTTTCTAGAGAGGTTTAAAATAGGAAAAAGTCGGTGTTCCATCAAGCTAGGTAAGTTTAAACTGTAACAAATATATTAATGACTTCCTCAGGAAAATTCTGATAACTTTTGGAAAAAAATTAAATTTACAAGTCTTTTCTCTCTCTTCACATAGATTTTAATGTACCTTCCAGATTCTACCTGTTTTATTCAGTGTTCAGTTCTGTATATCTAGGATTTTCATTCCCTATTTCCAATGATAAAGTAACAAGATTCAAACCAATTTTTTTCCTCTGACAAAAATTATTTGCCAAAATATGTTAACTTGCTTTTTAAAAATATTATGATTGTGGCAGGTGAAAAACAGGCGCCACTTATTTTGATAATTGCAGAAGCACTTTTACAAGCGGGTAGGAATCAATTACACTGATAAGATTATTTTAAAAAGCTTAAAGTTAATGTTAAATATTAACTCTTGTTGATTTGTTGATGGTTAATATAGTCAAGCTTTCATAGAACTTTTTTTCCATTACAATAAATATTTTAAATGATCAGTGAGGCAGAGGCTTTGATAAAAGATTTTTTTAGAAATAACAGAATAGTCATAACTGTGAGAATATTAGAAATATAGGGCTTGCCTGGCATATGCAAAGCCCTGGATTCTATTTCCAGTACTGCAAAAAAAAAAAAAAGTAAATCACCTGTAGCAAAAGCCAGCAACTAACACCTATATAGGAACAAAAGTAAACATTTTAGACTTTATCTTAGATGATATGTTCTCAGAGGCCAGGCACTGCCAGGAAGCAAAGATCTGAGGATTGCAGTTCAAAGATAGCTCAGACAGGAAAGACTTATCTCCAATAAATTCAGTATTGCACTGAGACTCTTATCTCCAATAAACTCAATAAACTACTCAGAAAAAGCCAGAAGTGGCACTGTGACTCAAGTGATGACAGTGCTAATCAGAAGCAAAAAGAAGCCCAGGAACAGTGCCCGAGCTCTGAGTTCAAGCCCCAGGATTGGCATGTGCGCACGCACACACAGAGGTGCTAGTAAATGAACAAAGGGGTGTTTCTTTGTGCCACTTCTTCCCTCTCACTGGTTCATTCACTCCTTTTTCCAAACATGAGGTGAAGTTAAAAAAACCCTTAAGAAGAAAGGACATTAATAATGTATATTGACTCTAAACTTACAGGCCAGACTCCCAGCCAGGATAGGAGTGACCTATGGACAGGAAGTTTGTTCACAGGCCACAAGCCCAGTCACACCATAAGTGACGTATTAAAGATAGAAATACAGCTAACACAAACCTTGAACAAGCTTCTGATTAGAAGACAAGTAGTTGATTACACACAGGCACTTAGCTCCGCTCACCCCAGCAGACTTTGAGATCATGCAAGAATACGACATCCTTAAGCAAATTCCCTTTCGCATGGAGTGATGTGTTTCTAAAATGAGGTTTTCAATTGCACAAATAAGAAGAGAATGCATCAACGGTACAGATAGGGTCAGATTCTTCCTTCTATAATGACCAATTCTCTAGAGAAAAGGAAAATAGGCCCTTAACACTTTCATCAATAACCTGACTGGCTATCTGTGCTTCCACACACATCCAAAACGGTGACAAACTGTGTGAACTCAAGTCTGATGACTGGAACATAGTTCTCTGAACATTGGGCTTTCTGGAATAAATAAAAGCTTAAAAACTAAAGAAAGGAATAAAAACAGGACAGTCAGAGGAAGGTGTATTTATATATATAAGTACATATACACATCTATATATATTTAAAATGTCATCACCTTTGGTAGATTCCAGAAGGATGCATAAAATTTTTGTTTTTATAAAAAAATTACAAAACAAGCAAAACGTCAAATGAACCACAAAGCCCAGTGACTACTCAGAGTGTTAGCAGCAGTGTGTAAGGTGTGTGAGGTGTGTCAGAGTGTAGACTCTGGAATCTGGTTGGTTTATCAAGGCTCTTCTACATTTTAACCAAGAGGCTCTGGGTCTCAGATGTGTGTGTGTGTGTGTGTGTGTGTGTGCATGTATGTGCACACACACGTATGCACACACACATACACCCAGGCCTGAACTTAGGGCCTGGGCATTGTTTGTTGGCTTTTTTTGCTCAAGGTTGGTGCTCTGCTACTTGAACCACAGCTCCATTTCTGGCTTTTTGATGGTTAACCAGTGATAAGAATCTCACAGACTTTACTGAGCTTGGGCTGGCTTTGAATCTTGATCCTCAGATCTCAGCCTCCTGAGTAGCTAGAATTATGGGGCTCAGACAAGGTTTCCTGGGTGGTCAAGAAGATATAAAGTGTTCAGAAATAATAATAAAGGGATTTTTTTTCAAAAAAATACTAGGCTGTGATAAGAAACATATGTTAATTTATATAAACCACTTAAAGCATGGATGGGCCAAATGTCATATGAGTTTCCTTATAAACCCAGCCCTCTGCACCTATGAGTTCTGCATCCATAGTTTCAACAAACAAAGTTATCCTGAGCATACATGGGCACTTCTCTTGTCATTATTTCTTAAATAGTATAGCATACTAGTATTTACATGACATTTAAATTGCATGGAGTGTTCAAAGTAATTGACAGATGACTTTGAGTATCTAGGAAGATAAGTGTAAGTTCTTGGCATATACCAAACCATTTTATGTAAAGAATTTGAGCTTCTTTGGATTTCAACATCTGTGAGGATCTTGGAAGCAGTCCCCTGTGGGTAGCAAGGCAGGGTTATACCTGGGATGCAAAAGACTTGAACACGTAAGGAGAAAGTAGACAAATGGTTATGATTACCAGAGGATGGTGTTAGAGAAATATTCAAAAGAATTCAAAAATTTTAGTAAGACAAGGCATAAATTCCATAGAGCTAATATACAGCATGGTAGCGGTAACTAATAATGCTGTACAGTATTACATTCTTAAAAAGAGCTGACACCTGTCATCCTAGCTACTCAGAAGGCTGAGATCTGAGAATCAAGGTTTGAAGGCAGCCCAGGTAGGAAAGTATATGAGGCTTTTATCTCTAGTTAACCACCAAAAAGCCAGAAGTGGAGCTGTGGGTTAAGTGGTAGAGGGGGGTGGGGAGGGGAGAAGGAAAGCATAGGAATAACTCCCAGTGCCTTAACTCAAGCCCCAGGACTGGTGTGAGTGTGTGTGTGTACACACACACACACGTACATACACATATACACACATGCACATAGAAAGTAGATTTTTGGATGTACCAGCACAAAAAAGTATGTGAGGTGGTGTGTACAGAAGCTAACTAGTTGAATTTAGACATTCTACAATATTGTACATATTTCAATACATTATAGTGTATACAACAAATTTCTGCAATTGTGTGTGTGTGCGCGTGCATGTGTGCGTGTGTGTATGCCCATGCATGTTGATCCTGGGGTTTGAATTCAGGGCCTGGGCACTGTACTTGAGCTTTTTTGTTCGAGGATAGTGCTCTACCACTTGAGCCACAGCGCCATTTCTGGCTTTTTCGGTGCTTAATTGGAGATAAAGAGTCTCAGGGACTTTTCCTGCCCAGCTGGCTTTGAACAGCTGTTTTCAGATCTCAGGCCCCTGAGTAGCTAGGATTATGGGCGTGAGCCACCAGCACCTAGCTACAAATCTACACAATTTTTACCTGACAATTTAAAAAATAAAATAAAGAGCAATGGCAAAACAGTGATATGGGCTTTTTTTTTTTAATTTCCTATTTCCTTAGTTCGAAATTCAGCAGTAAAATCAAATACGTCGGTAGCTTGGCGGAGCTCAGTGGGCTGATTCCTATGGATTGCATTCACATCCCTGAAAGCATTGTCAAGTAAGTCTCATGCTTTTGCAGATTTGGTAAGAAACAGTACCCATTGGGGAGAGGGATAGAAAAGAGTTCACTTCTAGAATAGTGGGGATTTGGCATCTTATTTTTTAAACAAATATCAAATATCCAATAAATATAGTTAACTTTTTTTACAACTTCAAGATTACTGTTTGTTTGTTTGTTTGTGTTTCCCCCCAGCTTTTCTTTTCATATAATCTCCTCTTGGGAACTATTCATTTTTTTCCTCAGTGTTACCTTGAATTTTAATTCTACTTTGAAAAAAGCATATATTCAATATGAACCAGGCTATCTCTTAACTTGGCACCCCTTTCCCCAACCATGCTGCAACAAAACACAAATAACTTAGGGCTCTTTTTTTTATTATCTTGTATAAAGTAATTTGTCTGTGTGACCCTCAGAAAATAGGGACAAGTTATTTTGTCTCTACTTTGACAAAATAATCTGTCTCTGTGTTCTTCTAAGTCTTTTGTTTGCTTTTTCCTCCCATGATTCCCTGCAGGTACAAGGTTATGAGGTATTTGCTCAGTGGTGGACGAGCTAGTTAGGAGCAGAATAGGGCGAGAAGCAAGCATGAGTGCAGAAGATCTGGATTCTGTTCCAAGAACAGGAGCCGGGAGGTTAAAGTAGGAACACTGCAGAATGAACATCGAACGTTCCTAACTAGGACAGTGGTGTCAAAAACCATTTATTTTCCTCCTATCATGCTCTTTTTTGTCCCATCGGGTCAGATTCACTTGTTTTCTATTTGATTAGAATTGAAAAGGACTTCAGCTCATAGAAACACACACACACACACACACACACACACAGTTTTTCATATCTTCTACAAGATAATAAAATGGATTCCCCAATTCGAACTTCTGAAAAAACTTGTCATTCTAAAACTAAAAGGAGTGGCCTACAGAAACGCTGTGCTGGGAATATGGGAGCTCTGTTTGCGTCATTTAAATCTCAGAGTAACTCCCATTTTAGAGTTCCCTCAACCACACACCTCACAGCTCTGGCCGATTGCCCTGAAAAGGTAGACTCCAGCTCCTGAATCTACTCCTGCCCTTTAACTAAAAATAATCACAACAAGAAGAAAAGCGCCACTGATCGCCCACTTCTTAATTTGCAAAAGACAGCAAGGACATTCTCCCAGCAGAAAGGGCGCTTCTCACTTCTCAGGTAAACACAGAAACCTTCCCACACTGTGTTCAGGACAACAGGGTGATAAAAGAACCGACTTTGCTGATGACTGGATTTGAGCCAGGCCCTCCTGCTTTTCACTGACTCTGATTTCAGGCAACCGATGAATCTTCTCTGAGGCTCAGCTTCTGTACCTGTAAAACGGAGAGGTAATCAGTTGGCTCCGAGGACTGAAGGAGAATCTGTACAGAAAGCACTCAGGAAGCCTTCCTGCTCCAAGCTGACCATCTAACCATAGTGTGTGTGTGACTAGATTGTTGTGGAGAATTACCAAAACACTCCCAGGCCACTTCTTTTCATTCATATTCCCCTATCAGTTCTCAGGGGACAAGCTACTTCCAGAGGAAGAGTTTGGTCTGTAGTGATTGTTGTCTGGAGTGTAGCTCAGAGGGGATTTGTGCCTCCCTCCCCTGTCTGTTTTCTTGTGTCTTCTGTCATCCATCTCCAAGTGAAGTCCTCTCTGCCATTTCTATGACTGCAACTCATTGCATAATGTTCACATTCTGCCATTTTCCAGCTGATCAAGTGATAGCTTGATTCAGTAACTTTCTGTTACTGAATAATATGCAAAAAAGCTGACCTCATTCTCAAAACCAGAATCAGCTGGGCTGTTACTACCAGCCCTGTCATTAGAGGGCTTCTGCGATGCAGACCTTTGGAATCAGATTTATAATAATTGATTCTGTTGGTTCCCAGTATTTGTGGCAATTCCATTCCAACAGATTCTCTGAGAACACTGAATTAGTGAATGAGAAACTGTATTTCCTTCGGGGAAATACTGAATCAGGATCCCATAAGCCTCTGCCTAGAACACTTTTATTATCTACTCAGTAAATAACTTTGCTTTTGCATGTTTCTGTTTCAAGAACTATTAGCAAATAATTTTTTCCATAAACACAGAACTTGGAGTCAACAACATCATACTCAATTTAAACAAATCTTACCTCTCTCTCTCTCTCTCTCACACACACACACACATACACACACATATTCATTGTAAGTCACCCACAGACTTCGTCCTCTTAAAACTATTAGACAAACTAGGGCCAGTAGCTCATGAATGTAATCCTAGCAACTCAGGAGGCTGAGATCTGAGGACTGCTGTTTGAAGCCAGCCCAGGCAGCAAAGTCCATGAGACTCTTATCTCCAATTAACCACCAGAAAAGCTGGAAGTGGTGCTGTGGCTCAAGTGGTAGCGCACCAGCCTTGAGCACCAAAAGGCTCAGGGACAGTGCCCAGGCCCTGAGTTCAAGGCCCAGAATGGGCAAAAAACCAAAATCATTAGGCAGTATTTCAGCACTATGCAAAATTACCAACACAAAGAACATAGAAATGATGAAAGCATGTCACTGCAAAAGGACATTTGTGTTCAGCATGGACCAAAAGGATAGAGAGAACTTCCTTAAATAACTTCAGCTGGAGAGAGCCAACTCAAATTCAGAGTCATCTTGCACGTTAGTTACCACAAGTGACCAAAAACATGCTGCATAGTGATCAGGAGTTAAACGTGCAAGTGCGGAATCCATAGACAATGAGGTTTGACTGTCTATTTACGAATTATGAATCATTGAGTATATCTAATAAAAAGAAGCTTCCTCCCAGAGCCCATTGGATTGTAACTTGGATAGTGTCTGTCTTTCTGACTCTTTGTCTCTGCCTCTGTCACTGTCTTTCTCTTTCTCTCTGAGTAACTGTCATTTAAAACATTTATCTGTCATTGTCCCTATCTGATGGTTCATTTTCCTCACGGCCTCCATTTTTTTTTATCTCATAAGGTACGATGAAGAAAAATCATTTAAGAGAAATGTGAGGTAAAAAAAAAAATAACGATAATCTTCTGATCCCTAATCATGCTGGACCGCCCTGTGTGTGTATGTGTGCGTGTGTGCCCTCCAGTGTTTTGATTCCTAGGTGACCTCAACATGCTACCAGAACAAGAGATTGTTGTGTCAGCGCTCTGTATACCATTTCCAGTCTTTGTCCTGTGTGTAAAGCTGTTGAGGTCAACCTGGTTTGCTACTCAAACCTACTAAACCAGATCCCACCGCCACCTGGCCCAGGCTGCAAGCTAACTTGAACTGTACTCAACACATGACGCGGATGTTTTGAGCTTACTAGCCAGCATGTTCCTGGTCCCTTTGAAACGTTTCTATCTACCTTTGTGAAGGCATTTGCAAAGTAAACACACATAAACACCTGACGGCAGGAAATGACACCATATTTAGTTGACTGTATCTTGGTGCATCAAAAGATTGCTTTTCAAAGTGTATATGCGCCACTTACGTTTGGCTCTGCTTTGCTGGGTGACTCTCTCATGCTCTGCTTGCTTCTTTTGTATTTCTTTTCTACCCCGATGGCTTTTGCTCATGCAGACTGGATGAAGAACTGAGGGAAGCATCTGAAGCAGCTAAGTAAGACCTGGTATTCATTTAGCGGCTGGCTTGATGGTGACTTGCATGTTAGGAACGGATGGGAGACTCTGCATGCCTGGCGTTTAATTCCTGTCTCTTGGTCATACTGTACTGCACTTAAAAATATCCCTTTTCCACTGTGGTAAATGTAATCTCTTATATTTTACTCTAATCCAGTTTCCTCTACCCCAATCTTTGTTATCTAGAGGAAAGCATTTGTCACTATTTAATTATATATATACATCTATATCTATCTATCTATAAATCTATAGGTATGTATGTATGTATACACATACAAAGTTATAGGTACCCTGACTAAAGAATGTTTCCAATACCCTGCCATACAGAGACTGCCTACTACTCTAGGTAACAGCAGAACATCACTAATTTGTATTTATGAGGAGAAATGCAAGTGGATGCAACTTGGGAAGGTTTTTGTTTTTTTTTTAAAATTGGGTCCGGTCATGGGCCTGAACTCGGCCTGGGCGCTGTCCCTCAGCTCTTCAGCTCAAGGCTAGTGCTCTACCACTTGAGCCACAGCGCCACTTCTGGCTATTTTTTTCTGCTTATGTGGTGCTGAGGAATTGAACCCAGGGCCTCAGGCATGCAAGGCAAGCACTCTACCACTGAGCCACCTTCCCAACCCCTGGGAAGGTTTTTGTAGAATCAATTTTATGGCATTCCAAGATGTAAAACCTAAACCTTAAGCGATGAGGAAATAATTGCTAAAGTTAACTATTTTCAAGTTATTTTGACAGTGAAGAAATAGTCATTGCTTACCATTGTTGAGGTATGATGTTCTCTAAAGTCACGAAAAGGAACACATGTCAATGATGTTATCCTATGAATTATTTAATGAGCAAACCAGTAAGTTGCTAAAGTCAATTTGAAGAGCATTGAGAAACTAGATCTGTAGCAGTCTCTCCTCTCTCTCTCTGTCTCTCTCTCTTTCTCTCTCTCTCTCTCTCTCTCTCTCTCTATATATATATATCTCCCAGGGGACTTGTAAGACATTCCATAGATGTCTAAAACCAGATAGTACCAAATCCTGTATATATTGTGCCTTCTCTTTTATATACATACCCAAGATAAAGTTTATAAATTAAGCAGAGTAGGACGTTAACAATAGCAACTAATAACAAAGCAGAGTAATTATAACAATATATTGTAATAAAAGTTATTTTTAAATTATTATTTATTTCTGGAATTTTCTACAAGATATTTTTGGATCATGGTCTGACCGCTAATAGTCAAAACCACAGAAAGCGAAATTGCTTAAATCTTTATTTGAGGATTCTTGGGTAAGATTTTTGTGGTAGATACAAAACTGGCTAATGTCCAGTAGTGCAATAAACTGAGATACTGGGTTATCTTTTCCACCGGATTGAAAGTATTTGCCTCACTGCCGGACATAAATCTTCAAGTTTACCTACATCCTGAGAAAGTCAGCTTAGAAATTGCTAAGAAAGAGTACCTAGTTATTTAATTTCCTGCCTTTTTTAAGGTCCAGAGACATTTGCTAACACTGTATTTAAGTGTACACAAATATTATTGGAAACGGTTGAGTACATTCAGTGTCTTCCTCATTTCAGACATCACTTACATTATTAATTTCAACCAGTCCTACAAAAGCAGAATGCCCAAAGTCCAAACGGCTACAAATTCTAAATAAACGCAGTGTAAATAGTGAAGCTTTCCTGATTCATTACAGATACCAATTGTTCATTGAAATGATTTATTTAGACAACTTTTCCTATGCCTCTTTTTCTTTTCTTGCAGGTAACCTATGGAATTATTTGCCTATAATGTAACTTTTTACTTTTATTTTTATTTTGCCGGTCACGGGGCTTGAACTTGGGGCGCTGTTCTTGAGCTTTCGTATTCAAGGCTAGCTCTCTACCACCTTGAGTTACAAGGCCACTTCCTGGTGGTTAATTGAATAGGAGTCTCACAGAACTTCCTGCCCAGGCTGGCTTTGAACCATGATCCTCAGATCCCAACCTCCCGAGTAGCTAGGATTACAGGCGTGAGCCACTGGTGCCCGGCAATGTAGATCTTTTGTATTAGAAGTTAAAGGAAAGAGTTTCTTTAGAATAGAATAGCTTCCTATTACTATATTCTTGTTTTCTTCCTTTCAAGAAAACTGACACCCACTCAAATCATAGACATAATCTTTATATGTCATTTACTTGCCCTAACAAAGTCTTCTTAATTTCTAACTCAACTGTAACAAATAAGCCGTGGTAGAAGAAAGATATTAGGAATCAAGGAACCAAATGTGGGTATGAGGAATTCCTTCAACATTTATCTGCATGCAAAATGATTTGTGCCTTGAGATGCCCAGAGAGAAAGGCGTCCTTGAGTTTTTTCCAGACTTCCCTGTTTCAGGAACAATGTGGTTATGAGATTAGGAAGCTCTTTACAGAATGAAAGATCAAGAAGGAATGTAATTTTCCAGTCAAATCTATCACAAGTCAGATCATCATCTTCTCATTATTGCCATGAATCTTGCTTTTTTCCCCCTCATATATTTACCCCTCAACCCGGTTTAGCCACCAGAGTAAAACAATGACTATTTTTGATGTACTTGAGTACCTTTTTCTTCTTTCTTTCAAATCCATCATTTCCTTCCCTGCCCTCCTGCACAACTTCTATGTCTAAGTGGTTTAGAAGGTCCAAAACACAGTGCTTATGCCTGGTGATACCTGGTAAGTTTACGCCACATTAACTGAGGACTGCCTAAGAATAGGGTTGTTGCTATTGAGTAACAGTTCTCAGAGTTCTCTTGCACATCAGAATCGCTGGGCAACAATTAAAACCCATGCTTCAGTCCTCACTCGCAAAGCTACAGATGCCATAGGTTTAGAGGGGCTTCAGCCTGTCTCTAACAAGTTCCTAGTGAGGCTGAACCAGAGCTCTGGGTCACCCTTTATGACCCTTCTACTAGGGGTGACCAGAAACAAATTTGTCTTAGCAATTTATATTTTTATTATTTGTTTGTTTGTTTGTTTTGTGCCAGTACTGAGGCTTGAACTCAGGGCCTAGGCATTGTCCCTTAGATTATTTCCAACCTTTTAGTGGTTAGAAATAATAGTCTCATGGACTTTTCTGCCCCAGCTGGCTTTGAACGGTAATTCTTAGATCTCAGCCTCTATGGCAGCTAGGAGTACAGGCATGAGCCACTGGTACCCTGCTGTGTTAGCAGGTCTAGGCTTCAGATTCAGCGCCTAAAGACTCCTCCTCTGATTGATTCCTTCTTTTGATAGTGAAATTGAAAACTATCTTCACATTTGAATTTATATAAGGAAAAGGCCCTGGGCTTCTTTTGTAAGACATTGAATATCAAATATCAGAACCTTTCACATTGCTCCTGCTAACTACTTAGCTTTGCATGTGGCCACTATAACATATATGCTAGGACAGATTCTATAGGGTAGTTTTTGATACAAGAAAACAGACCTCTGAAGATAGATGAAATGTGTTCTAATTTCCTACATGACTATTAAAAAGCTTCAGGCTGGGTCTTACCGAAGATAGACATCCACTTTATCAAAGAACAAACTTGTCCGTTGTGCAGCTCTGTTCCCATAGTGCTTTTCCTTTTCTTCTCTTTTCTTTTTTCTTTGGGGCTGTTACTGGAGCTAGAACTCAGTACTATTCCTTGGTTTTCCATTACAAGACTAATGCTTTTCCACGTGGCCCACATCTGACTTCTAGCTTTTTTGGTGGTTCATTGGAGATAAGAACCACACAGACTTTTCCATTCAGGCTGGTTTTGAACTGCAGTCTTCAGATCTCAGCCTCTTGAGTAGCTAGGATTACAGGTGTGAGCACCGGTACCTGGCTTCTAGTGTTTAAAACATGTTCTCCTTCTCCCCACATATTCCCGCACCATCACTCACAATGACTGGCACTAGACTGAAACCAGATATTGGACATAACTTGTCTTTTCTTTGGAACCTCAGATGTAAACCAGGAAAGAAAATCCACACCCACTCTTGTTCTGCAAATGTCTTTGGAGTGGCAGCATTAAATGCTTTGTGAATTACTATTTTCTTTGGAAGGATTACTCAAAGTTAAAAAGCCAAAGGCTAGTCTTGGAAGATTGCCCTTGATTCCATTTCAGCTTTTCAAGGTTTTTCTAGCATCCTATCAACATTCCTTGACTGTCCTTATGCATTAAGTTGCCAAATTTTTACCATAAACACTAGGTCACCAGCAAAAGGCATTAGGAGTAGAGGTTCGGGGTGGGGTAGTAACCTCCTGCCATTTCTTTTCTTTTTTTCTTTCTTCTTTGTTTGGTCGATTGTGGGGCTTGAGTTCAGGGTCTGGGCACTGGTCCCTGAGCTCTTTTTGCTCAAGGCCAATGCTCTACCACTTTGAACCACAGCACCACTTCCAGTTCTCTAGTAACTAATGGGCAACGAGAGTCACACAGACTTTCCTGCCTTGGTTGCCTTTGAACCTTGATTCTCAGGTCTCACCACCTGAGTAGCTAGGATTGCAGGGGTGAGCCACCAGCACCTGGCTTTCGTCACCCAAATCCTATATGGATCAGTTAGCTGGAGGAATTATTCACAGTACAAAAAGGATCACTGAATGAATCCCTGTCAGTGATAAAAATATTTGGGGGGGGATGGGTAGGGTGGGAGGCTAATGTTAAAGTGTGCAAAATATTAGTCAAGAATGGTATACAGAAAACTTGAAATTTGCAAACAGAAATGACACCTCAATGGCATCTCAAGAGCAACTACTATAAGACAGAAGCATAAATTACCATCAGAAACGTGTAGTCCGTTATCTGATGTGGTAACACTTTTCTTCCTTTGGGTTTGTGTCAGGTAGGACGTACTGGCATTACTTGAACGGCTTCATGGAGTAGTGTCTTGTTAATTTTTCTAAAGCAATAGAGAAAATTGATACTAGCATTCTTTTTTTTCTTCTTTGCATCTTAGAAAATTCTCATTCTTATGAAACCTGAAAGTTAATTATGTTTATATGTAGACAAGGTTAGGTAGCTTGAAAGGATTTTCCTTTGTGGATAAAACATGTTACTATTTTGGATACAAATAGAAAATCGCAATATTAGCTGGGCACAGGTGGCTCATGCCTGTAATCCTGGCTACTAAGGAAGCTGAGATCTGAGGATCGCAGTTCAAAGCCAGCCCAGGCAGAAAAGTCTTTGAGACTCTTTATCTCTAATTGACTACCAGAAAACCAGAAGTGGTACTGTGGCTTGAGAGATAGAGCGCTAGCCTTGAGCTGAAGAGCTGAGGGGCAGAGCTCAGGCCCAGAGTTCAAGCCCCATGACCTACAAAAAAAAAATATTATGTTCATTGAGTTAAAGAGTTGTAAATGACCAGGAGAGAGATTACTGGAAGACTTTGGAATTTTTAATCTTCCCATTGTGGTTCAACATCATACGTATTGACTATATTTCAAAACTCATGGTAAAATGAGTCACAATTTAGTAGTATCATGTGTTCAGGTGTGGATTTGGGATCTTTTCAAATAGTGCCAAATGCCCCTACATCAGTAGTGTGAATGTAGAGAATGGAGAAATGTTGACTCTTTTCTGTTTCCTCCTTGCGTTCAGAGCTAGCTGCCTTTACAATGATCCAGAAATGTCCTCCATGGAGAAGGAGTAAGCATTTACCATCTCTGATCACTTTGTGGCGACCTGTAGCCTTGTATGGCTGAGCTGGGGAAGGAAAAAGGCAGTCCAGGACTGAGCAAGCCTGGTTTAGATGTTCAGCACTTGGTTATTCCACCCCTGAAATTAGAAACTTAAAGGGCAAATAAATCAGCTTACTATGATCCTATGTATGACGGCCACTAGAGCCGGCCAAGTCCTTTACTTGGTGTTCAGTTCTTTTTCCATTCCAAAACTGAGGAGAAAATAATGTATTGGAGCTAGAGGTGAGGACATTGGGCTATAGGAGGGCTGGGGACAAGTAAAGGCTGAACTGCCATGAGAACTTCATACTCCAATGGGAGTCCACACGGGACTGAAGCAATGATCTCACTGGATCATTTTAGAGAGAGAGCTTGACTATTGAGTTGTTAGTTCATGTCATACCTTACGTAACAACTCACACGAACTATTTTGACTTTTAAACGTCACACTAAGCTTATGAATAAAGAGGAATGCCTCCCACATCACCTTTATAATAAAAAGAAAAATAGAAGTAAAACAGCCAGCGGTTCTTGTTTGAGAAAGCGGTGGTCTCTGTACTGGAATGTCACACCACCTCTCACCTCACTAGGGACAAAAGTTATCTAGGAAAGCAGAATTAAGTTAGTGGCCAAGTTCATTTCAGGAAGAAAACAGTTGGTCACTAACTTGCTTTCAGAGAGAACTAGACCATCCAACAAGGAGTCTCGTTGGGTCCAGAAGTTAACATTGTCCTTGTGCCAGAAATCAAGGAGAGGCAAAGATGTGTGTGTCTGTTGCCGCATCACCTCTTTTCTTTCCTGGAACACAAGTGTAACGTCTCTGCAGTTGCCATGTTGGCAGTTTTGGAATGACTTCCACTCCAACAGAAAAGGATGCAAACCTGGCAAGCGGGTGTTTAAATTCATACGGCTGTGCTCCTGAAGGTCATTCCTGTCCAACCTCTAGAAAGGTGACAATTGCTCTAAGCAAATCGCCACAGGAGCCTCTGCAAAGCAAGCATATCTCAATCCCTCCATCCACAGTAATGTACTTTGCACACATGAGACCGTATTTCCTCTTGTGGTAACACAGTCCTTGTTTGAACAATTCACAGGGCCAACAGGTGCTAGAGTTTGCAGAAGGCTGTTTGTGGAAGGCCTCTCGCTGCAACATCTTTGGGCTTACCCACTCCTCTGCCTGCCTTGTCTGCCTGTTCCTTCTGAGGGTCAACGGACATTTGGTGGGAGGAGGGCAGAGCCTTGCTTCCACATTGGGCTGTCTGGCAGAGCCGGGCTCGGGGGACTGAGAATGCACGAGCTGTGAGTGTTCCTTCCCCTTCTTAGAAGAGCACACTTCCTAAGCCTTTCCCAGGCCCTGGGGCAGCCTACCCCACACGATGAGATCACAGATGAGGGGCCCAGCCCTGTGTGTGTGTTTTTAAATTATGAAATTAATTAATTTGGTGTATTTCATCAGCAGAAGTTACAAAAAAAAACACATATTACACACACAAAGGGCTGGGAAGGTGGCTCAGTGGTAGAGCGCTTGCCTTGCATGCCTGAGGCCCTGGGTTCGATTCCTCAGCACCACATAAGTGAAAAGAAAAAAGCTGGAGTGGTGCTGTAGCTCAAGTGGTAGAGCGCTAGCCTTGAGCTGAAGAGCTGAGGGACAGCGCCCAGGCCCAGAGTTCAGGCCCCATGACTGGACCCCTCCCCCAAAAAAACACACACATACACACACACCTCAGAAAAAATTGTAAACAAATCTTGAGAATGACAGTCACATATAAAGTCACCCTAGAAAGGAAGACAGTCAGGTTCCATCCATTTGCTTAAGTTTCATTAAACACTGGGTCTACTCAAGGGCAGAGGGGAAAAAGGCCACTTTCAAAAGGGAGTATATTTTTAAATGAGCCATTTACTGTACTATTCCTAAAAGCACCAGGAGGAGAACATTTTCTAAACTGGATCAAGTGGAATGTAGAATCGATCAATCCTCCTCCTCCTGACCACTGGTTAGTAACGAAAGAGAGAGAGGGAGGCAGGCAGGCAGGCAGGCAAGCATCGGAGGGAGGGAGGGAAAGAGAGATGGAGGGGGAATCAAAGTGAAATATAAGAACCATGGTTCTTGCTTTTCTTCTTTGTAAAAATTCTAGTCTTAAAGAGCACCACCACCACGAAAGAAAGGAAGGAAGGAAGGACTAAAGCCAGGTGCTGGTGGCTCATGCCTACAATCCCTAGCTACTTAGGAGGCTGAGATCTGTGAATTGTGGTTCAAGGCCAACTTGGGCAAGAAAGTCTATGATATTTATCTCCAATTAACCACCGTTAAACGAACAAAGCCAGAAGTGGAGCTGTGCCTCCAGTGGTAGAGCACTTACATACAAAAAAAGCTCAGGGACAGCACCCAGGCCCTGAGTTCAAGTCTAGGACCAACACACACACACACACACAATATTCCAGAAACAAGTGTGTAAAAATAAGCCCATTCTATATGTGAAGAAAAGCATGGCTATCAGGGGAGGATGGTGTTGGACCTGATTTTTCTGGTATAAAAACACATGCATGATTCATTTTCAGAAAGAAGCAAACTATTACAACATGGCTGGATGTTTCTCAGGCTTCATCTTTCTCTCTCCCACTTGTCTCTCTGCCTTTCTGTCTGGCTCTCTCCCTTTCTCCATCTCTGTCTCCCATCTCTGTCTCTGTCTCTGTCTTTCCTCTCTCTCTCATTCTTTCCTACCCTTCACAGCATTGACCTGAAGCTGAAAGAAAAGCTCTAGTCGTCCATGGCTGGAGGAAGAGGCTGCCTTCACTTTGAATTGGCTGAAGTCCGTCTACCTTGGAAGAGACAAGGCTGCCGTTACTTTTCTCCACTTTGCACTACCTGGTGCCATTCTACATTTCTAAGGGGAAATACAGGAAGAGAAATTGTTTACTCTTACCATGTGTTATGGAATTGTGTGTGTTTTCCTATGTTGCCAATTATGTGCCTCAAAGAGTTTAGTTGAACCTTAGCAGGAAAGTAGGCCTTCCGTTTCAATGCTTCTGTCATCCTTTGGTGCAGTAACACTTGGTCCCTTAGACTGATGTTTACGACTAAGAAAATTTAAATCTATTGTTAAGTATAAGTGGATTTGTTGCTATAGATTAGCTGGATTTCTCCTTGATAAATCAGTTTAGAATTATAGTCCACAGGGCTTGGCTCTTCCTGGAAAGTTGAACTCTGGGTAGCTCTACTTCTTAAGCCCACTTAAAACAGCTGTAAATGAGATGCATCATCAATTAAGGTCCCATTTTACTCTTGGCCACCCGGTTAACTTCTCAACGGGAAGGCCAAGCATCCCTCGCTCACATCCATTTTGACTTTAATTACCATGACTTACGTCGTTTCTCCAACAAATGTTGACGATCTTTATACGGTGAAAACTTCAAGAGGAGGTGCATTTTTCGTCGTTGCTTTTAAGCAGCACACTAAGCTGAAGAAGTTACACTTTGAGTGCCAGAGGCTCAAGTCTCCTCCAAAAAAGTTATCTGGTCACCTTCAGTCATTCAAATGTCTCTCACTTATGCATATAAAGAGCGATCATGCGGTCACAGATGTAACATGAAAGGTGAGCATGGGTTCATTCCTAGTGTTCATGTATTCTTTACAGTGTGGTTTCAAGTCTGGGAGGGAGGGAGAGAGGGAGGGAAGGTGCCAGTGAAAACTTGGCAAACTTTGCCAAATCTACGGCATCACCATAAGCCAAGGATGGTTTTCACATTTGTGGTGGGGAAAAAAAGAAACTTTAAATAATCTGACACCGCAGATTATTCCAGTTTTAGTATCTACAATTGGAGTGTGATGGAAACGCAGCTAGGCGCGTTTGCTTTCACCCTGCCTGCATCCACGTTCTCCCCTTACAGCGCCGAGAAAACAACAGACCAAAGGCATGGACCGTCTCCCCAAAGGTGGCTGACCTGTGTTCTCCCAAATACGCCTTTTCCACCCTGCCCCATCTTTGTGTTGTAGATAGTTCCTCGAACAGCATGGACAAATGAGCTGCCAGCTAATTCATTTCTGTCAGAAGGAAATAGTTGACCTACAGACAGTGAAACTGAATACATGGCTGGCTGAGAAAGATAGAGTCCTCAGGGCTCCAGGACAAGGCTCACGTGGAGTTGAAGCCTTCCCGTAAGTTCCTCCTGAGCAGCTTCCTGGTGCGGCTGAGAGTCTTTGCTTTACTCTGGGACCCATTTTTAGTCTTCAGTATTACCTGTTGCCATGAAGATGGTATAGCTAAACCTGGAATAAGGACCCCACTCTAGCTCATTTGGCAACTGGACGGGGAAGAGCTGTCTGCCATGCTTCCAGCCCTCAGTCCCTTTGAAGTAGACATCTTTGCACACGCGACCTCATTTGCTTCCTGCCTGTGTCCAGCCCCGCCTCCACCCCTGCTCACACAGGGCAGTGAACAGCCGCATAGTTAATCTCTTGTACCCTTTTAATAGATACCAAAATTTAGGAACTCATGGATCTTTGTGTTCGTTTGGATCATCTTCCTCTCAGCATAGGCTAGTCTGAAAGATCCTAGGGCCAACCATCTCTCCCAGCCCCATCTCTACCTTTGGAAGCCCAAGTGACGCCTTACCCACCAGGCAATTAAGCATGGCTCACTCAGCATTCTAGTTTGGTCACCTCTGTAATACACACAGGCATCCCCATGTTGGAAGGTAAATCACACGAGCCTTGCAGCCACGTTGAACCTATGAAGTAGCAAGGGGCCTAGTGTTCACCTTAGTGGTGCTCACCTGAGAAAGAAGGCTGGTGTGGATCTCTTTTTACAGCAGCCGGACAAGGCCACCGTCTCTTCCCTCATGTTCTCTTTTGAACTCGAGCCACCTGTGTTTTCTGGAAGACTGCGCGGGTGGTATCCTATTCCACATAGAAATGAGGAGCCTCTTACCCAGTCAGTGATTTCACTTGGGCTATAAAAAACCATTCCGATAGTGTTAGGCATTTGCTGTTTTATTATCTTTAAAGGACAAATTACTTTTCATTGCACGTGCTAGACAAAAGCTCCCATGGAAAGTCCATCTAAGTACGTAGAAGCCTCGGCAAATGCTGAGGAAATAATCCCTAGATGTAAACTTTTACATTACTCACCTCGCTAGCTCTTGCATTCTAAGCGTTCTTGCTTTGGTTCAGACTTCTGGGAACTGCTTTGCACTTTTCCTGTAGATTTTGTAGTTCAGGGAACCAAGGGATCACTGCGGGCAAAAGTATTAGTTTTACTCAAAGTGACACATGTTCTTCAAGTAGCTTGTGATTTAGAGAAAGAACAGGAGTGAGAATATTGGAGGGGGATAGCTGACAGAAAACCCTGGAGTCCCTGTTGAAGCCATATGATATTTTATAGAGCGCCTGTCTAAGGCATACTCTGCGACCAGTCAGGAAGTCACCCCTAGCCTTCATGGTTAAGATATCACTTTGAAGATTCAGTTATGGCACTGTTTGCCACCTTAACTTATCAAAATGCCTCAGTAGTTCGCTTCCTTAGAAACATTAGGATGTGCACAAATTCATCTTTTATATATTTAAAGATTTTTCTACTGTGTATTGGACTGCTCAGAATGAAAGTCTCTATCAGACACTTTTTGGTGAATAAATACTCCTTAAATAGTGTGAATTCAAAATATGAAAATATGTAATAACACAATATAACTATATAGCTTCTCTGTATACCTAAACAATAAAAATGGATTCGTGTGGTAATGGCTTGTTTTCTTTGGGTCAGCAAGCACTGGCCTGTGACTTCCCTTTTTATTTAGACATCATCAGCTTGGCTCTTGGTGATGAAGAGCTGTATAGATTTTAGCTTTCCTGAGGTCATTTGGGTTTTGTTCCCTTTTTTACTGTTGCCTCTCATATATCTCAGAGTTTCATTCACTTTGTGCTCCAAATACATTGTTTATTCTTTGGGTGTGGGTAAACAATTTCTCTGAAAATATCACCGTGTTCCATAGCATTTTGCCACCATCTGCCCCTGCCTGTCCATGCCTATATTTACTTTTAAATTAAAATTTATTCAGGGATGGAGCTGTCGCTTACTGGTAAAGTGCATGATTAGCATGAGCAAGGGCCTAGCGTGATCCTAGCCCTACACACCCTACAAAACCCCAAACCCAAATGAACAACAACACAAAAAACAGTCAATGTCATTTTAATCTCAGTTGTATTTTTCTGGTTTTTCTTTTTAAACATTCATAATCTTTACCCAAGAACAGAGCCAACAATCACAACTGGCTTAAAAAAGAAAAAAAAAGCTTAAATGGTTATTTACTTCTGCTTCCTGGAAAGCTGTTAGACTAGCCAAATAAGAAGTTTGTTTCTAGCCACATGCTGGTTACACACCAAGCTTGAGATCTGAGGATTGCAGTTCAAAGCCAGCCAGGGCAGGAAAGTCCATGAGACTCTGACATCCAATTGTGTGTCTCTCTCTCACACACACACATACACATGCTGGAAGTGGAGCTGTGGTTCAAGGGGTAGAGCACTATCCTTTATCACAAAAAATCTCAGAGACAGTGTCCAGGCCCTGAGTTTGAGCCCTCGGACGAGCACATATACATACAAATAGAATCTGCTTTACAGATCTGCTAGAAGGAATCATGTTGAGCGAGGTAAGCCAAGAGCGAAGAGACAAACGGTACATGGTCTCCCTGATAAGTGGATGCTAAATCCAAAATGTTAGGTGATACGACAAAACTAACAGGACTTAAGAAACAAAGAACTCCTGCTCATCTGGTTGAACCACTACTAAATATCCCCATGCTGCTGATCACATGTATGGTGTATAACATGTGAACACTGTTATATATTACAGACTGTGATAGACAATTTGCTCCAGGAAAGTTAGAATGAACTTGTGACTTAGAAATTATGTAATCACTTAATCACAATCAAAAAAAAAAAAAAAAAGAACTTCGGGGAAGGGGAAAACAATGGAGGGGCTAACAATGTTCAAGAGGAAGTGTACTCATTACCTCACTCATGTAACTGTAACCCTCTGTATAGTATCTTTACAAATTAAAAAAAATTAAAAAAAATTAAAAAATAAAAGAATAAAGGAAACAGTTAAAAAAAAAACAAACAAAGAGTAAGATCTCACATGCTCTCCTGATACAGGCCTGAGAGAACTCAAGTAGATATCGACAGTACTCAAGAAACCAGAAAGACAAGACTGAGGACTTGCAGTCAAATGACAAAGTGGACAGTTAGATTCATTGTGCTGCCACCTCCCAGCGGTAGTAGAAACCGGAGCCTGGGCAAGTGTCTAGGACTAAGGGAAAGGCTGGGGACATGTGGATATACACTGTGGTTTACCACACAGTTGTGAGAAGTAACAAATTACACATTGCTAGAGTAACACTCAAATGATAGGGTGGACTTGAAAAGGCAAAGCAAGCCAATATTTATAGCATAGTGCTAGTTACATAACTTCCAAGCATATATACACATGCACAACAAAGCTACATATTAGGCAAATCTCATGGGGATTTAAGGACTTGACACATGTAGAGTGACTATAAGGTGTCAGATGAGGGATGGATTGAGAGCTTAGTTTACACTCAAAATCAACGAGGCCTTTATTGGGCTAAACTTTAAAAATAAATCAAATGAAGATAGCCTAATCTTGTAACGGTTGAAGCCTAGACCGTGGAAGAGTTTTGCTAAAACACCTGGCATCCCGAAGCGCTGTTAGGGTTTCCTTGCTCTCTCTCGTGCTGATTTGACTGCATTGGCTGTGGCAGCTTTCCAAAAGACTGTCTTGGTACCATCATCCTGGACGCTCACGGGTCTCGGAGTGAAGCTGGCGCCTTTTGACACACTGATCTTCACTTAGCCCTCCAGAGCAAGGAGGTGGATAGAACGCTGATTTTCCTCCATGGTTTCTCTGTTCACCCCACATAACTCGGGCCAAGCAAAATGATTCCTTTTTAATATGTAACCATTTTTGTTTAGTGCAATAGTTTCATTGTGAAGCACTATCTCTCTATGATGAGTTAATTTAACCCCTAACAGCTCCAAACTTTGGAGCTCCTCTGTTTAGCAATCTCTTGGAATCCCATTAGTCCTTGTTAAAAATAACAGCTGAGCTTAGTCCTCTGAATCGCCTAAATAGCTTTTCAGCCAATAAAACTCAAAAGAGAAGAGATTTCCACTTACTTTAAAAAGGCATTTTGCACATTTGATGCTTAAAATTATTTTCTTACCATAAAAATAATTTCCAAAACTCTACTCTGGCCAGCCAGTATTTTTTTCTTAGAAACAGGGTAAACACATCTTGTGTTCAATGGTTCTTCATCATCATTAGCAGTAATTCATAATGCATTTTTAAACTGAAAAATATGGAGAAGTAGAAGAAAGAAAATCAGTCTCTTTTGGTGTGACCACTGCACATCAGCTCAAGGAACATCTGGTCAGAACTTGGTGCTTCTCCAAAATCACAGAGCTGGCAAGGTGGAAAAAAAAATGGAGGCTCAGCGAGGCTCCGCCCAGCCCCAGCTTCCTGATTCCTTCTTGTTATCTACTGGGTCAATATTAAAAAAATAAAATTGCTTCATTTCTTTTTCTCTGCTTAGGGTGAGAATACATGTTTAATAGAACAGAACAGAACAGAACAAGAAGTATAGAGAAGAAGATAAAAAGTACCACTCCATCCTGCATTGTGTGTTAAAACATTTGGGGAAAAAAATCTTTCCAGAAGTATTTCTGTCTCTTCTCCCTTTTCCCTTCTCCCTGTACCGTATCTCCATCTCATCTATCCGTCAGGTGTCGGAACATCTTTCCTTGTTCAAAACGCTTTTCGATGATTCCCTGCAAGCAGGCAAGATGACCGTCCGCTAACTGTAGGGACATTTCACACGCTCTCTGGATGAGGAAAGATCGCCGACTCTAAACTCTTTTCGTCAATGCTCTGGCGGGTGGTCTGGGAGCTATCCTGGTCAGGTGTTGGCTAGAATCAACAGTGGGTTCTTTTGACAAACCTGAGCTTCCTTAGGCAGGAATTTTAAGAGACTCCGAGGTCATCTTAGGGATATAACCTTGAGCTGTTAGAAACTGGGTTAATGTTTGTTTAAGGCTCATTTGTGCTGAGAAGTCTGTATTTTATAAGCTGAGGTTGAAGCTCCATCGAAAAGAGAGGCAGGCTACAATTTAGGCACACACTCTGCCATTTCTCACCAACAAGACGTTCTTTCTTTCCTTCCTTCCTTCCTTTCCTTCCGTCCTTCCTTCTTTCTTCTTTCCTTCCTTCCTTCCCTCCCTCCCTTCTTCCTTCCTTCCTTCCCTTCTTTCTTCCATCCCTCCCTCCCTTCTTTCTTTCCTTTCCTTCCTTTCTTCCTTCTTCTTTCCTTCCTTCCTTCCTTACCTTCCTTCTTTCTTCCCTCCTTCCATCCCTCCCTCCCTTCTTTCTTTCCCTTCCTTCCTTCCTTCCTTCCTTCCTTCCTCCTTTCTTTCCTTCCTTCTCTTTCTTTCTTTTCTCTTCTCTCTCTTTTTTTAGGGGTGGGGAGAGTGTCAGTACTGGAACTTGAACTCAGAACCTTGCACTCTCATCTGTCTTTTGTTGCTCAAGACTTCTAAAAAGCTCTGAAAGCTTTTAAATTTTGACCATTTTGATCACAAGAAAAAGATACTGCTGTCTTTATAGATATTTTCTCAAAACTAGTAAGGTGGATCATCATATATGTTTTCTTTTGTGAGTTGACTGTATGTTTTGTCTTACTAATTTTCAATTGTGATAAACTTTTTTATCCACCTATTTGCAAAACACTATTTTTAGGGTGGAAGTTAAGGCTAGGGCACACCCGTTATCCCAGCATTTGGGAGACAGGGGCTGGAGGGTTGAAAGTTTGACACCAGCCTAGTCATACAATGAAACCTTATCTCAAAAAAATATTTATAATAGATTTGGCCTTGAATAAGCTATCTTAGATCATATTTCTCTGCTTCCTCCCAAATACCATGGCGTGTGCCTGTAAGTACTGAATCAAGAAAAGTTCACAGCGACAAATTCAGTTGCTCAATTTGTTGCTCTATTTGTCCCTTGAGGTGTTTTAAGAACAAGAGGCCTCTGTGGGTTCTTGGCTCCTGAGTGCATGCACAGATCTGACAGAATAAACGTATCGTTTAACCAGTTATGTTTGCTTGTGCCATGGCCAAGCCCAGCCTTTCAGACTGCAGGGCTCTTCTTCTTCTACTCTGGCTCCCAGAATGGAAGAGGGCAGGGAACAACTAATTCGTCTACGGTAGCCTGCAAGCTCATCTCAAAGAGCTGTCCACCCTGTGTTTTAATTCAAAAGCTAATGGGAACCATTTCTATCTCATACCAAAAAGATGAGGCCAGCAGAGCATTCGTGGAAGGCTGAGATCTGAGGATCACAGTTCAAAGACATCCCAGACAAGAAAGTCCCTGAGACTCTGATTTCCAATTACTCCTTGCCCCCCCCCCCCCCAGCCAAAAGTGGAGCTATGGCTCAAAGTGATACAGCAGTAGCCTTGAGCACAAAAGCTCAGAGTCAGTGCTCAGGGCCTGAGTTCAAGCCCCGAGATTGGCATTAAAAAAAAAAAAGAGATAAAGAGAGATGGGAGATAGGAGGTGCAGCCTTCATAAAAAGCTCTTTACTGTCTGGGATTATCATTTCTTTTCTTCCTTTCTTCCTTTCCTTCTTTCTTTTCTTTCTTCATTCTCTCTTTATTCTCCATCTCTTTCTTTCTTTCTTTTTTTGGTGGGTTATCAGTACCGGGACTTGAACTCAGGGTCTGTACTTTCTTTTTTTGGGGGGGGGGGTCCAGTTGTGGGGCCTGAACTCTGGGCCTGGGCGCTGTCCCTCAGCTCTTCAGCTCAAGGCTAGCGCTCTACCACTTGAGCCACAGCGCCACTTCCGGCTTTTTTCTTTTTGCTTATGTGGTGCTGAGGAATCGAACCCAGGGCCTCATGCATGCAAGGCAAGCGCTCTACCACTGAGCCACTTCCCAGCCCCAGGGTCTGTACTTTCTTTTGGCCTTTGTTGCTGAAAACTGGTACTCTATCACTTAAGACACTCCTCCTCTTCTAACTTTTCTTTTTACAATTATTTTATCTTATTTTTTTATTTTTTGCTAGTCTTTCAGCTTAAACTCAGGGCCTGGGCACTGTCCTTGAGTTTCTTTAGCTCAAGGCTAGCACTCTACCCCTTGAGCCACAGCGCTACTTCTGGCTTTTTCTGTGGTACTGAGGAATCGAACCCAGGGCTTCGTGCATGCTAAGCAAGCCCTCTACCACTGAGCCACCTTCCCAGCCCCCTAACCTTTTGATTTTATTGAAGATAAGAGTTTCACAGACTTTTCTGCCTGGGCTGACCTCGAACCACAATCTTCAGATCTTAACCTCCTGAGTAGCTAGGATGACAGGGTGAGCCGCCAGCGCCTGTTTCTTTGTTTTGTTTTGCTTTGTTATTGTTGCTGTTTTTAAAGACTAAGTCTTGGTTCGTTTCCAACAACTCTTTTGCGTGTGCCAGTACCGAGGGGCTGCCCTTGCTCAGCGTTTTCCCACATGGCTGGTGGCGGGAGCCATACCTCCACTTCATGGGAACGCACTGGGTCAATACCGAACGATATTCATTTCTAGAGAAGTTACCTCCTTTCTCCAGTGCGACCCACAGACAGAGGGAGTTGTTCCTATAACAACGCTGATCTATTCAAATGAGGTTCTATTCTAGGCTTAGCCAAAGGCGCATGAAATGGATACGGGCCAAACTCAAGACACAATGAGATTTGTCAGGGACTTTTGTGAACCTGAGCCCATCTGCGAGGCCGTTGAAATCTCGAAGGTTATAAGTCTAAACTTGCAGACAAAAATCCCATCAGCACAGGGAGCATGAAATCAAGACACACGTGAGAACAGACCGGCGATGAAGGAAGCGTGCATCCTGAGAACGTGGAGTCGACGGCATCAGCTCTACAGTCAACCCCAGACTTTCCCAGTGGATTTAGGCCACAGATTTCCCTTTTACTTTCTATTTAAGCCAGGCAAAACAGAAGCCAAATGAGTTCTTGTGGCGCCAGCGCTGCTCTGGCTCTGGCTCCTTCTGTGCTAGCCCACTAAACACCCATGCACTTCTCTTGGCTTTGGTTTCTCCATCTGCGAAAGGAATCCGTACTATCTATTCTAGATAAGGATAAAGACTGCAGAAAGAATTATTTACCATGTCCAGGGAAAAGAAGTATTACATGATTTTTCTGTCTACGGCCATACCACCCTGACCGCGCCCGATCTCATCTGATCTCAAAAGCTAAGCAGGGTCGGGCCTGTGTAGTACTTGGATGGGGAAGTCATGATTTTTCTAAATTAATTGCTATCTGCTGTGGTTTGAATGGATGCCCAAACCCCACCACCACACGTCTATCCCTGCATGCAAATTTCTGTGTTGGAACGTAAGGCCAAATGTGGTAAGTTGATGGGCTGAGCCTTCAGGAAGTGATTTGGCTGAAAGGACTCTCCTCACCAATGGGAGGAATGCCCTGCTAAAAGTGCTCAAGGGAACTGGTAGTAGACATTATTTTTTTGTCGGTCATGGGGCTTGAACTCAGGGCCTGGGTGCTGTCCCTCAGCTCTTTAGCTCAAGGCGAGCGCTCTACCACTTGAGCCACAGCACCACTTCCGGCTTTGTCTGCATATGTGGTGCTGAGGAATCGAACCCAGGGCCTCATGCATGGGAGGCAAGCGCTCTACCACTGAGCCACCTTCCCAGCCCCCGCTCCTTTTTTCTTCTCTGCTCCTCCAACCTTTCCTCCTCCCTCCCTCCCTCCCTTTGTCTCTTTCTTCCTCCCTGCAACTCCTCCTCCTCCTCCTCCTCTTCCTCCTCCTCCGCCTCCTCCAACTTCTCCTCCTCCTCCTTCTGCTTCTCCGATTGCTTCTGCTGCCCTTCCTTCTCCTTCT
>NW_012267256.1:4934392-4938504 GCF_000151885.1 Dipodomys ordii
TCCGCCTCCTCCAACTTCTCCTCCTCCTCCTCCAACTCCTCTTCCTCCTCCTCCACCTCCTCCAACTCCTCCTCTTCCGCCTCCTCCAACTTCTCCTCCTCCTCCTCCTCCTCCTCCCCCTCTCTCCCGCTCCACTCTCCCTCTGTCTCTGTCTTTGTATTTAATGAGGTCTTGCTCTGTAGCCCAGGACGACCTTGTCTTGGGATATAAGGGGGAACACAGAAATGGAAGGGCAGAGGGCGAACGAATGCAGCCATGCGACTCGCTGGACACCATGTTGAAAATGAATTATACAACTTGTGGGTGAGGATGGGAGAAAAAAACTGGGAGAGAGCGAGGGAAGAGGTGACATTGTTCAGAAAGAAATGTGATCTTCACCTGACTGATGCAACTCTAACCCTCCATGCATCACCTTTGTAATAACAATACAATTTTTTTTTAAAGAAGCCTTGGAGAAGACAGGAAGTGGTGTTGTCCTCCTGCTATTGGTGACTTTGTGCGATTCTCTTTTTGGAGTGGGTTGGACCTAGTGACTCACTCCTAGCAAACAGAACACAGCAGAAGTGATCAAATGTCACTTCCAAAATTAGCTTAGAGAACAATGATTTCTATCTAGCTCCTTTGCTCCCTTCCTCCCTCTTCCCCAGGAAGCCAGCTGCCATATTGGGAGCTGTCCCGTGACCACAGCCAGAGCCGACCTAAGGCCTGCCAGGCTCCGCGCGCATGCATGCCGACACACAAGGAGCCGCCCTGGGATTCTCCTTGAGGTGAATGGAACCCCAGCCAACGCTCCAGGTCAGCCCTGTGAGGGACCCAGCCAAGCAGCAGATGATTGACTCACAGAGCCCAAGACAGTAAGGATCGCTTAGCTTCGTTCATCAAGGCTCACAAGTATTTGCTATTCCACAACCTCTAAGACTGGTTCCAGAATTTTCGTGCAAAGAACGTCAACTGATCTTTTCCTCCTTTGATTTTTTTCTAACCCAGAATAGAGACAATACACAGATTGCTAACTAGCCTGTGATGAAACAAAAGCACCTAAAGTTCTATTTATCCATGGACAGAACAGCAATCCCATGGAGGGAAGTTTCCAGCTCCCCTCTGCTTCACCTTGAAGAGTGGTTGTGACCTCTAGGTTGCTGACAATCTATCCCACCCCAAGCCTTTCCAACTAGAGGACCGGATGATAATCAGAAGAGAGGTGGAAAGTGGCTACCACAAATTCCTAAATAGTCTGCATTGCTCTCCCTACAGAGACTCAAGCTTAGCTGGGAGGCATACTCCTATAATCCCAACTCAGCAGGCGGAGTCAGGGAGATGGCCAGCCTGGGATATATGTCTATATATCTAGATAGATGTGGCTATAGATACCTAGATGTGTGTGTGTGTGTGTGTGTGTGTGTGTGTGTATCAGCACACTGGGGTGCTGGCCCTTTGGCTCAGATTTGGAGTATGTTCAGTGAAGAACGATAGATAAGGTCATGGCCTACACAGCTCCTTCCACAGAAAGAGGCCCCGGGGTCCCCACGTTGATCAGAGAGACTTCATGTGCCTCACAAGGCAATGCCGGCCTTCTGCGCATTTCCTCCCTCCGCCTTCTGCAAGCTGGGTCACTTCCCTTCCGCCCTTAAGCCAGGCCCAAATCCCTTTTAGCTCTCTGGAAGGAGGGGTCCGCTGTCTTGTGCCTCTCTGTCTCTAATAATCTATGCCGTAGGCATGTAATAATACATGGTGTGTAAACCCTAGCTACTCATGAGGTGGAGGCCTGAGGATCGAAGTTTGAGGCCAGACCAGGCAGCAAAGTCTGAGAGACTGTCTCCAATTAACTTGCAAAATGCTGTGCTGAAGGTGTGGCTTAAGTCGTGGAGCACCAACCACGAGCCAGAAAGCTGATCGAGAGTATGAGGCCCAGAGTTGAAGCCTCAGGACCAGCACGCACGCACACACACACACACACACACACACACACCACACATACATACACACACACACCACACACACCACACACATACAACACACACACCACACACATACACAACACACACCACACACATACACACACCACACATACACACAACACATACAACACACACATAACACAATACACACAACACACATACACACAACACACACATACAACACATACACAACACACATATACACACAACACACATAACACACACAACACATACACAACACACACATACATATATACACATATACATACACACAACACACATATACAACACACACTGAGCAAACATAAATTTAGGGCAGTTATAAAAAGGAATTAACACTTTTCTTGAATTTTACTTCTGGAGGCCTACTAAGCTCTTACAGTAAAGGTCAGAGAAAAATTTCCTAGTTTCCAGTAGGAAGTAGGTAGAGTAACCACTCGTGTGTGTGTGTGTGTGTGTGTGTGTGTATTTTATTTTATTTTATTTGTGAAGATACTGTACAGAGGGGTTACAATTACATGGGCAGGATAATGCGTACATTTCTTACCATGTGTGTGTGTATTTGAAACAAGGTTGTGTATGTAGTCCAGGTTGTCCTTCATTTCCCAATCCTCCTGCCTCAGCCTCTAAGTGTTGGGATTCTTGGAGAGGGCCACAATGTCTGATTGCAATTTTTTTTTTTTTGGTCAGTCGTGGGGCTTGAACTCTGGGCCTGGGCGCTGTCCCTGCGCTCTTCAGCTCAAGGCGAGCGCTCTACGGCTTGAGCTACAGCACCGTTTCCGGTTTTCTGAGTAGTTTATTGGAGATAAGAGTCTCATGGACTTTCCTACCCGGACTGGCTTTGAACTGTGATCCTCAGATCTCAGCCTCCTCAGTAGCTAGGATGACAGGCGTGAGCCCCCTGTGCCCGGCTTTGGCTGCAGTTTTTAACTGTGCTCACATCACGCCGCCCTCAAGAGTTATCAGTGGCTGCCTGTCTCACACAAGGCAGCCTGAGAGGGAGCAACAGGGAAGGGCACTTGGGAAGATCATAGCTCAGGGCCAGGCGCACAGCGAGTCTCAAGCCTTCTCTTAGGACCGGAGAATGCTTCCCTCTCCTCACCCACCCAGCTACCACAGCAATGGGCTCTTCTGCAGTCACCAGGAAACCCAAATGAAAGAACTTATTAATCAGCCTCTGGTGACCACTTAACTAACCCCCAGGGAAGCACAAAGACAAGGAGCCCAACAAGGCACCCGTAAAAGCTCAGCTTGTGACACTGACAGCTGCGGTAAACAACAGTCAGCTCACACTTTGCCACCTCCAGCCACGTCCTCACTCAAAGGCTACCTGTAGTCATTCCTTTTAGGGAATTCATCTTGCTGAGCTTTCAACGAATCGTTGAAAACATAACTACAAGATGGATACAGTGGCTGAATGGGTGGCTCTCACAAATCAATTACTGAGGACAGAAATGAATCTTCCCAACTTCTAGATGTAGCTTGCTCTCTAAGCCTGCACCCCTTGATGAGAGCTAAAATTGTTTTTCCGGAAGCAGAAGCCAGAAGCTCTGTCAGGTGATCAGCCCCAGCTGAGCCAGGATTGGCCACACCGCCTTAACGCTGATCTCCTCAAGGCTGGGCACAAGGTTGGCACAGCAGAGGGCTCCAGTGGGCTTTTCCCCGTGCGTTTATTGCATCCCGTGCTGTGTTTGTGGCGCGGGCTCCTTCCCTTTCTCCACCTGCTGAAAAAGAATCTTACTTTACATGTATTTGGAAAAACACACAATAGTTTGGAGAAGATTCAAAGTTCTCTGATTAAATAATTAGATACTAGCTGGGCACTGGTGGCTCACAGCTATACACCTTACTACTCAGCAGGATGAAATCCAAGGATAACAGTTCAAAGCCAGCCAGGGGAAAAAAACCTGTGAGACTCTCATCTCCAATTAACCCCCCGAAAACCAGAAGTGGCACTGTGGCTCAAAGTGATGTAGAGAGCTATCCTTGAGCAAAAAAAACCTAAGGACATGGGGCTGGGAAGGTGGCTCAGTGGTAGAGCGCTTGCCTTGCATGCATTGAGGCCCTGAGTTCGATTCCTCAGCACCACATAAGCAAAAAGAAAAAAGCCAGAAGTGGCGCTGTGGCTCAAGTGGTAGAGCGCTAGCCTTGAGC
>NW_012267256.1:4938554-4960838 GCF_000151885.1 Dipodomys ordii
GAAGTGGCGCTGTGGCTCAAGTGGTAGAGCGCTAGCCTTGAGCTGAAGAGCTGAGGGACAGCGCCCAGGCCCAAAGTTCAGGCCCCACGACCAGACCCAAAAAACAAAACAAAAAACCTAAGGACAGTGCCTGGCCCTGAGTTCAAGCTCCATGACTGAATATATATATATATATATATATATATATATATATATATATATATATACACACACACATATACATA
The DNA here is from genome assembly GCF_000151885.1 of Dipodomys ordii. Taxonomy (NCBI): domain Eukaryota; kingdom Metazoa; phylum Chordata; class Mammalia; order Rodentia; family Heteromyidae; genus Dipodomys; species Dipodomys ordii. The sequence continues at coordinate 4,938,779 of NW_012267256.1, forward strand.
TATATATACATATATAATATTTAATACACTTTGAGGATTAAAATTAAAAGACTTAAAAGAGTAAGCATAGAGCTTCCCTATGACCCAGGAATTCCACTCCTGGGCATTTATCCAATGGACCACAAACCAGGCCATACTAAAGCCACCAGCACAACCATGTTTTTTATTGCAGCATTGTTTACCATAATCAAGATATGGAATCAACCTAGATGTTCCTCAGTGGACAAATGTATCAAGAAAATGTGATATAGATAGATAGGTAGGTAGGTAGATAGACAGACAGACAGACAGACAATGGAATTCTATTCATCTATCAGAATGAATGATATTATACCATTTGTAAGGAAATGGAAAGACTTGGGAAAAAAATTATATTAACAAAGTAAGCCAGAACCAAAGAAACATAGGTTGCATGATTTCCCTCGTTTGTGGTAACTAGAATGTACCTATAAATCTACAAGTAGACACATTGAATGACTAAAATGATAAATTATATAGACTCTAGTCATTAACATACACAGGCTAAGTAGCTATGTGCGGATGGTCATATAAATCATTTTCTGTGAAATGAACTTGAAGAAAAGGAGACCAGAGACATTCTTTACTTGCCATTGTTGCTGTTTTTGTTTCCTTTCCCTTTTGTCTTGTTAGTTTATTTGTATTTGAGAAGGAAAGGGAGGGAACATAAAAGGTGAAACAAAGATGAACAAATACAGCAGTGGCCCTCACGTAGATGCTGCGTGGAAAATGAATTGGATATCTTGTGGGTGGGGACCGGAGGTAAAGACTGGGAGGGAATGATGGAAGGGGAGACAGGGTTCAAAAAGAATTGTACTCATTACTCATTAGCCGACTCATGTAACTGTAATCCCTCTGCATATCCACTCTACAATAACAAAAAAATAAGTATTTAATATATTTTGAAGATTACAAATTCCTTACTCTTTTATTGTTTATTTTATATTTTCCTGTGCCAGTACTGGGGCTGGAACTCAAATCTTTGTGTTCTCAATCAGCTTTTTCACTCATGGCTCAAGATCTATCACTTGACCGTTATTTTCTCTTTTAAATATAGGTTATCTCTTTAAAGAGATAGGCTAACATAGAGATATAAATATAAAGATGCACTTTTTTTTTTTATAATACTGGGGGTGGAATCCAGGGCCCTTTATATGCTAGGCAAGCTCTCTACCACTGAGCTGGACATTCACCCCTCTATACATACACACACACACACACACACACACACACATGTTTCTGGGGTTTTGTTGTTGTTTTGCTTTTGGGGTTTTTTTTGGGGGGGGTGGTCATGGGGCTTGAACTCAGGCCTGGGCACTATCAGCTCAAGGCAAGTATTTTACCACTTGAACCACAGCTCCACTTCCAATTTGCTCATGGTTAATTGGAGCTAGTTGTGAACCACTTTTGCCCAGCTTCCTTGAGCTCTTTTGTTCAAAGCTAGTGTGCTACCACTTTGAGCCATAGTGCCACTTCTGATTTTCTGATGGTTAAATTGGAGATGAGTCCCAGGGACTTTCCTGCCTGGACTGGCTTCAACTGAGATCCTCAGATCTCAGCCTCCCGAGAGCTAGGATTATAGGTGTGAGCTACCAACACCCGGCTCCTACATACATATTTTTTTTTAGTTTATGCTTATTATAAAAATTTTCTGCTATATAGAAATTATTCATATGTCTGCAAGTTTTAGGTTACATTCATTTATCATTTTTACTTAAAGGAGAGGCAAAACACAATCTATTTGGTTATAGCACAATAAAAACAAATTGAAGTCAGGAACCAGTAGCTCATGCTTATAATCCTAGCTACTCAGGAGGCTGAGATCTGAGGATTGAGGTTCAAAGCCAACCTGAGCAAAAAAGTACATGAGACCCTTATCACCAATTAACCAGCAAAAATCTGGAAGTGGAGCTGCCGTTTTAAGTGGTAGAGCACCAGCTTTGAGAGACAAAGCTAAGGGACAATGCTCAGATGCTGAGTTCAAGTTCCAGTATTGATGTGCACACATGCACTCACACACACACACACACACACACACACACATTTGAAAACAAGTATCACAGCTTTTTCTGGGCCCTTTTTGCCCATCGCACTGATATTTGAGCATGTGTTACAACGTAAGCTAAGCTGTCTCTACCACCCTGCTCCCTTACAGCAGTATGTGGCTTTGGACTGGGCTGCATTGAGCTCTGAGGACCAGACTAAAAGTCAAAATAGAATCACTAAAGTTCCATGTCAGCAAACGGAAATTACGTATAGCCTAACTTCCCAAACAGGCCAGCTTCAATTGGCATGAATATGAAGTTCCTTCTGCCTTAACGTTTATACAAAAAAAAAAAAAAAACACAAAACTTAACCTAGAGCAACTCAATGCTAACCAATAAGTTGTTGATTTATTTGTGCATTTATTTATTTCGTTATGTATTTGATAGTACTGACGTTTTGAACAAATGACTTCACTCTTGTTTCTCTTGAGCCATGTTTTCAACACCTTTTGTTTTGGTTAGTGTGTGTGTGTGTGTGTGTGTGTGTGTGTGTGTGTGTGTGTGTGTGTATGACCTGTTCGTAGTCCCTTAGCTTCTTTTGCTCAAGACTAGCACTCTGCCTCTTGAGCTAGAGCTTTACTCCAGCTTTTTGAGGAATAGTTGATTGCAAATAAGTATCTTTTGGACTTTTCTGTCCAGTCTAGCTTTGAAAGGTGATGCTCTCAGCTCCTAAGTAGCTGAGATTACAGGCATGAGCCACTGACACTTGACTTGCTTTGGTTATCTTTGAGCTTAGGGTCTTACTTCTTGCCCTGGCCAGTCCAACAACAACCTTTCTTTTTAACTCTTCCTATCATAGGTGGGATGAGAGGCTCATATCACCATGCCCAGTTTTTTTTTTCCTGTGGAGATAGGAAGCTCTTCAAGAACTTTTCTTTGGACATTGCTACCTTTGAAACTTGATTTCAGCTTTCTGGGGAGCTAGGATTACAGGTATGGGCCACTGGCACCAGGTTACTTTGCAGTTATTTTTCATCTCTTTCTTTTGCTTATCTGAAGCAAAAAATGTATCTTCATTCATTGCAGAACAGAAACACTATGTTAATATTGAGATTCTGTGGTAGAGGCTGTGCAAGCATGGTTTTGGTTTAAAGGGATGGAATCTTCCAGTTCTCAAAGTGGGTGCCCTCAGTCACAGTGGCTGGTCTCACTAACTACAACAGAGGAGAAAGGGTCATCCAAAGGGAAGAAGAATGTAGAGGAGTCTTTTGAAGTTGTGTCTACGGCACTAGCCATTTGGAAGAGATAAGGGGACTAAAGTATGTGGACAAAAAAATGTCACTGACCAAGTTAGACTATTATTATTATTATTACTGACAAGCCAGGGCAATACTGCTTTGCCTTTCTTTCATGCATTCTTTTTTAACCTTATTTTTAAAAATTATCTTTAAGTAGTTGTACAAAGGAGTTGCCATCATAAAGCAGTGTATGAATATAATGCCTCTCCATCAATGTCACCCTTTCAATATTCTCACCCTCTTCCTAGTTTTGTAGGAGATACATTGAATTCTTGACTGCATTCTCCTCCCCTCCCCCATTCTTTTAGGAATGCGTAAGATTACAAAGACAACAACAACAACAACAACAAAAACAGACAATAGCGGCAGAGAGTTCAGCTACCGTTGGCACCCAAGTCTGTCTGGTTTCAAAATGTGGCTCTAAAATCTTACTTCTCAAATGCAGTCTGTGGCTTGGCATCCAAGAATAGGGCTGGCTATAGAAATCCCGTGACACCGTACAAAAGAGAACGGAGTCATGCAAGAAAATGCAAGAAAAACTGAGACCTGAAGATCGTAGTTGGAAGCCAACGCCAGGCAGGAAAGTCTGTCAGACACTTATTTCCAAATAAGCACCAAAGCAGGAAGTGGTCGAGTGATAGTCTTAAGTGAAAAAAGCTAAGGGGACAGAGTCTAGGGTCTGAGTTCAATCCCTAGTCCCATCCTCTCTGGTGGTCAGAGACTGTAGGGGAGGGGAAGGAAGAGGAGGGGAGGGAGGGAGGGAGGGGAGGGAAGATAGGGGAGGGGAGGGGAAGGCTTTCGAGCAGGTGTTAGTGAAGCAGTAACCTCACTCAGGGCCATTTGATGACGCATAGATGGCAGCCCATGAGAAGCGTGTTAGAAGCACAGGTTTCAGCTCCCCATCCGCACCCAGACCTGCTGAATCAGAATGTGCATCTTAACGGGATCCTGCCATCAGTGGCTTGTGAGCGTGCTGGATTGTGGGAAGCTCTAAGCTAGCGTGCCTGGCTGCCCCCTGGTGCTGCTCCCTGACGCTCAGAGTGCTTCCTCTGATCTGCCCCACCTGCCTGTGTGTGTGTGGGGGGGGGGGGGGGGGGTATGCATGTGTGCCAGTCCTGGTACTTGAACTCAGGCACTGTCCCTTCGCTTTTTCACTCAAGGCTGGAACTCTCCCACTTGAGTCACAGCGTCACAGCTCCATTTCCGGGTTTTGCTGGTTAATTGAAAATAAGTCTCCTGCTGGACTGGCCTTGAACCTCAGACCTCAGATCTCAGCCTCGCAAGTAGCTGGGCTCACAGGGTCACAGGGTTCATACGCCCAGGCATCCAGCTTCCCCCCTCCTTCGCAGTCCCCAGGGTATTGCTGACCGGCTGCTTGCTGTGCTGGTTGACTGTTCAAAACCTGCTTGTGAAGTTTCCTTTGGATCTCAGGTTTCAATTCTGCAGCAAGAGAAAGATCACAACATTCAATAGCAGCTCTTCTATTAAAGGCAGTTTTAGGCTAGAGACAGAACCCCCCCCCAAAAAAATGAAAGCCTTGTTAAATCTAACATGTCAACATAAAGCAGAATTTTGTTCCTCTGTGTGCTACTTCATTCAATTTATTTCTCTACCCTAGAGTAACAAAAGTATTCTCTCTTCCCTATTTATTTGAGAGTTTTCTCTCTTTATAACACAGAAAAATAAAGACTAGGGGTATGGCTCAAGGCTTAGAGCACTTGTGGTCTGGAATTCAAGCTCTAGTTAAGGCCCTTCACAAGTGAGAGGCATCAGAATGACCCTCTGCAAAGTCAAAAGAAGAAAAGAAGAAGAAGAAGAAGAAAGGGGAAGGTGGAATTTTTAATTCTGCGTGCTATGTGACAGGTTTCTAAGAATAACTTAAGAAATCAAGTCAAAATTAGGAACATTCATCTTGTTTCACTTTCAACCTCAGAAATAAACTAGAACTAGCCCTTAGCCGAGACAGAATTGGCCTCAGCTTGTGGCCACCGCTTTCTTGCATGCACCTCAGTGTTGTAAGCCAAGATAAGCAACCTCTGCGGGTTCTTTTTCTACAGAATTTGCTACACAGTCTTGCTTGAGCCTGGGAGCCTCACGCTTGCTAAACAAACCCTCCAGGGAGCTTGTGAGGTGTTATTTTTTTTTTTTGTAGGCCTTGGGGCTTGAACTCTGGGCTTGGGCGCTGTCCCTCAGCTCTTCAGCTCAAGGCGAGCACTCTACCACTTGAGCCACAGTGCCACTTCCAGTTTTCTGGTGGTTTATTGGAGATAGGAGTCTCACGGTCTCTCCTGCCTGGGCTGGCTTTGAACCACGATCCTCAGATCTCAGCCTCCTGAGTAGCTAGGATTACAGGTGTGAGCCACCAGCGCCCGGCTTGAGGTGTTATTTTTAACATCCCCTCCTTCTGTGCAATGGGTGTTAAGATGATTAGGTAGGTAGGTAGGTAGGTAGGTAGGTGATAGATAGATAGATAGATGCAAAAAGTTAAGGAGCAAGAGAGAGACATGGAGGTACACATGTGTAATCTCTATGTTTAAGAAGCCAATGCAGGAAATGCAAATGTGAGGCTAGCCTGAGCCTATAATGAAATGCTGTCCACTCAACTTCCCCTTCTGCCCCCACCAAAAAAAAAAAGCAAAGAAAGGAAAAAGGGGAGGACTGGGGAATTAAGGGAAGAGTGAGGTTGCAGGAGAGGGAGAGGATGAAAGGGAGAGGAGCAGAGGGAAGGGAGAAAGGAAAGGGAAGGAGGGAAGAGGAAAGGAGGAAAGGAGAGAGAGGAGAGGAGAGGAGAGGAGAGGGACTAGAAGAGCTGGGTGCCAGTGGCTCACTCCTGTAATCCATATACTTAAGAGCCTGGGATCTGAGGATCATGGTTCGAAGCCTCTTGGGGCAGAAAAGGCCAGGAGCTTCTTGTCTTCAATTCACCTGTGGCTCTCGTGGTAGAGAGCTAGCCTCGAGCAAAAGAAGCTCAGGGGCGGCGCTCAGACCCAGAGTTTAAGCAGGACTGGCAGGACTGGCAAACAAGAAAATGTAAGTAAGTTTTTCAGAGACACTTGCTGCTCCTTTGGGGAGACGTCTCCTTCTCTTCATTAGCAAATCTGTCAGGAGACAGCCCGCCCATGCCCAGGCTGTCAGAGCCTATCCATATTGCATTAGCAGCTGCTTGCAAGCCGTCAGTACTTTTGACCACATCTCAAGTTTAAGGCCAAGCTTTCCTGTCCTCTGAGCGAGACTGGACAGGGCATCCAGGGCTGGGAGGGGGGGAAGCAGGGCAGAGGCAGTGGGGGCCCTGCCAGCCTGGGCGGCAGCGGCCGCAGCCACCAGCGCCAGTTAGTGCTGCATTAGCTGCAGTCATTCCTTGTAAATCCACGTTTACACAATGATCACCTTCTTTGCAGGATCATGGGCTCAGGACATTTTGGTAGCTGGGAGTGACAGGGACGTTTTGAATTCATGGGAAATACAAGACTCCTTTGTCAGCCCTGGTATCAGTGAGCAGCCTCGGGTAACAGGAGTGGAGCTATGTTTTCCTTCTTGTCCTTTCCTTATCCATTGATTCTCCGGCCAAGGTGCTATCGAGTAGCCTGGTGACCCGAGGGCCCAGAGAGAGAGAGAGAAAGAGAGAGAGAGAATTCACCAGATGGAGAATGTAACAATGGCAGCGGGAGACAGCTGGGTATCCAAAGCAAGACAGTCCGAAGGATCAACAAGTAAAATTCTCTTTTCATAAGCCAAGTCTTAATGACCTGCATGAGCCTGAGCTACAACTGGTGGTGGTGGTGGTGGTGGTGGTGGTGGTGGTGGTGGTGGTGGTGGTGGTGATGGTGGTGTGGAGAGCGAGGGCTGAGGGTGGATCCTGGCTTTCTGTGTTCCACATCTCCTGCCCTGGTCCTGCCAACCCAAGCTGGGAAGCTTCTCCCTGTCCTCATATCCTCCGAAGTTAGCCAGTCCTTGTTCAAATCCTGTTTCTGAAGTTGAAGATGTAATTCGATGATGTAGGGTACGCTTAGTTCTGCGTAGCATGGATGACTCTGAGTTCCAACCTCAGCACCCACTACTCAATGCCACAAATAAAATGGATGCAATCACAGAAATAAAGGAACAAAATGGTGAACAAATCCAGCAGTGGTATTCACTAGACACTATGTTGAAAATAAACTACACAACATGTGGGTAGGGATGGGAAGGAAAAAAAAACTGGGAGTGAGCAGCCTGGCACTGGTGGCTCACACCTATAACCCCAGCTTCTGAGGAGGCTGAGATCTGAGGATCATGGTTTGAAGCCAGCCTGGGCAGGAAAGTCCATGAGCCTCTTATCTCCAATGAACTACTCAGAAAAAGCCAGAAGTGGTACTGTGGTTCAAATGGTAGAACACTAGCCTTGAGCCAAAGAAGCTCAGGGACAGTGCCTAGGCCCTGAGTTCAAGCCCCAGGACCAGCACGCACACACACACACACACACACACACACACACACACACACACACACACAAAACTGAGAGAGAGCAAAGGAAGGGGTGACATTTTCCAAAAATGTCATCCCTGACCTATGTTCCTGTAGCCGCTCTGTATATCCCCTTTATACTAATAATTTAAAATTTTAATTAAAAATGAATTTACAAAATAATGACCTCCACCTCTCATATCTTCTCTTAGACACCTTTAATTGCCCTTGGAATGTCTACCAGACAGGGACGTTATTAGCACCTAGTGTATCGATTTTGAGAACTCAACCCCCATGCCCTGTCCACCTAGGGCACATGGAACTTGATGAGCAGGTCTACTGATAATCGAGGAGTAGCTAGTACCCAGAAAGCCATCCTCTCCTATTTCCAAAGAACATGTGGAAAGAATGGTCACCCATGAGCAGATAAGCCCTCCCCGCTTTCCCCACACCCCACCAGGCTCATTTCCTACAGAGCACTCAGCTCTGGTGGACCAGATACAGCCCTGGGTCGCTAGGATGTGGATCCATGCCAGAGCCCTTCGCGAGCATCACCTCTTCCTTCCTGCCCGCGTCCCTCTGCTCTGCCCAGCTCATTTCTGTTTCTTCTTCTTCCTTCCCCAAGCATCCATTAGCTCCTCTCCGCTCTCCTCTCTGAGCAAGGACAAGCTGTCTAAAGCCCACTGGAATCCAGCCTTCTACAAGGATCCAGCCCACCTCTTTCTTTTCTTTGCAACCAAATACTACAGAAAGATCTCCGCATCCCTTTAATGATTTTCACACTTTACAACCCCCCATCTCATCTCATCCTATGATTCCAAGAAACATGGAACTCCAGAAATATCCTGATGCATACTCTACTTCTCTAGGATCTACCATTTGATTATTTGAGCAAGTGATCAAGAAGAGTTTATCAGTACCCAATGTAAATGGAACAATACAGGCTCAAGGAAAAGTCAGAGCAGGACAGAGGTAGAAATACTATTTATCGGGTGTCTCTGTGTGTTCCATGAACAGCGTTGACATCTCCACAATTAGAATATCACCTAAGCCGTGTTGCTGAATCAAAAGGCGGTGGCATTATTCCATCTTGCATTCCAGAGGAATGAGATTTGCTAAATCCACTCATTTTCATTAAACCACACATCTAGTCACCTTCAGAGCGAGGATTTAAGTTGAAGCCTGTCTTTCTCCATTTTCTTTTTCCTCTACAGAAGAATTAGCAATCTGGTCCATGGGCCACATTTTATCTGCTGTTATCTATTTTATAGTTGAATTTTATTCTAATAGATATACCCATTCTCTTTTTTTTCTTTCTCTCTCTCCATCCCTCCCTCTCCTACCCTCCTTCCTTATGATGCTGCTGGCAATTTTTGCTTCATTTTGTGGACATACCATTGAATCACTTGGCTTTTCCAAGGGGCACTCCTCCTTGAGTGTCTTCAGATTTGCTTTTTGTAGTACTATAATCTGCATATTACAGGTACGGCCCATTCCATGGGTATTGGTTTGGTTCTGAATTTCAGGTCATTGGTAGCTTTTGTTTGAGCCCAAGACAGAACACCAGCCATTGACGTCAGCTCGACTTCCTAACTCTCGATTTGTAAATACTACACAATACACTCATTTACTAACCATGGGCACCAAAACGTAACTCTCTCTCTATAGTAGCAGCTCGCAATGGTAATGATCCACAGCTGAATTTGGTGTTGATTTTCAAACTCCCCTCATTACTATTTTTGTAGTTGTTTTGCCAAAAGAAACTGAAGAATGAGGTCCTTCTCGATAGCACAGAGCATCTCTTTTCCTGCCTGGTTTCACACCACCACCCCTCTTTCCATGGCCCTGTCTGTGTGCACCAGACTGACGTGGCCTTTCTTTGGAGCCAATGCAACCATTGAATACACACACTGTTGTGAAGAAGGGAGAGGAAAACTACCTCTCACCTACTGGCTCCAGTGACTCACTCACTGCTGGTGATGTTATCTTCGTAAGTGTTTTCAATGATGACCATTGCTCAGGTGGTCACTATATTTTGCATTTCTTTAACCTCTTAACTGATCACTCTGCCTTAGACTTGTCTGTTTAAGTCATCCTTCCAAACTATTTCTGGAAACCTCAATCAAAAATTCCAAGGTGATCAATATCTCTTCATTGCATAAAACCCTGAAGAGGTACTCCATCTTCACGGATGCTGTAACTCAAGGATTATACCCCAGCATAGCTGACACCTTTGGAACAATAAGCACTTGTGAACTGGAGAGCTTGCAATGCCTAAAGGCACTTAGATTCTGTTCAAACACTGTGTCAGCCATAAAAGCAACATCCTCAAGCAGAAAGCAAGCCATGCGCAATAAATTGTCTTTCACAGGGAAGTCCCTTTCTCATCTTAACATAAAAATCTTTTTTGGGAGAATGGGGAGAAGCACAGAAAGAATGGGACAAAGGGGGGACAAATGCAGCGGTGATACTCACTAGACCCCATGTTGAAAATGAACTATGCAATGTGTGGGTGGAGATGGGAGGGAAAAACAGGGCAAGAATTAGGGCAAGAGTGCCACTGCTCACAAAGAAATGTGCTCATTACCTGACATATAATAGCAACCCCTCTGTCCATCACCTCACCTATACAGATAGATAGATAGATAGATAGATAGATAGATAGATAGATAGATGATAGATAGATCTTCTTTGGCCTGACTTCTACATTCAACACATTTTTGTCGTTTTACCTTATTTACTTGTGTGTGTGTGTGTGTGTGTGTGTGTGTGTGTGTGTGTGTGTGCCCATGCATATGCCAATACTGGGGCTTGAATGCAGAACCTGGGTGGTATTACTTAGCTTTTTCACTCAAGACTAGTGCTGTTCCCTGCTGGCTTTACATGTTTCATAGACTTTCCTGCCTGGGCTGGCACTGAATCCCCATCTCAGCCTCCTGAGATGTGAGGACTCTAAGGATGAGCCTCAGGCCCAAGCTGCTATCTCTTCTAGATCTCTGCAGCCACAGACTGACTCATTCCGCATGCCAGCCAGCCCCACCTGCATCGTTTCCCCCCATCTGCGTCATTTTCCTCATGTTTCATGCCTCCCCGACATCTCCTATTTATTCTTTCTTTGTTTTAATCTCAAGACGCTTTCCTGGATCATTCCAACACACACACACACACACACACACACACACACACACACATGCCTAGATGGGTCAACATTTGTCCTCTGAGCTTTTGTAGAACTTTGTACTGACCTCTATCATTATATTATCTACATTATTTTAAATTGTATCTTTACTGTGGTTTCTTAAAGGAATGTTAATTCCCCAGAGAGCAGGGATTGACGTGGCATTAGTGTGTAATTCTCCGTGCTGTGTGTATAATAATCACTCATCAAATATTTGCTGAACACAACACTAACATGAGAGTCTAAAATACTTCTAAACCTGGAGTCGTTTGTTAACAAGGGATTAGGTAGTTCTTGGATAAACACTCTCTCTCAATGATTCTTTCTGGATGGAAACTATAGATTTGCCTCAAAAGGTTGCTTGTTTTTTTTTTTGTTGTTGTTGTTTTGTTTTTGTTTTTGGTTGGCCATGGGTCTTGAACTCTGGGCCTGTGACATGGATTGGAAAAATGTCAGCCTGTCAGTCACCATCAGAAGTTAGGAAGAGGAGTGTGGCCCTGCTTATACTTTAGTGGTGGACTTCTAGCTTCCAGAACTATGATAGAATGAACGTATTCACTTATTTACTTTTATTGTCTTCTCTGTCTCTTTCAGTCACTCTGTTTCTCTCTCTGTATATCTTTGTCTCTTTATTTCTTTCTTTACCACCCTAAGCAATCCTAGCAAATGAATGATGTTTTAGTACAGTGAGCTATAGCTAACACCTCAAATGTAGAGGTGGCTTTGGAATTGAGTGGTGGGTAGAGGCTGTGAGGGTTTTCAAGACCTCAGTAGTGGGAGTCTACATGGCCTTGAGATGGAGGAGAAATACAGCTTTTAAGGGCAATTCTGATGAGAGCTCAGAGCGAAGCGAGGAGTGCTATAGAGACAGCTTCTACTCGTCATTTTAGAGAAGGCGCACACTGTCAAGAACAGAACACTGTAGGAAATAGAACAGGTAAAGGTGTTTCTAACGGAGCCTCAATTGGAAATGAGGAACATATAATTAGATACTAGAAGGAAAGGCAATCTTTGTTACACAATGGGCCGGAACATTTTTCTCAAGTGTTTCCTAAGTGTTTTGTGGAAAGCAGAACTGATAAGGAGTGAATTTGGATATTTAGGTGAGGTAATTTCCAAGCAAAGTAAGGAAGGTGCCACCTGTCCACATAGCCTGCCACGCAAACCAGGCCAAGATTGCAGCTGAAAAACGTTTCCAAAGAGATCGTGTGTGTGATGTATGAGTTTGGTCAGTCACCTTGGCAGAAGTTAGGAATGGAAAATGCTTGTGGAGGCCCATCTCTTCTCATCTCTTGGACCCCTGAGTTGAAAGCAACCATCCCGGCAGACCACCCAGACACAGTCACATACAGCGAAAGGAGTGTATTGTCAGCTGGGGATGACCAGGCCACATTTCTCATGGGAGAGGAAGAAATGGCGTTTGTCCTTTGTTTAGGGTCAAGTTTATAGTCATGGAGCTAGGGGTGGGAATTATGGGAAGGCCTCTGCATGTGTTTGCAACTGAATGCATGAAGCCCTGGGTTTAATTCCTCAGAACCACATAAACAGAAAAGACTGGGAATGTTGCTGTGGCTCAAGTGATAGAGTGCTAGCCTTAAGCAAAAGAAGCTCAGGGACAGTGCCTAGGCCCTGAGTTCAAGCCCCAAGACTGGCTAAAAGAAAGAAAAAAAAGAAAGAAAGGAAGAAAGGAAGGAAGGAAGGAAGAAAGAAAGAAAGAAAAAGAAAGAAAGAAGGAAGGAAGGAAGGAAGGAAGGAAGGAAGGAAAGAAAGAAAAAAGAAAGAAAGAAAGAAAGAAAGAGTACTAGCCTGTCCAGGTTTTCTAATTGTGACAGTTACAGTTAGGCAGCATTCCACTGATGCAGCTGGGGGCTAGGGGGTAACATGGGACTCTGGGAAGTGAAGTGGGAGGAATGGCCAGGGCTGTAGGCCTGACTAGATCAACTGGTTTTGTGGGAGGAGCTGAGGACCTGAGACAGAGGGTGTATTAACGTGAGTTACACCATAAACCAAGGCTTTGGGGAATTTTATCCCCCAGAATGCTACCCGCAGGACTAAAAGGACAGAAGGAAGAGCCTTGAGTTAGTGAAGCCAGGGAATTAGTCTCAGATGATGAAATCTAACACAAATTTTCTCTCCTGTACTATCAACTTGCTTTATGCTGATAACTTCTTTATTTCTTCTCTTTGTTTTGCTTCCATAGCTCTCCATTTGAGAGCTAAGCCTGGATGTAATATTGCTTTCCTGGCTTTCTCCTTAATAACTTGAGTGGGAATAAAAGCCAAAACCAAGCCCGGTGCTGGTGGCTCACACCTGTAATCCTAGCTACTTAGGATGCTTAGATCTAAGAATTGCCAGCTTGAGCAGCAAAATCCACAAGACTTTTATCTCCAATTAACCACCCCCAAACTGGAGGTGGAGCTGTGGCTCAAAGTGGTAGAGTCATCTTGAGAAAAAAAGGCTCAGAGACAGCACCAAGGCCCTGAGTTCAAGCTCCATGACCAACCCCTCCCCCTCCAGAGACAGTACCTGGGCCCAAGAACAAAAGCATGGCAGGTCTATACACATTACCCTTTTTATTGGTATGTATTAACAGTAGAAAGGGGTTATATTATGTTGATTCCATAGATACAGACAACATACACTGAACAAAATCCCTCTATTATACTTCTTATGCTGATACTGGGCCTTGAATTCAGGGCCTTTTTCTCACAAGGCTGGTGCTGCACCACTCAATCCATAGTTCTACTTCCAGCGTTTTTATTTTTACTTTATTTTTGTGATGGTTAGAGTCTCATCAACTTTCCTTCCTAGGCTGGCTTTGAACTGTGGTCCTCAGACCTCAGCCTCCTGAGGAGCTAGGATTCCAGGTGCCCGCTCCCTCATCTTTTTAAAGCAGTATTTGCTGAGTTTCATTATCCATTCAGTAGCTTATTTTTGACGCCAAGTTTTGGTGCTCTAGCACAGCACTGAACCAATTATTTTTCTTAGCAAGAGAAAGGGCAGGAAATCCTACGGGGCTCCCTGTAGATCCATTTGTGTGCTACCTTTTAGGCCCCTCCCATTTAGCTTAGATGGTGCCTTTCTTTTTGTCTTTCTGTAGTCATACCTCTCCTTACTATACCCTTCCCGTTGTGTGATGGTTTACGGGTATCGGGAAGGCTTTTGCTGAGAGATCTTTTCCTTGTCATGTCACAAAGAACCAATACTCCCCAACTGGATTCTCGTTCGTGCTTTCTGCAATGATTCCTCTTGTACCTGGTCCATGATGCTATGCCACATTACCCAGGATCCGATGAGATCCTACAGCGTCATTGGTGAGAGTCTCTGTTAGGTGAGAAAGCAAAAAATAGTAGCTCTTAGCTCTGTGTGTGGTGGGACGGGTAAACAGGGGATAACTTAGAGGCAAAAAACCAACACTTCACAGCTTTACCAGCTTCCTGACCTACCTCCCCACTACCACTGGTTCCACACTTCCAGATATTTTCCCTTTCAAAAGATACAGAGGTAGCATTCGTTTCCATCTCTTCTTTAGACTGCAAAAAGAGAGGTACTTTTTCACTTGGGAGAGCTTCCTCTTCAAGTCAAGCCGCTGGGAGCCCTTCGTGGATGCATGGTGTCTTTAGGCCGTGTTCCCTGGGCAGGGAAGCCGGGCCTGCCACGCGTGGCCTGGTCTGACTCTCATGCCTGGATACTTTCCCTGCACCCCTCACCGAGCCCACATATCTTCCGTTCCCTGAACCCCATTTTTATTTTCTGCCTGAGAGACGCCCTCCCTTCTGCCTCATTGACCTTCTGGAAAATGGTTCTTCTTGCTCCTCCAGCGTGCTTATTTCAAGGTTACTCTGGGCTCCCTTAACAAGCTGTCACCACTGGACAAGCTCTTGGATTCAGCCCTTAGGAAAGCAACATAGAAGACCCTGGCAAGGTAAGTGGAACGAAGTCCCCCTCTATAAAGTTCTGTGTCCCTCGCCATGGCTTTGAGCAGTCCTGTCTGTAGGTCCCTATATATATGGGCCCTATATAGACATCTCATTACCATGGCCTTGAACATCAGGCACGTGGCCCCCTGACAGCAGGTGCAAGGGAGATTTGCACCTGAACGATGGGCTGCTGGGAGTCCAGAGGCGTGCACAGGAGTGAGCATCCTGTCAGAGGGGTTACAGACTGCGGAGATCGCTCGTGCAGGCTGCAAGGAGCCTCCGACCACCGGGTTTGGGAATCCAGATGGTTTGAAAGTTATCCAGGGCTGGGAAGGTGGCTCAGTGGTAGAGCGCTTGCCTTGCATGCATGAGGCCCTGGGTTCAATTCCTCAGCACCACATAAACAAAAGGAAAAAAGCCAGAAGTGGCCCTGTGGCTCAAGTGGTAGAGCGCTAGCCTTGAGGTAAGAGCTGAGGGACAGCGCCCAGGCCCAGAGTTCAGGCCCCATGACCGGACCTCCCCCACCCCCCCAAAAAAAAGAAAAGAAAAGAAAAAAGAAAGTTATCCAATGATCCTGAGAGTCGTAGCTCTTCTAGAAACATCGCATTAATCCTGGCACAACCCACCCGAGAGGTGCCCGCCCTCTGCTTCTCTTTTTCTTCGATTAAATCTTTACTGTTTTACTTCCTCCTGTGTCCACAGACACATTCTTTGAGATCGCAGAGACGAAAGACCTGATGGAGGTGTTGTAGATTTTTTTGTAATCACTTAGAGCCCACCTCCCTGTGCTCCTGAAATCCCAGGCAAGAAGCATTGTTCCAGATGGCCCCCAGCTGTCCACATCTGGCTATTCATCCCCAAAGATCCAAGAAACAAATGGTGGTGAACCAGGAATGGAAGATGTTTGTGTGGCCTACACTAAGGACAGTTTGCTAGCAACCTAAGTTCTGCCCTCTTGGTGTGGCCAGCAGCTCCAGAATGACGGAAGAAGAGGAACCAAGAAGGAAGCAGGAAGTAGTGCAGCCAAACCACCTTGATCGCTCACTGGGTGGTGGGTTGATCATTATCTCAGGGCTGACTCGGGTTCTGTCACGGGATGACCATCCAGAAGGCTTGCCTCCTGGAATGTGAGATAAACCCGGAAGGGAAAATAACTCAGAGAGAAGAGAGCAAGTCTGAGGAAGAAAGTGAAGTTTAGGGCAATGATGGTGCTGTTTCAAGAAAGGAGCCCTGGTCTGCTCAGCTGGCAGGGCCTGGCTTTGATCTATGTACTTCAGAAGTGCCAGGGATCGGTGGCAATGGTGTGAAGCTCAGGGTGGTGGGAGTTGACTGTGAGATTTGTGGTCTCATATTTTAGGTTTCTGTTTACCAAGCAAGCAGACCAGCATGTACCCTCTTTGCACTCTTAGTGTTGTTTTTATGGTACAAGATTAGTTCCATGCACAAATGGGACATACGTAAATTGTGTGTGTGCGCATGAATACATGCATGCATTTGCAATGCTGGAGATCAAACCCCAGAACCTTTCACTACTTTAGAAACATCCTGCCGTCCACTAGTAGCTCACACCTTTAATCCTAGTTACTCACGAAGCTGAGATCTGAGGATCATGGTTGGAAGCCATCCCATTCAGGAAAGTCCATGAGACTCTTATCTCCAATCAACCACCAGAAAACCAGAAGTGGCGCTGTGGCTCAAAGTGGTAGAGCGCTAGCCTTGAGTGAAAATGCTCAGGGACAGCGCTCAGGCCCTGAGTTCAAGCCCCGCAACTGACCAAAGAAAAATTAAAAATGGTCTAGCCACTATGGGAGTAAGTTTTGTCAAAATATTAAAAAATGGAACTGCCATATGTTCTAGGGAACCCACTACGAGTCATTTGTCTGAAAGAACTGAAACCAGGATCTGAAGAACTCTGCACCCCCTTGCATTTTTCATAGTAACTAAGAAGATACGCAAATGACCCCGTTGTGCATCGTTGAACAAGCAGATAAGGAAAATGTGATACGTCATACAGTGGAACATTCGTTGTTCAGCTATAAAAAGGCAGAAACCTTAATACTTATGAAAACATGGGTGGACCCAGAAGTCATTGTGATAAGCTGAAGAAGTGAGTCACAGAAGGACAAATACTACATGAGTCCCCTTCTGTGAGGCACCAAAAATCATTGAAGGTATTAAATGGGCAATAGAATGATATGTACCCAGGAGCCAAGGAAGAGGGATATCTGGGTATAAAGTTGCAGTTAAACAAAAATAAATTCTAGAGATAGCCCGTACAATTCGATTCCTATAATCAACAATTACATTTGTGCAAATTCATACAAGTGTGTACTGTGTATATATGTGTGTGTATACATATTTATATATATATATAATGTCCAGTTTCTGATCTGCCAGATCAGAATAATAAATAATAAAGCTAGAAAATACAATAATATAAATATTATTAGCAGGCATGGTAGTCTATGTTTATAATCCAATTTATCTGGGAGGCAGAGATCAGGAAGATTATCGGAACATTTTGTTCAGACAAAAGGTTATTGAGCTGGATGCCGATGTCTCATGCCTCAATCCTAGCTACTGAGGATCTGGGATCTGAGGATTGTGGTTTGAAGCTTGCCTGAGCAAGAATGTCTGTGAGACTCTCATCTCCAATTAACTACTATCAGAAAAACAGGAAGGATGGTAGAGTGCTAGTCTTGAGCAGAAAAAGCTCAGGGACAGCACTGAGGCCCTGAATTCAAGCCCCACAACTGACCCCACCAAAAAAGAAAGAAAGGAAGGAAGAAAGAAGAAGGAAAGAAAGAAAGAAAGAAAGAAAGAAAGAAAGAAAGAAAAAAGAAAAAAAGTTATTGAGACTTCATTTAAAAAAGAAAAATAAAACCTGGACATGATAGTATACACTTGTCAGGCTGGCCCCAGACAAGAGCAACCAGCAAATATCAGGAAATGTGATGAAATACAGCGAAAGGGGTGACATTGATCAAGATGCATTGTATTCATAAACTGCTTTGTTGAATGGCAACTCCTTTGTATGACTACTTGATAATACAGAAATTAACACACATACCATATATACATGTATATATGATAAATACGCACACACACACTCTAGAGGCTACAAAAGAATTCAAAGTAAATCCAACAAAGAAATCCAGTGCAAGAACAATAATAAATAACTACAATACCTGGCTCAAGTGGCACAGTGCCTGTGTGCATCAAGGGAAAAGCCTTAAATTCAAACCCCAGTACCACAAAAAAAAACAAATGAACAACACTAGTAGTAATAGTGGTAGTAGTAGTACTAGTACAAAGAACGTTCTGAGCATATGGAAGAGGCCTACCCGAGAGTGGCTTCTCTTCAGGACAACACAGCTGCGCTGTTTCCCTGCAGTAGCCCCCATTCAAATTCATTCTGGTTTAAGCTTCCTCAACGCTGACCCAGTACATATGTTTATTCAGAGGTGATCTTAGGAAAACCTTGTAGGGAAATCAGGAAGTAGGAAGAGAAGGGGAAGAGGCAGTGTGGGTTGATCACCTGAAGCCCAAAGCTAAGAGAGATGCCGGGAGTCAGTGCCGGCCACACGGCTCAGGGAAGATCAGGGAGCCGGGTTCTTTACCAACCACCTTGGGCCCTGCGAGCTGTCTGGCATGGAGGCTGTGCCCTTTTGGGAGATGGGAGAAGAGCTCTCTCGCAGGACGGTGAAGGGTTTGGCAGGACACTGTCTCCAGGCTCAGCGGCCAGTGTTGAGGGCAACTATCTAGCTGCCTTGTGTCTTAAAATCCTTCCTAGCAGCTTGGGTTCTCCTAAGGTGAAGATTCCCATTTTCCATTAGGCGTTAGGAGAGGGGCTGCCCACTGATCTAGGATCTGAGGAGAAGAAAAGACGAGAGTCTCCCTGTTGATGCGAACTTGCCCTTGACCACCGCACATGCAGTCTGAACCCTTGCTGTGTGTGCGCGCCCCTGTACCCAGGTCACCACGGCTCACAGCTCTACAGCAGCACACTCACCGGAATTATGATGTGAGCCTAAAAAACAGATTTTAAAGTTTCTAGTGATTGTATTTTTTTTAATTTTTTATTGTAAAGATACTATACAGAGGGTTACAGTTACATGAGTGAGGTAATGAATACACTTCCTCTTGAACATTGTTACCCTCTCCATTGTTTTCCCCCTACCATCCCCTCCCTCCCTCCCTTCCCCGAAGTTCTTTTTTTTTTTTTTTTGATTGTGATTAAGTGATTACATAATTTCTAAGTCACAAGTTCATTCTAACTTTCCTGGAGCAAATTGTCTATAGTGATTGTATTTTTAAAACTAACCAGGAACAGGAGAGATTAAATTCGTTCTGTTTGTTTAGTCCAGCAGAGCAAAAACAAGCGCAGTATCAGCATGTAATCCATGTTTTTTATTTCATTTTATTTATTTTTGTAGTGCTGGGGAGACTGAACCCAGGGCCTTGTACGTGTTGGGAAAGTACTACAATCAATACTTTAAAAAATATCAAGAGAGTTTACTTTTCTAAACTGACTTTCTTAGCTGGTGTCTGTTTCATCTCAGTTCAGAACAGCCAGATATCAGGTGCTGAGAAACCACACGTCATTAGCACACCACGCAGTGCAGAGTCTGGTACAGATTCATTCCTATACAGGTGTAAGGCCGGATTGTTCTGTTACAAGGCCCCGAAGGGAGCTGGAGATCGCCGCATCTTAAAAAGACTGTCCAAGGGGAGCCGGGCGCCGGTGGCTCACGCCTGTCATCCTAGCCACTCAGGAGGCTGAGATCTGAGGATCACAATTCAAAGGCAGCCTGGGCAGGAAAGTCCAAAGAGACTCTTATCTCCAATAAACCACCAGAAAACCGGAAGTGGCACTGTAGCTCAAGTGGTAGAGCACTAACCTTCAGTAAAAGGAGCTCAGGAACAGTGGCCAGACACCCAAGCAATAAAACAAACAAACAAACAAAACTGTCCAGATGGGGTTCAGATGGCTCACATTGTAATCCTAGCTACTCAAGAGGCTGAGATCTGTGGATCTTGGCTTGAAGCCAGCCCAGAAAGAAAAGTCTGAGAGGATTCTAGGTATTCACACACAATGAAACCAAAGGAAGATACTCTTTAAGAAGAACATAAAGGGTGCTGGGAAGGTGGCTCAGTGGTAGAGCGCTTGCCTTGCATGCCTGAGGCCCTGGGTTGGATTCCTCAGCACCACATAAGCAAAAAGAAAAAAGCCAGAAGTGGCGCTGTGGCTCAAGTGGTAGAGCGCTAGCCTTGAGCTGAAGGGCTGAGGGACAGTGCTCAGGCCCAGAGTTCAGGCCCCACAACTGGACCAAAAAAAAAAAGAAGAACATAAAGGCACAATGCCTATGTGCATCTGATCATATAAACTAATATTTATTGAAATGAAATCTAGGAAATGGGAACAAAAGATTTTTTTCCTTGTTGCTGTTTTTGTTGCTTTCTTCTTTTTGTCTTGTTTGTTTATCTGTCTTCGTGAGGGTAATGGAGAGGACAGAAATGAAGGGACCAGGGGTGAACAAATGCAGCATTGGTACTCACTAAACACTATATTGAACTATATGACTTATGGGTGGTAGCAGAGTGAGGGAAGGAGTGACATTGTCCGAAAAGAAAATGTACTCATTACCTGACTTACATAACGGTTGCACCTATGTACATCATCTTTATAATAACAATAAAAAATTGTACAAAAGAAAAGTCTAGGAGACTTCATCTCTAATTAACTAGCAAAAAAAAAGCCAGAACTGGAGGCACGGTTCAAGTGGTCGAGTGTCAATTATGATCGACCAAGCTGAGAAAGAGCATGGGGCTCTGAGTTCAAGCCCCAGTACTGACACAGAAAAACCTTGCCCACCTGTTCAGATTTTTCTCATTCATCCTCATTATAGATGTGTGATTGTACTGATTGCTCAGTGTTACCTGTGTGTGTGTGTGGGGGGGGGGTGGGTGTTGATGGTACAAGTTGGTGAGAAATTCACCTTTCCTCACCGCCTGCTTGGGTTTTCTTTCCATAGATCTATTATATTGGTTCACATTCAGCCATTCATTTTTATTTTCCAGTTTTTCTATGCTATTTTCTTTACTCCCCTGAGTCAGATGTTCCCACCTCCCTTCACCTCAGAGACCAATGCCAGCTACAGCTGACCACTTCCATGTTACATTCCTGCAGCTTTCGCTAGCATGGAGATCTCTTACTCAACTCCACCTTCCTCCCAAACTTGAGCCTTACTTCCTCCTTTGAAAGCAAGAAACCAAAGTAACTGAGCACTACAGGTACAAAGGAACTGTCAAGAGAATCCACGCACCACCACGGGCTCACTGGGTTACTGATGAAATTGGAATGAGGCCCGAAAATCACGGATGAAATTGGAATGAGGCCCGAAAATCACGCAAGGAGAAATATCACTTTGCAGAGTTTAGCAAGCAGGCTGTGGAAGAATGCCCTTGGTTTTAGGAAAAACCCGATTGGGTCCCTAGGGGAGAGAGAGTGTATCACACAGACAGTGTGCTATTATCAAGTGGTTACAGACAAACATTGTATCATTCTTGCCATGTTTCTGCAAGTTGAAAACTGCTCAAAATAAAATTTACTGGGAAACAAAATTACTTGTCAGCTTGTTTGTTTGTTTGTGGTTCTAGGGATTGAACCCCGGTTCTCCCATATATTAATCACACACTTACCAATTTGTTACAACCTTAGTTGCCTTTGTGTGTGTGCTGGTCTAGGGTTTGAACTCAGGGCCTGGGCACTGTCCCTGAGCTTTTTTGCTCCAAGTAAGTGCTCTGCCACTTGAGCTACAGCACCACTTCTGGCTTCTTGATACTTTATTAAAGCTGAGAGTCTCATGGACTTTCCTAGCTAGGCTGGCTTTGAACATGATCCTCAGATCTCAGCCTCCTGAATAGCTAGGATTTTAGGCATGAGCCACCTGTACCAGGTCCTAGCAACCATTTTTAAGAACAATAATATATATACATATACATATAAATATCATATCGTATCACATTAGGTGATACAATGTGATCTTGTCGGAAGCGTGACACATAAATTGCATTCCTTGCATAGAATCTTTGTCCTGAGTTTTTTTTTTTTTTGGGGAGGGGAGGTCTGGTAGTGGGGTCTGAACTCTGAGCCTGGGCGCTGTCCCTCAGCTCTTCAGCTCAAGGCTAGCACTCTACCACTTGAGCCACAGCGCC
>NW_012267256.1:4961718-4962224 GCF_000151885.1 Dipodomys ordii
TAAGGGAAACCATGGGACCTATGTTTCTTTGGGCTTGGCTTACTTCACTTAATATAATTTTTTCCAAGTCTTTCCATTTCCTAACAAATGTGGAAATGTCATTCTTTTTGATGGAGGCATAGAATTCCATTGTGTATATATACCACATTTTCTTGATCCATTCATCTACTGAGGGGCATCTAGATTGCTTCCATATCTTAGCTAGAGTAAATAATGCTGCAATAAACATAGTTTTGCTTGTAGCTTTTATGGTCTTGTTTGTGATCATTTGGGTAAATGCCCCAAAGTGGGATTTCTGGGTCATAGAAGAGCTCTATGTGGAGTCTTTTTTTTTTTTTCTGGGGCTGAGGACCGAACCCAGGGCCTTTCACGTGCCGGGCGGGCACCCTTCCGCTGGGCTAAACCCCTAGCCCCTATGTGGAGTCTTTTGAAGAACCTCCATACTGCTTTCCAAAGTGGTTGAACAAGTTTACACTCCCACCAACAATGCAGTAAGGTTCCCTTCT
>NW_012267256.1:4962774-4966266 GCF_000151885.1 Dipodomys ordii
TCAGCACCACATAAGCAAAAAGAAAAAAGCCGGAAGTGGCGTTGTGGCTCAAGTGGTAGAGCACTAGCCTTGAGCTGAAGAGCTGAGGGACAGCGTCCAGGCCCAGAGTTCAGACCCCACGACCGGACCCAAAAAAAAAAATAATAAAATAAATAAATAAAAAAGGAGACATATGTAAACATAAATAAATGAAAACCACTTATCTAGAAAGTACTCCAGGTCCAAAATCAACACACACACACACACACACACACACACACACACACAATATATCCCAAAACATTTGCAGTATAAAAGCCAAGTGCTGGTGTCTCTAAGACACAAAGAGTCCTTACAAATAGGCAGAATGAGACAGACATCCCGAACACCCACATGAGCTGTCTGTCGGTCCCTTGCTCCATTTTTCTGTCTTTCTCTCTCAAAGAGAGGTTGGCTCATCTATAAGCAGGCTTTTCGGAGCCCTAAAATATTATTTTATGATTTTGTAGCTGGTTCAACTGAGTGAGTGATGTGTTTGCTGGCGACTCATATAAAAATGGTTTATCTTTTCCTGCCAGTGAGACAATCAAGCATTTTGCACTTCTCTCTGGAACCTTTTTAAAGTGGAAGAAAGAATGTTCTTATTCATTTGGTTTATTTCCTTCTCTTTCTGTTAGAGACTGCTTAAAAGTTTCCATGATGACCTAAATGGCTGGTAGATTTCTTTCTTTTTAAAAAACTAAAAAAACAAACACACACACACACACACACACACACACACACACACACACACACACACATACGTATTTGCTTTGCAAAGTAGTTCTCAGATTTTAAGGTGGGTGTTTTGTTAGTTTTCATAGGGCAACTTATTTTTTTTCAGAAAAAATATATGCTATATTTGAGAAGAAAAAAATGACCCAAAGTTGGCAACACATAGGAGGAAAATAGAATCTCATCTTGTCTGCGACTGGGTGTTCACTCACTTGTGTTACACCCATCAAAGAGCTTTCTATTTTAATTCAAATTCTTGTTTTCCTCTCTTACGATGTAATTACATGCATTAGACAAGTATGGAAATCTACATCTATAATCTATAGAATTTCTGGCTACAGTGTGAAGAAAAGGGACAGACAGACAACTCAGAGTTTTCTTCTTTAACAGTACCACATGAGGAAATACAAGATGTGGTTCAAGAGTCTCAGCCCTAGAGGGCTGGCAGTGCGGCTCAGTGGTTAGAGTACCCGCTCTAGCAAGTGTGAGGCTTTGAGTTCAAACCCGTTTTGGCTTAAAAAAAAAAGTGTCAGCCCAATAGCCACACCAGCTTCCGTTTGACTTTCTTAGCAAGTTTCTCACCCTCTCTAAAGCTCACTTTCCTCACTAATACAATGGGAAAGAAGCCAGCACCAGCCTCACAGAGTTGTCTTGGAGAATAAATTAGATGATGTTTATAATTTAGCGGAGAGTTGCTATGCAGTAGGATCTTAATAAATGTCCACAACTATTATTTTGTTTCATTCTTACATAAAGCATGAACTCTGTTTCTATCTTTCAGGAGGTTACTTTGCTGAGCTGTATAATATAGAAACTCAGCTAAAAGAGATGTTCAAACTGTTCTTCAGAGAGGGGCCTGGTGACTTGTGGAAAGTCCACTGTGTCTGTAGAAACAGGTGAAGCTCTGGCCTCCACTCTTCCTTCCTTTCCACCTGCCTCCCTCCCTCCCTCCTTCCCATTCTTTCTGTCTTCCTTCCTTCCTTCCTTCTCTCTCTGTCTCTCTGTTCTCTCTCTCTCTCTCTCTCTGCTTTCAGTATGGGCTCAACCTCAGAGCTCCATTTCTGGCTTTTTGCTGGTTCATTAGAGATAAGAAACTCTCAGACTTGTCTGCATAGGCCTGTCTGGAATCACAGTCCTCAGACCTCAGCCTCCTGAGGTTCACAGCTGTGAGCCTCTAGTGCCCGGCATCAGTAACTATTTTCATATCCATCTTCCAGACACCTGTTTCCTCCTGAGAGGAAGCAGGCATTCAGCAAACCACATCTGTTAGAGGGAAGATTACTTTGATATAGTCTACCTTCTGGGAGGTGTTTGCATTTTTAGAGTTTAAGCCAAAAGGGAACAAATAAAGTTTGTATTACCCTGGATAGAGATCCTGCACTGATGGCTCATGCCTGGAATCCTAACTACTCAGGAGGCTGAGATCTGAGGATCATGGTTCAAAGCCAGGCCAGGCAGGAAAGTCTGTGAGGCTCTTATCTCTGATTAACCACCTGAAAACTGGAAGTGGCTCAAAGTGGTAGAGGACCAGCCTTGAGCAAAAGAGCTCAGAGACATGGCCCAGGCCCCCATGGCTGACTGGACACTCTTGGGAAGCCTTCTACAGTGGGAGAGTTTGGAAGGTGTCGTTTTTATAAAGGACTGCTAAAATGACAACCCCAAACCACTGCTTTGGCATTTGTGAAGCATTTTGGCCAATACAACAGCCTCATGTGTGTGCGCTCGGCGGAGGAGCACAGCTTCTGAGGATGGACGCGGAGGCCTCGTTTGGCTCAGGGACTGGCCTCAGCGGGCAGACGTGAGCCCTGACTCAGATCTTGGCCTGTCTGCCCAGGACCATGCTGTGACTCCACCCATTTGGGAAGCCTGCCGGTCACCCGGGCCCAGCCTGTGGAACAGTCCCTCTGCAGAAGGAGCACAGGCAGGTCGGCCGCTTTGCCGACGCTCTCGCCATAGGAATAGAGAACTGGCTGTGCCAGCCCGGTCAGCTCTCAATGAGCCCTTTGTGCAAATGCATTCCAGAGACTTTATAAACCATGGTTGCAGAAGGGGCTGCATTCCCCTCAAATAGCATGGTCAAAAGGTCGCTGTTACAGCCAGGCCTGGCGTTTCTCCAGAAAACGTTTGGCTGTGTGCACCATGAATGGTAGATTGCTGGGTCAGTGAACTTGGAAACTGGAGAAAAGGAGATAGGAAAAGCTCAAGGTGATCCCTGGGGATTGAACTGGGGCCTTCTGCGTGCAAAGCAGTCTGCTACTTGAGCCCCACATCTCTAGTCTAGCATTTTGCTGGTTAATTGGAGACAAGAGTCTCATGTCATTTTCTGCCTGTGATCGTTGGGGTCTGAGGCTCCTAAGTAACTAGGATTACAGGCATTCACCACTAGTGCGTGATGAAGACATTTATTTGTTTGTTTGTTTGTTTTTGTGCCAGTCCCTCAGCTTTTTGCTCAAGGCTGATGCTCTACCACTGGGGCCACAGCTTCACTTCTGGTCTTTTGGTAGTTAATGGAGAAAGAGTCTCATAGACTTTCTGTCTAGGCTGGCTTTGAAATACAATCTTCAGATCTCATCCTCCTAAACTAGGATTATAGGCATGAGCCCCTGGCACCAAGGAAAGAGCTTTGATTTTTTTGGGGGGGGGAGTCCAGTCGCAGGGCCTGAACTCTGGGCCTGGGCGCTGTCCCTCAGCTCTTCAGCTCAAGGCTAGTGCTCTACCACTTGAGCCACAGCGCCACTT
>NW_012267256.1:4969586-4992262 GCF_000151885.1 Dipodomys ordii
CGCCGCCACGCTCCACTTGGGAACATGGTGCTCACGGCTTGAAATCGGCATACTAGACGTATTCGCGCCATGACATGCTTTTCCTCACAGAGCCGGTTGTTAACCATTCCTGCACACCACAGCCTGGGGCTCTCTCAGGCTCCATCAGTAAAACAGGAAAAGGCAGCATAGTAGGGAAGATGGAGGGTGAGCTGGGGATGAGAGGGGAGGTCGAGTGGAGAGGCGGCTATTCTGTCTTCCTCTTTCCATCCTTCACCAAGGAGTGCAGCCCTTGACCATGTCACCTACAGAAACACACACTCACACACACACTCACACACGTGCTCACACACACATACTGTTTAAATTTCTATTCTGTGTTTTATGGGTGACTAACTCATTTCGGTAAACTCCAGTGCTTCAATAAGCCATTCCATGAAAACATATGCATGAATATTAATGGGTAAATTATGTGCTCTGTCTCAACCTAAGCAAATACATATGAATGTTCACACATGGAGAAATGGAATTGACCATTGAAAACAAGTTCAAATAAATAACAGGACATATTCAGAAGCAAAATAAGGCACAGTAACATTTTAAAGACTTTAAGTAAGAAGAACATTAGGAATTGAGGAACGCTAAAGGTTTAGCATTCTTATGATAAATTATAAGTGGCAGATATTTATGGGATCAACAAAGAAGCAAAATTAATTATCTGATTAGTTGCAATTACACATTTCCACAGTGAAATCCCTGACTTCATAACCAGAGTAATTAGCTCCTTACAATTGGTTGGGGTCAAACTTGGTTTGCATTGTCTAATGCAATCGTCTACCAGAAATGATCCAAGTTTCATGTATGTTTGTCGTTTACGCAAGGTTCACAGTATTTTTAAGGCCTGGCTGGTTTTGCTTGCTTAGGAATTTTTCAGGCATGGTCCCTGTTTTAATCTTGCTATTATAATTTCTTCTTCTGGGGCACCATTTTCTTAGCCAGCTGAGAGTGTGACTAACAGGTAGAGCATCTCTCTCAGCATACTGACTTAACCATCAGAGCAAACCATCAAATAGATTCATCATATCAATAGGCTCCCTGGACTGCACTGATGCTCATCTGTGGTAGTTATTGTGTCTGGGCTGGTTTTCTGAATCCTCTGAACTCTGAGCTCAATCTCTTGATATGCTTGTGACTGCTTGGAATATAGCAAAGAGTCTGGAGACTTTTCACCCAGTGTCTCCCACTGGTTACATCAACTATATTTACTATGGAATGTAAAACCACACAATTGACATTAGGATAGCTTTTTCATAAGTCTCTATTTGTGTAGCTACCACTGCATTCAAGATACAGAACTCTTCCAGGATCACACACACACCTCCCTCATGTTACTACTTATCATCAGACTGGGGGGCGGGGGACTATAATGCTTTGTACAGGACTCTTTGTACAAGAAGGGGTGCTAGTGTCAGGCGTCTCTTTGCTGGTTATTTTGGAGATGGAGTCTTATGGACTTTTGTGCCTGGGATGGCCTTGAACGTCTGTATTTCAGCCTCCTGAGTAACTAGGATGACAGTTGTGAGCCCCAGATACTGGGCTTTGTTCAGGAATTTTTTAGGCCTGATTTCCATTTTAACTTTTCTTTAATGAGAATAAAATGGAAGTGAATAATTAATGACCAACTATAGAAAAAGTAAACCAATGGAAGTTTGTTTTACTCATTTATTGAAGAAGTCAGTGCTAGGGGTTTGAATGTAGGGCCTCATGTTCTCATATTCTTGCTTGACTTTCTTGCTCATCATTGATGCTCTATCATTTGAGCCACAACTCCAGCCTGGCATTTTGCTGGTTAATTGGAGATGGATCTTGATGACTTTTGTACCCAAGCTGGCTTTGAACCACAATCCTCCAAGTCTCAGCCTCCAGAGAGCTAAGATTAAATGTGTGAGCCATCAGAGCTTGGACCTACCTTTCGCTTTCTGTTTGATTAATACATTCTTCACACATTTATTTATTCAACAAATATTTACTGAGGATTATGACACATTGTTCTAAATATCAAAATATAATACAATAAAGAAGAACAAAATATCCCTGTTTGTCAAGAAAACTAAGATTAGACTGAGGGCATGCTTGTCAATACACGCAATCTCTAAGATATTACCAGGCTAAATAATACTTTGCAAGTAATGACATAAATTGAGTAATATACATAAAATGTTACATGGGGGTCCCCTAGATTTGTAAGTACAGAGCACATTCCAGTGATTATTAGTAATGCCCAACTCTTCCTGTTCCTCTACTTCCCCAGTTCCTCCCTCAGGTAAGCCAAATACTTCCAAAAATGTCATTAACCCAGACTACCAATGAATAGTATTCCAGTATTCTAGAAATGAGACTCTAAAGCGCTAGCCTGCCATACATTGAGTCATAATTTTAACCTCCTAACCAGGATACACAGCCAGTAGCGGGGTGAAGAATGTTTGCAGGGTATCGAAATAGCATGCAGAATAGATGTGAAATTCTAACGGGCCATACAGTTGCTTGAGTGTCTCCAGCATAGAAGGTAATCTAGAAAGAGGCATTGTGTACTTTAAAATGTTCGGAGGCCAGTGCTCTAGGCCACTTGAAATGGTGTTTTGGATTTGCTTTGAAATCCAGTAAGATTTTAGTTATCCATACTCATGGACGATGGAATTTCCCTGTGTCTACTAAATTCTAGTCTGATCTTTAAATATAAGGAGCTGTTTATGTGAAATTTCCAAAAGTGAGCTGGCATAGAAATTAATCTGGAAACAGAAAAGGGGGTTTTATTCTAAGTTAGAAAAAAAAAAGATCTTAGAGGTTGCTGGTTTAGTTTGTGATCTTTAGTCCACCTCCTTATTTTTTTTTAAGTGTGCTTATTAGGACTGTGAAACAAATACGCCTTTATTTCTACCAAATGAGTAACTTGATCTTCAGTCAGCTGGCTACTCATAACAGGTGGGATGAGAGGAGCATGGGCGGGCCGTTCTCTACTCTACACGTCAATGGGGTGCTTGTGTGAGCTTGGTGAACGGTCCAGGAAAAGAAACAACCAAGGAGAAAGGATCATTTGTTGCAGAAACCTCTGACCAAATTAGAATCAGATTTGATCTTGTGCTCACCTGAGGGATCATACAGGCCAATGCAGTTGCCCTAATCCTAGAGGAAGCATAGAACCAAGCGCTTGGGATGCCTTTAATGAAGGAGAACAGCAGCAGGTAGTGAGGGCATCATACCCACTCACTTCAGGCTCTCTGAAGTGAGCCTGTTCAAAATGCACCTCTGTGACTTAGGAGCTTTACATAACACAGTCTCTGTTTCTATGCTTTGTAAAATGCCGACGCATTTTGACATGTAGAAGGGATTCCTATATCAAAAACGAATGTTAAGTTTGATTAAAACTAAGTGCAGCTGGGTGCCAGTGGCTCACACCTGTAATATTAGCTACTCAGGAGGCTGAGATCTGAGGATCATAGGTTGAAGCCAAGAACGAGTATGAGACTCTTATCTCCAATTACCCACCAAAAAGCCAGGAGTGGAAGTGTGGATCAAATTGTAGAGTGCCAGCCTTGAGTGAAAAGAAGCTAAGAACAGCACTCAGGCCCTGAGTTTAAGCTCCGCTACAGTCACACCTGAAAGCAAGGAAGAAAAAAGGAAGGAAGGAAGGAAGGAGGGAGGGAGGGAGGGAAGGAGGGAGAGAGAGAGAGAACTATGTCTGCAAATTGCTTTGTAGATTTAAGAACTTTCTGTAATAGGACAAGTGCCAAGAAATTGTATTCAATAACAAAATTCCATTCTTATCTTCAAATAGTTTGATTACGAGAATCCACCAAACTATACTTTTGGTTTATGGCTCATCTAACTAATTAATAGGAATCTAGTGTAATATGATTTAATATTGAAGTAACTTCAGTGAGGTGATGTTGCATTATAGAATTCTGTTTTGTCAGGTTAATTACCCATTGATAAATCTTTCTGACATTCAGAACTAATCTCTACTTTTCTAAGCCTGTTAGTCACTGTTAAACATTTCTCTCCCTATTTCCACCACATATTTCTGAAAGAGAACAGCATTTCCCTGACTATCTGGTAGCCTTCAACTAGGGGGAAAGGGTACGTTTTCATCAAGTGGAGTTTGCATGTGTAAAACAGGAAGAAATAAGTAAAGAAGGACATTACTAAAGCAATGTCTGCAGGTACAGCGTGCGCTGTGCTTTGAGTACTTCACTTTCACCCTCCCCTCTTAGTAATCTGTATTCATCAGAGAAGGCACTGGAGATCCTCTGACGTCCTGTTGAGTGCGCGCTCTCTCTCTCTCTTAGGTCTGAGACTGGGACTGGCACTTTACCAACTGAGCCCTGCTTCCAACTCCCAATTGTTGAGATTTCTCTGCCAAAAGTGGCTATAAACTTGGTGCCAGGGGCTCACGCCAGTAATCCTAGCTACTCAGGAGGCTGAGATCTGAGGATTGTGGTTCAAAGCCATGCTGGGCAGGAAAGTCTGTGAGACTTTTATCTCCAATACACTACCAAAAGAAAAGTTAGAAGTGGAGCTGTGGCTTAAATGGAGAGTGCTAGCCCTGAGCGAAAGAAGTTTAGAGACAGCACCCAGGTTCTGAGCTCAAGCCTCAGCACCAGCACAAAAAGAAAATGCAAAGAGTGTTTATAGGGGGATGCTTGGTGCATGCCTGTGACCCTACATGCTCAAGAGGCTGGGACGAAGTGACCAGCAACAGCAGCAAGGCCTGGAGTTCAGGCCTCAGTACTGGCACAAGAAAGAAAGGGAAGGGGAGGGGAGGGGAGAGATGGGAAGGGGGGAGGAGGGAAAGGAAGGGACTGGAAGGGAAGGGAGGGAAGGGGAGGGGAGGGGAGAATAAGTGTTGAACAGGTTTTTGTTTAGAGCTAAACTAAAACAACTGAGGACTGATTTACCAAACTTAACAATGTAAAACTGGTAACAATATCAACCAATTCTGGAATGTGGGGAAGGAGGAAGCTGGAGGTCTGCTCCCAGTGACTTCTTTTATGCATTATCTGTTAGCCCGTTCGATGCTTTTCTAGATGATTCTCCTGGCTTGGGAGCAGCTGGTTCAGCAGTGCTGCCTGACTCCTGTCTGCCCGGTGTGGACCTCACTCCACTCTTCCCTCCTCCCAGGTGGGCAAGGGGCCAGGAAAGCTTGCTGATGTCCGATGTCCGTTCCATCGCATGGGGGCCAGGTGCCGGGGACATTTTCTTTTGTCTTGGTTTTGAATGGAAAAAGGAATGAATAACAATGTGGGCTCAGGTCCAGGTGGGTGAAACTGCCGGCCAGCAGCTCCTGGGAGCAGCACACAGCCCACTGAGGTCAGACGCAGCGCTGCCTCTCCTGGCTCTGCCTCCTGACCCACATGAAGCCATGAGTCAGGACCAAACGCTGGCGGTGAACCGTGCTCTCCGCCTTCCTTGTCCAGCGTGGCCGTGGACAGTTGTCCAAGGTGCACCTTCTTCGGTTTGCATGGACCATCTCAACAGTCTAAAGCTTGCCTCCTCCCCTCCCTTCTTCCTTTTCTTTGCTTTCACTATGCTCTTCAGGAACCACTGGAGTCACAACCACAGACACAAAAATAAGGAATTGTCTCAGCAAGGCAGAATTTACTTCTGCAGAAGGCTGAGTGTCATCAGCCAACCATCTGCCCAGCAAGCACGCGCAGAGAGGCAGGTGCCCCTCCATCCCTAGGGCAGCAGGCCCCACCCCCCTGCTCAGATTGGCTGAGCTCAGCTTCACACTCTGCTGGAGATTGGCTAGTCTGAATAGGGTAACATGTATTTACATAAGGTGATTTTGAAACATGATTAACAGTACACAAGTAATCTTGAAATACACCTGTACCCGCTGCTATTTCTTGAACAGTCTGGGATGTGTCTTAATTCCATCTTGAAAAAAATAAAAACGTTTAAGACAAAAAATCTTACATTTCAATAATCCTTTTTTATCCCAAAGCAGTTCCTCTTTTCCCTAACAGGAACCAAGCCACCAGGCCAAAGTAGGAACTTTTAAGCAACACACTTGGATAAACACACAGCTTTCTCACACCTTCCCTTCTCTTGCCCACCCCTCCCCTATTCTCCTCTCCTCTCCCCTCATCCCTACCTTCGAGATAGAGCTCAGCAAACTTTTCTTCCCAGGTTGTCATTGAACCACGCGTCTCTAGATCTCAGCCTGCTAAATGGCTTGGATTACAACTGTGAGTTGTGGCACCCAGCTAGCCTTCTATATTTCTAAGCTTTTAGTCTGAATCTTCTCTAGATTTACTAGAATTTTTTAGTTGTTGATACGTCCTTTTTTTTCTTTTCCTACCTATTTTCCCTCATGCAAGTTTCATGGGAGTGGTATGTGAGGTGACTAACCATCCTTTTTTGTCTGGGAGTGTCAAGATTTTCCCACTGATTTTTCAGCATGGGCTTTTCTGCCCAGGCTGGCTTTGGACCAAGATTCTCCAGATTTCAGCTTCTGAATAACTAGGATTACAGGTAGGAGGCATCTTCAGTGCCTGGCTCTGCATGATCTCTTGATGCAAACAAGAAATGTGATGTGGCTGGGAATTCAGCTGAAGGTTATCCAGCTCCATCAAAAGCAAAACCCTATCTAAAAACAAAAAGACAAAAAAAGAGCTGGGGTGTGACTCACGTGGTAAAAACCCTTGCCTCACAAGTGTAAGACCCTGAGTTCAAACCCAAAACTACCCAAGAAAGAAAGCAAGAAAGAAAGAAAGGAAGAAAGAAAGAAAGAAAGAAAGAAAGAAAGAAAGAAAGAAAGAAAGAAAGAAAGAAAGAAAGATTGTGTAGTCAATACATAAGCCAGTGACACAGTCATGTGTCATCATTGATATGGCTGTGTAGCTCAGTGGATGAGCAGTGGTGGGTTTACAGCACCGTCACCATAATCGTCATTTGACAGCTCCAGCATCTGCAGCAATCTGACAGGAGGACAGCTGTGCGTGCTAACCATGCGTGGCCAACACCTCATCATGGTTTCTGTGACTGACTTGTCTCGTTTCTTTCTTTTGAAGGTCAACAACTCCCAACTCCTTTCTTCCTCTTTCCTTTTTCTTTTTGGTGGCATTGGGTTTGAACTCAGGGCCCTGCCAATGCTGGACAGTTAACTGTAGGACTTGAATGATGTCTTCACCCAAATTTTTTCCTTATCTTTGATGTTTTGCCATTTCTCTTACATCTTGCCCCCTGGGGACGGGATGTTCTCCCTACCTGCATAGATAAAGCTTGTCTGTTTCTGACAAGTGTTCATGCCCGTGTTACATATTTTTTTATTCTTGTTTCCGTTTGCTCTTTTGGCATCCCCAAGCCCTGGACCCTGTGTTTTCTCTATATTTTCCTCTGCAGGAAAAAAAAAAGGCAGACAGAGCAAGTTTATTTGAAAGTGAAAAGAGACCAGGGAAAGGAAAGTAGCAAGATTCCTCTAAGATAGGGGTCTCCAGGAGGGGGGCAGTGGAGTGCTCTCCGGGGGAGGGTTTATAGCATAAAGCTCCTTCCATGTCATCTCAGCTTTGTGCTTCATGGCCTGTGCAGGCTCCACCCACACCTTTTTCATTGGTTGAGTGGGAACCCAAGGCATGATGGGAAGAATCATTTCAGAGGAAACCCAAGGCACTATGGGAACAAGAAATGCCATGATGGGCCCGTGCTTCCTTTGAGGGGGCTTCTGGTATAGCCGTTCTCTCTCAGTTTTGCCCAAGGTAACAGTTACTGTCAGAGGAGGCATGCTTTAAGGGCTAGAGTATGAGTTATGACTAAAAACAATGAGTGAGAGCTTGAGGCCCTGAGTTCAAGCTTGGTACCAACACGCACACACACACACACACACACACACACGTTAGATGCTCACACGTTAGGGGCTCCTACTTGTAATCCTAGCTACTCAGAAGGCCAAAATCCAAAGATCGTGATTTGAACCCAGCCTGGGCAGGAAAGTCTGTAAGACTTCTAGGTCTGACTAACCACCCAAAGGCCAGAAGTGAAGTTGTGGTCCAAATGGTAGAACAGCAGCGTTGAGCAAAGAAACTAAGGGACAGCACTCATGTACTGAGTTCAAGCTCCTGTACCAGCATATCCAACAAAAGCAGAGAGAGTCACCTACTCAAAGACACGCAGTTCATCTGTGATAAAGCTGGCATTGGAACTTAATTCCTGTCACCAAATATTCTGAGATTTCATCCCCTGCAGCTGCCGTCTCCCACAGGTGTTGTTCTGTCACTTCTCATTTCTATCCCTTAGGCCTTTGAACAATAAGAAAGTGACCTTGTTCACTTCTAATTGGTTAAACCACTCGATTATTTGGCCCTTTACTGAACACCTATCACGCATCAAATAATATATACTATTAATACTCTAAATGCAAAAACATGAAATTGGGGCAGGTCCAGTCCTCTGAAGAGAGGCACTTATGAAAAGTGTCACAATGAAAGAAAGACTGGAAGAGCAGGAGCCACAAAACAAAGTGACTCTCTTTAGGACAGGAGTCTGGTAGGAGTTTAGAAACAATTGAGGGAGGTTAGAGTCTAAGAAAAGGGGTGCTTCTAAGGGAGCAGTCATTTGACTCTAAAAAAATAGAAGACGAGTTGAACAGTTTTAAAAGGACTTGGATTGTTAACAGAACTAAGAAATTTATTAACAGAGTTAATACAGTGAAGGGATTTAGGACTGGAAGGTGGCTCTGTGGTACAGTGCGTGCCTAGCATTCATGAAGCCCTGGGTTTTATTCCTCAGCACCACATACACAGAAGAAGTCAGATATAGCGCTGTGGCTCAAGTGGTAGAATGTTAGCCTTGAGCAAAAGAAGCTCAGGGACAGTGCCCAGGCCCAGAGGTCAATCCCCAGGGATGGCAATAAATAAATAAATAAAATCTAAAATTAAGTGATTCTTTCAGATCAAAATGGAAGTCATAATCTTCTGTATTAAAACAGAGTTATCTCCAAGTCTTCTAAAGTTTTTTTTTTCTTTTTTAAGACAAGGTGGATATAGCCCAGAGTGGCTTTACAGTCATGGTCTTTCTGTCTTTATATCTGGAGTTCTGAAATTATAGGCATGTGCCACAATGCCCAGCTAATGTTATATCTCTGTACTTCTGGAAGGCTGATGAGACTATGTTATTCTCTGTGAGTATATCACTCTGTATCACCTCTTACAGAGTAATGGCATCTTTTATATTTTTTTATTGTAAAGATGCTGTACAGAGGGATTACAGTTCCATGAGTAAGGTAATGAGGCCATTTCCTATCGAGCATTGTTACCCCTCCTTTGTTTTTCCCCTACCATCCCTTCCCTCCCCACCTCTGCAACTCCTCCCTCCCCGCCCCAAGTTGTAAAGTTTGTTTTTAACATAGTGTCTTGTACACCTCATTCTTACAATGGGTCAACCTGTATCCTTGTTTCAGCATGTTGTTATTTTTAAGCAGACAGTATCTGTCCGGGTTCACACTCCCTAGGAGTTGTATTCATGCGTGAGGAATGCACTCATCGATCATGTTTGACACCAGAGTTCTGCTGGGAACTTGAGAGGAAACAAGCCTTCGGCCTGAGGCTGAGGCTGTAGCTTCAGAGATCGGGATGAGAGAAGGTTTCTGAAGTGATCCAACCCAGATAGGCCTGAGCAGAAATATCCCAGAGCAACTGCAGAATGAAAAGGGGAACAACGGGTAGTCGTGTTAGGATTTGAAACCAGCTTCAGACATTGATGTTTCCTGTGCTTATTTATCTTCCATTATCCTTTGGTAGGTGTGAACATGCTAGCTGTGCTGAGAAATCAACAGAAGCAATGATGGTTCTTCCTGCTCCAACAACTTACAAGAGAAGGGTCTTCAGGTGCTGGCTTCTGGGGTGGCTAGAGGAGGCAGAAGCAGATTCCCCGGGAGAGGTTAAACTCCAGGGCACAGAAGAAGAGAGAGTCCCTTTTATCTGCCAAACTGTTCTTCATGGGGGGTGTCTAGTTCACTCTCTCTTAAAGTCACACCATCATTATAGATTGTAGAATCATTTGAAAATATCAATGAAATGTCTAAGAAGAAGAAAAAAAAATCAGCCAGGTGCCGGTGGCTCACACCTGTAATCCTAGCTACTCAGGAAGCTGAGATCTAAGGGTCACAGTTCAAAGCTAGCGATGACCCGGAAGTCCTTGATGCTCCGATCTCCAATTAAACCAAAAAGCCTAAGTGGAGGCAAAGCTCAAGTGGTAGAGCACTAGCATTGAGCAAAAAAAGAAAAGAAAAGAAAAGTGTGAACCACATGCACACAGCATGTGTGCACATATTCACCCTTGTGGTTCTCAAATTTGAGCATGCATCAGAATCATGTGACAAGCTTGATATGCATCGATCCTTGGTTTCCTTGGGTCAAGCCAGCCTCCTGGTAACCACTACTCCTGAGACAGTCTGAGAATCAGCGTGTTCTTGGACTACAGCCATACTCATTCTAGATGAACACTCTACTATGGAGCTGCATTTCCTACCCAAGGGTTTGCATTTGGAACAAAGAGACATTGATGCTGCTGGTGCAGAGAGCATACTTTGAGAGCCCTGGTGTACACCATGACATAGTGAATGGTTTTGTGCAGCCATTCCCCGCTAGTTGGATATTTATAGTAGATCAAACCCAACTTACACAAGGTTAATCATCTTTGTAACTTGTCTTTAGCAAAGACCAGTTGATTTCTTCACACTGAGAGCCAAAGAAATTAAGTGCTTGGAAGAATTTAAATCCAAAGAATTTTCAGTCGTGGAAGAAACAGTGAAATGCTTAAAAGGCTCCAAGTGGAGGATTACATAGAGCCTGCTGTGAAGGTCAAACGAAGAGAGCGAAAATAATGAGAGTTGCACATGGTCATAGAATGTGTCTATAGAAACTCCATATTCATTGAATAGCTTTTTTTTTTTCATTTCAACAAGTGTTACTTTATATGATCAGAGGCACATAGGCATTGAGACTTAGGTTCCTCCCCTAAGTACATCCTCCTTTGATTGGAATGCCTAGAATCCTGTATAATTTATCATATCCCAGTGTATGTTAGATCTAGCTTCTGCATATGAGAGACTATTCATTGAATTTCTAGCAGCCCTATCTCAATGGAAACATTCATGAGATGTTATACTGCGTCACGTTAGATGTGGCCTTCCTGATTTAAATTAAAAAATTAAGAGCAAGGAGAGAAAGAGCAGCCTGCCCCTGTGACCCACCCTTAAAATCCTAGCTACTCGGGAGGCTGAGTTCTAAGGATCGTGGTTCAAAGCCAGCCTGGGGAGACCAGTGGGAGATCTTTATCTCTAATTAACCAGTAAAAACTTGGGAGCGAAGCTGCAGCTTAGTGGTAGAGAGCCAGCCATGAGTGAAAAAGTGGAGCCAGAACAGGAGAACCCTGAGTTCAAGCCCCAGGCCTGGAACAACAACACAAGAAGAACAGATGAGACACTAGAGGAGGTGAAGCTTATTACTGCGGGGTGCAGTCCTCAACCAGCTGGAGGGGATGTCCAAGATGATTAACTACTACACACGAGTTTACTAGAAACCAGAAGAGGAAAGAGGAAGGGGGAAAGGAAAGAAGATGGAAAGAGAAAGGGAGATCTTCTTGGGTTCCTTGGAGACATAGTTAACCCAAATCTTAAAGCATTCCACTGTGTCCAAGAAGATGGCTGGGCTTGGCTGCCCTCTTTCCCCTCCCCTTCCCTTCCTGCGTGGGGCTGATGTACTCACCAAGTGTCCTTTGAAGAGCCTGATAAGAAGCTCAGAGCCTGGAGACAGCCTCTGAGGACAGGAGCCACAGCAGGCAAGTGCGCAGATGAGGCACACTTGGCTCCTGTGGAACCCCAGAAGCCATCAGCTTTGTGGACGCTTTGATGTTGATCCGGGGAATCTGACCTCAGATTTTGACCTCCAGCACTGGAAGAGAAGCAGTGTGTGTTGTTAGCCACAAAGTTTGCAGTGATTTGTTACAGCAATAATAAGCAACTGAGACAAAGGGGAGGGAGGGTAACATTCTAATAATATGTTTAGTGCCTTAGTTTGATTCTCACTGAGACATGGAAAGCACAAGAAAGGCCAAATCAGTTTTTTTTATATCAAAGATAATCTTCATATCAACAGAGGTATTAGTCTCTCTTCTTCTTCTTCTTCTTCTTCTTCTTCTTCTTCTTCTTCTTCTTCTTCTTCTTCTTCTTCTTCTTCTTCTTCTTCTTCTTCTTCTTCTTCTTCTTTTTGGGGGTGCCAATCCTTGAACTCAGGGCCTGGGTGCTGTCCCTGGACTTCTTTTGCTCAAGGCTAGCGTTCTACCACTTGAGCCACAGCTCAGCTCAACTTCTGGCTTTTTTTTTTCTGGGCAGTTTATTAGAGATAAAAGTCTCATGGACACTAAGTTGGCCTGAAGGAAGCAGAGGGGAAATATACATTGGAATATATTTATGCAAATGTTATTGAAATTTATTGTAAATGAA
The DNA here is from genome assembly GCF_000151885.1 of Dipodomys ordii. Lineage (NCBI taxonomy): Eukaryota > Metazoa > Chordata > Mammalia > Rodentia > Heteromyidae > Dipodomys > Dipodomys ordii. The sequence goes on from NW_012267256.1 coordinate 4,982,068, forward strand.
GATTTTTTAAGGGTCTTATAGACTTTCCTGCTTGGGCTGGCTTTGAACTGCAATCCTCAGATCTTAGCCTCTTAATTAGCTAGGATTATGAGCCACTGATCCCCTTCTTTAAATAGTACAGACTCTGTGGGACAGAGAGAAAGAGATAACAGGGTGCCCCACTACCACAAAAGTTAGAGACCTTATCTCAAAAGCGAAGGTGGGTGTGGTTGCATGCAGCTACAGTCCCAGCTATCAGCAGGCCAGGAGGTGGAGGGAGCAGGATCAGATCCAAGACCTGCCAAGGAGAATCCCTATTTGAAAAATAAAGCGAAAAGAGGCTAGAAGTAGAACTCCAGCTGTAGCGCTCTTGCTTGGCAAACACAAGGTCCTGAGTTCAGTCCTCATGGAGCCAAATAAATAAAAACAGCAACAGTACAATCCTTTCTGTGTGAAACCTACACTTTCAGCATAACAGGCCTATGTAACAGTAACGATAAAAATTAAGTTAATGTTTTTCCAGTTGTCAAGTTTGTGTCTGATCTTTGCAGAAAGTAGACACAAATAAGAAATCTCGGCTGGGTGTCTATGCCTCATGCCTATAATCCTAGCTACTCAGGAGGCTGAGAATGGAGGATCATAGTTTGAAGCCAACCCAGGCAGGGAAGCCCAGGAGACTCTTATCTCCAATAAACTACCCATAAAAAGCTGGAAGTGTGTTTTGGCTCAAGTGGTAGAATGTTAGCCTTGAGCAAGCACAAATAGAATGAGGGACAGCACCCCGGCCCTGAGTTCAGGCCCCATGATGGGCAATAAATAAATAAGAAATCTCTTTAACAAATCGTAACATCTGCCCTTAGTATTGTTTTAAGTTGTTATGAGCAATGCATGACTAAGAATTCTTACATCCTTCCCTGTGGTGATAAAAAGACCATATTAAGACTGTAGTGAGGGATATTCACTTTGAACATGTTCCTGAGGGCAGTATTATTTACTGGTTTGTGGAGACAAAGACTGGATTTTGCAAAAGATGGTCCAATGGGAGAAGGGTCAGTCAACAAGACTTCCTCCGTGGGGCACTCCATTACACTGTGGTCGCTGTCCACTTGCTCTTGTCCATGCTGGAGACGGAGCAGGTCTGAATAAGCGACAAAGAAAGATGCAGCACATAAATGACTTAAAAAGGACACTGAGGTCTTTTGCTGCTTAGAAGGTTGGCATGTGTGAGTTTGTCCTGCAAGAGAGAAAGGCTTTGCCACCTGGTGATCTTCCACACAGAGTAGGAGTTAGAGGGTTAGGAACAAAAACGTTTCAATTTTCTAGTGGTGTCTCTGTGTTTCTGTCTCTGTGTATAAAAGAGAATTATAGATATATGTATCAAGAGAGAAATATCGACATACAGATGTATACATGTATGTATATATGGATGTGTATATATACGTAATGTACACACATAAATACATATATACGTATATGAGTGCATGTATAATTTTTTGAGGCGTGGTTTTACTTTATAACCCAAGCTGGCCTTGAATTCTAATTCTCCTGCTTCAACCCCTTGAAGACAGAGAGGTGCCACCTCAAGTTTTCCATGATCTCCACACGGAGTGCTAGGCTTGGAAGAGAGCTTGCTGAGGGTGTGTTGCATGCATGTTTATTTGTGATCCATAAGAAACTACTTTGTGGGCTGGGAAGGTGGCTCAGTGGTAGAGCGCTTGCCTTGCATGCCTGAGGCCCTGGGTTCGATTCCTCAGCACCACATAAGCAAAAAAAAAAGCCGGAAGTGGCGCTGTGGCTCAAGTGGTAGAGCGCTAGCCTTGAGCTGAAGAGCTGAGGGACAGTGCCCAGGCCCAGAGTTTAAGCCCCACAACCGGACCCCCCCCTTCAAAAAAGAAACTACTTTGTGCAGGGGGTCAACCTAACTTCTCTCCTTTGTTCTAATTTTAGTGTGTGTGTGTGTGTGTGTGTGTGTATGCAACCACCATAAGGAACGACTTTGAGTTCAAATATTCTCTGGCCATTTGTAAAGTGAGGACTAATTTACCAACCACTAAGCTGTGTAGTTTAAAAAGAAGCCCTGAGAGGTTGGAATGGCTCTTGACTTTATCTGTCTCCATGTTGAACACAGGATCAGACACAGCCTGGGTCTTCAAAGGTGCAGTGATTGGTCCAGGGGTGGAAACACCAGGGGGAGGAAAGCAACTCAAAGTGGGTTAGTGTGGAAATCTCTGAAGTTGTTTATGCAGAGGCTGAGAGAAGGCAGAGATGCTGCTCTCTTGGCTGTAGCTGTGCTAGAGAGACTTGGAAGTGGCCAGCAGCCATGTTCCCAGTCAAGCGAGCAAGCTGCCCGGCATAAGGTTTCAGGAAGAGTCCTGTGCGCTGCGGAGCTGTCCTCAGACCACGCCCTTGTCATTCCTGAACCCCTTCTTGCCTGAAACCACTCCACCCTTCTTATGTTTGTTTACAAGAGCTACAGTGCACATTCTCTGCCTGAATTAATTCAGATGACATTTCTGTCACCTGAACAGGAAGCTGATAAAAGTAGATTTATACAAAGTCATGGACACTAGCCTCTGATAATCTGAATTGCATGGGAAAATAAGAACAATTAAGAAGAAACTGGGAACTAGAATATGCTGACATATTCCTTGGGGCATACTGTGTATGTAGTAAGCAAGGGCTAAGTCTATTAGCAATCATGTAGAGAATATGAGAGATGGGACAGTTGACTGGTTTAGAACAATACATCATAGGGCTTAGAAATGCCCAGAACTTGGTTTTAAATAATGTCCAGTTCTGAAAAACAGTAGGAGAAAAATGGAGAACTATCCAGGCTTTAGAGCTAGATCTGGAATGAAATCTGTAATACAGGTTATGGGGCTTGAACTCAGTGCCTGACCACCTGCCCCTGAGCTTTTGTGCTCAAGGCTGGCACTCTACCACTGAGTCACAGCTCTACTTCTGACTTATGTGTGTACTCAATTAAGGGTCAGAGTCTCATGGAGTTAGTCTCTCGGAGTTTCCCGCCTGGTCTGGTTTGGAACCAGGATCCTCAGATCTCAGCATCCTCAGTAGCTAGGATTATAGGTGTAAACCACCAGTTCCCAGATGATGATACATTTTTTTAAAGCATATTGAGCAGCATTATGGGGATGCTGAGAACTCAAAATACTTATTTTTCACCTGTTCTACCTAACTCACTTGTTTTAAAAGGAAACATCTTGAATTTACAGGCAAGGTAGGTTCTGTAGACTAGGAAGTGGAGAGCTTTTAAATGCCTAGTCGTTAAAGGCAGGAAATGATCATGTGCAAGAATGCAGGGGACTGCCTTCTTCTTCAAGGAAGATGGCAGAGGGGCCACTAGAGCGTAAGTGGTGTTTCAGGTGATGATGAAACGCGACTGGGAGCCTGACTTAGCCCTTCCTCTCACAGCAATAGTTCAGGATGTGCTCCTTTAATGCTTTCTGTGACTGTGTCCAACATAGCTCTGTTGAAAACCAAGGATCGGCCTTCATTAGTTGGTTCACTGTCACAGACTGATACATAAGATAGAGAGAGCCCAGACTTTAAAAAAAAAATCCATCTCTTCATTTGATTCTGAAGCAGCCTAATAGTTCAGAATTTTTATTTTGTGCTGGTCCTGGGGCTTGAACTCAGGACCTGTGGGTGCTGTCTCTTAGCTTTTTCACTTAAACCTAGCACTCTATCACTTGAGCCACAGCGCCACGTCCACCTTTTTGTTGGTAAACTGGAAATAAGAGTCTCACAGACCTTCCTGCTTGGACGGGCTTTGGACTTCAATCCTCAGATTGCATCATCCTGAGGAGTTAAGATGACAGGCACGAACCACTCACATGGGCCGGTGCTTCAGCTTCTGATGAACTTCTTTCTACACATTTCCCAATGTCTGTCATATTTTCAATAGTTTTTTTTTTATTTTCCTTTTTCTTTCTTTCTTTTTGGTATGTCAAGCTTGTAGGGTCTAATGATAGGTAGCTTTGGCTGCCTTCAACAAAGACTGCTTTCATCTCTAGTGACTGGCTTGAAAGAAAGTGAGAGGGTCCCCTTTTGTTCCTCACTGGTTGATTCCTAAAAGAAATGACAAACTGCACCTGAATCTCTCTCTCTCTCTCTCTCTCTCTCTGGCTGTTGCTGTCTCTTTTTCTGTCTGTCAGTGCTGGGGATTGCACACTAGAGATGTCTCACATTCATTCATTTTCCAATCCATCAAAGGTAAGCTCCAGATGGGCAGTCACTAGGAGTACTTCATTCACCGGGGAAGCATAATGCCTACAGTCATGGGAGCCAGGGATGTTGGTCTGAAGCTTCTACAATGCACAGAAGAGCCTGCACTCCCACAACAAAGAACATCGGGCACCAAGTTTCAGTGGCGTCTAAGTTGAGAACACAGGCTTAGCTGGATTGAGCAATCCCGGTCAGCAATAAATCATCGTTTGACCCCCGTCCCCAGCAGCACTCAGACTGTACTATCACATGACAAAATGGTACTGGATTATACCTCTCCCTGCAGCCAACCTATTGTGTGGTAGTCATCTGGGCAGATTTCAGGGGAAGGCTTTTCTCTTTCCTGTCCAACTGCTTTGTGCTTACTCTGTTAAGCCAAGGGTGTAGGTTTTGTCTTGTGTGTACGGACTCCCTACTCTATTTTCATTATTTGTCTCTATTTCCTTGTTTGCACATTATACAAAGCATTATTTGGTGTCACAGGAACAAGTGCACCTGGAGCCTGGTGGAGTTTCTACCTAAGGCTCAGGGAAAACAACATCAGTCTTCCAGAGACCCACACCCTGTGACAGCCCGCAGGGGTTGACCCAGCCGTCAGCCACCTCAGTCACAGGCCAGGGCAGGGAGGAAAGGGCATGTGAGGTCCACAGTTAAATTACCCAGGCAGCAGAAAACAACCATGCGATCCTTTAACTTAGATGCAGCATTTTGTCTCTAAGAAAGTTAATTGTTTCACTCAGAGAATAAAGACAAGCTGAATTTAGCTGACGGGTATGTGTAAATTCTAAAAATGTGTATATATTGTATAAATTCTATTTGAGAAAAAACTTAGAAGAGATTTTTCTTCTTTAGTAGTGCTTGTTAATAACGGTTAAGGAAATGAACCAGGGGCTTATGACTTTAATCCTAACTACTGAGGGGACTGAGATCTGAGGACCTTGGTTTGAAGCCAGTCTGGGCAGAACCATCAGAGAGACCTTTTCTCTAATTAAGCAGCAAAAAGCCATGCGTGGAGATGTGATGCAGGTGGTAGAGTGCCAGCCTGGACTGAAAAAGCCAAGCAACAGTGTAAGACCCTGAGTTCACATGTGTGCGTGCACACACACACACACAAGATTAAACAAACTTAAAAAAGATCAAGTAATTCATTTGTTAATTTTCCAGGTTCTGAATGAGCACTTACTATATACCACGTTCTGTAAGAGGTCACGCGGAAAATACCAAAACACATAGAGCATAGTCCTTGTCCTGATAGACAATATCAGCAACTACTTTAACAATGTTAAGATGCTGTTTTATGTTAAAGAATGCAAATGCAGACTTGGGAGAAATATTTGCAAAATTCATGTCTAATAAGGAACTGACAATATACAAATGTGCTTAAAATCCAACTATAGATTTGATTGGGACCAATCAGTTGTAAAACTCCACTGTACTTGATTTTGCAAATAGGCAAAAAACCTGAACAAACACTTCACCAACGATGAGCTATATAAATCACATATATGTACATGAGAAGATGTTTCATGTCATTAGAGAAGTGCAAATAAAACAGCAGCAAGACACTACTACGGCACACACGCTAGCATGATCAACATGCAGAACACTCACTACCCCGCATGCCGGGAAACTAAGACACCTCGGAAACTCTCAGTGACTGCTGACAGAAAGGTAAAATTGTGCAGCCAGGCTGAAAGTTTGGCAGTTTCTCACTACACATACTGTTTCTTTCTAGAATCCAGTAATCATCCTCCTTGGTGTTTACCAAAATAAGTTAACAGCAGACATGCACGTGAAAACTCATGTATATTTACAGTAGTTGCCAACGCTTGGAAGCAACCAAGATGTCCTTTGGTAATGAAAGGAAGAACAGGTAAAAGCAAAAGGACTAGCCCAGTGGCAGAGCCCTAGCTGAGTAGGTGCAAGGCCCTGGGTTTGATTCTCAGACCTTGTTAAAAAAGAACTGTGGATATTTATACAACGGAAGTGCTAATCAGAGATCTCAAGACCTGAAAAGACCCGGAAGAAACTTGAGTGAAAGAAAGCAGTCTGAAAGGCTATCCTGTATGATTCTCGCTGTATCATTCTGAAAATGGAAAAGGGGAATAAAAAGGTGAGTAGTTTCCAGAAACTAAGGGTAAAGAAAAGAAAAAAGTGGAGCACAAAGGATTTTCAGGACAGTGAAACTACAGACAGTCTTCCAACTTAGGATGGATCAACTTACTGATTTCTCGACTCTACTACGGTGTGAAAGCACTGTGCATTTTGTGGAATCTGTTCTTTGCTTTTCAACCCTTACCTGGGTGAGTGATACTCTTGTGAAGCTGAACAGTAGGAATGAGCCGCAGCTCCCAGCCAGCTATGTCACCGTGGACTGTGTGCTGAGTGACAGGGTGTTCAGTAAGCGAAGTGTATTAAATACGCTGGTGACATTCTCAGCTTAGGGTACATGGATTGGATGACAACCTTCATCCTAAGTCAAGGCATACCTCTTCTGGTATCAAAATGCCAACATACATTTCAGTCAAAATTTATAGAACAGCTGGGTGCTGGTGGCTCACCCTGTCATCCTAGCTACTCAGGAGGCTGAGATCTGAGGAACACAGAGCAAAGCCAGCCTGGGCAGGAAAGTCTGTGAGGCTCTTATCTTCCATTAACCACCACAAAACAGGAAGTAGAGCTGTGGCTGGAAAATGGAGTGAGCTAGCCTTGAGCAAAAGAGCTCAGGGACAGCACCCAAGCCCTGAGTTCAAGCCCCATGACCAACAAAAATCAATCAATCAATCAATCATTCACTCATAGAAGATATAATACCAGGAGTGAATCCTGCTGCAAACTCTGGATGTGGCGTGGTAAGCTAGGCCCGCGTGGGTTCATCAGTGGTAAGAAGCCAAGCATTGTTGGGCTAAGAAGCCCACAGCAAGGCCAGCTTTGCCTCCAGCTGGGGATGGGAACATAGGAATTATTGATCTTCCACGTAATGTTGCTATGAGCTTAAAATTGCCCTGAAAATTAACCAAAGTCTATTTTTAAAGAAAACATACCCTACTCTCCATATGTGCACGCAAATAAGCTGAGCAGTGTAATCGGATGAGGTAATAAAGCTCGGCCTGGCGTGCTGTGGACAAGTCCAGTCAACACAGCGGCCATTCGCACAGGGAGTGGAGGGAGCGGTGGTAGAGCAGACCTCCCAGAGACCAGGCTGCCTGAGCTGTATGGTGAGAGCTGAAGGTATTCTGGTCTGAACCCCTGCAGAGATGTGTTTTTGTGGAGTGTGAACTAGGAGCTTTCGGATGGAAGTGCTTCAAAACCCAGTGCTGGGCTACGGTTTGGATTGTGAATGTGTCTCTGGAAGGTCCTGCGTACAAGACTTCCCGACTACTGAGAAGTGATGCGCCTTTTAGGAGGCAAGTCCACGGAAAGGAAGTGATGGCAAGGGCAGCATCCTTGGAAAGAGCTGTTGAGACATTGCTTCTTCTTTCTCTATTATTTGCTGTCCCCACCCCGCCGCCCACCATTGCTGAGGATCAAGCAGAGGGATTCCTATAAGCTAGACCAGAGCTCTACCACTGATCTACGTCCCTAGTCCCCTTCTCTCTCTGATTCCTTTCCAGCCACCACGAGACGAGTGGTCTCCTCTACCACCTAACTCCCACAACAATGTCCTGAGCACAGGCCCAAAGCAAAAGGACCAAGAGATCATGGCTGAAACCAGGAGTCTAAAATAAACCTTCTGGCTGGGAAGGTGGCTCAGTGGTAGAGTGCCTCGCATGCATGAAGCCCTGGGTTCCAGTCCTTAGCACCACATACACAGAAAAGGCTGAAGTGGCGCTGTGGATCAAGTGGTAGAACGCTAGCCTTGAGCAAAAAAGAGCTCAGAGACAGAGCCCAGGCCCTGGGTTTAAGCCCTGGGACTGGCAACATAAATAGATAAATAATAAATAAATAAATAACCTTCCCCCTCTGTAACTGTGACAGTTCCAAGTGTTCCATCGTATCAGCAGAAAGCCGACTAGTACAACCCCTCTTGAACCATCAAAGACTTTAGCGAAGCAGATGAGTGAAGAGACCCGGTCTCAGCTTGGTCAGACTGCAAAAAACAGCTCCACAAGACCCTCTGTGTCTCCCCTGCCTTCTTTTTCCTCCTCGGTATTGAGTCTTGCTCCTGTGTCTGGAGTAGCAGCACTCATGTGTGGCGCCTTCTTACTCTCTGATTTTGTGAACGGAGATAAAGTAGACAGAAAACAAAAAGGAGGCCTGTCTCAAAGAGCAGCAGCCAGCACAGTGATAGGATTTAACAGTGTTAGGAAACTGAGCCATGAGCCCAGAGAGGAAAGAAAGAACCAAAACAATGCCCACAAACCAATTCAGCTTCAGTGGAGGGCTGAAGTTTGACGCCATGGTGACCAGAGAAGAGCCAGCAGAGAGGAGACCGGACAGGGGCATTGTATAATAGTGTCTGTGCTGCCCAGGGCTTAAATAGAGTCAGGTCAGGGGCGGGGTCACAGAAGCGCCCAGTCCCAGACACTGGACTACCAGCCAAGCGCCCGCCCCTCCTCCAGGGACTCAGGCACGCCCCTCCCCTGAGAAGCGGGCTTCACCCTCCCCTACCATGAAGACAAGATGCCAGACCCTACCATCCACGGTGTGGCCAAGAGGGCCCTGACCAGACCCCAACTCCCAATTCAACAGGCCTTCCTCGAAAGCAGTGATGTATGCACGTGAAATCACCACAGCTCTGTCTGTGGGTTCTCCCACAGTGGGGAGAAGTCCTGTGACTCGCTACCCCGGAGGGGCCTCAGTTCCTCCATCTGTGAAAAGTGCGCACTGTCGTGCGTACACCCCAGGACTGTGGTGAAGACTAAATGAGCCAATATTTACTAAAGGCGGCGAAGGTTAAATGAGCTAATATTTGCCAAATGCTTAGCTCCAAATGCTTGGCCTATGGTGAGAATTAAATATTTGCTGCTACGGTGGTTGTTACATAGTGTGCTGTTCTTCTCTGGCCCTGCAGTGGGAGAGTGTGACGGGAGCCATCATTGAATGCTTCCCCCTCTTCACCCAGTTCTGCTATCTTCATCGTCATTGCTTTACGCTTCCACAAAGCACTTGCTCTTGGGACCTTAAAATTGTGAATAACTTCCTCTTCCACCTGGGCCACAGTCTCCAAAACCCCCAAGTAGCAACCAAGGACAGTTTATATCCCAACCATTGGCAACTTTTCACCTGGCCGCATCCTGCAATGCAGTCTCCCACATTTCAACCCCTGTCCCCCTCCATGAGAGTTCCAAACCTCATCAACAGCTCAGTGTGGCCTTTCTCCACTGGGCTGCTCCCAAGACTGAGCACACAGCCCTCCACCCCCACAGTGTCCAATAGACTCCGCTTTGTCTCTGGCTAGGTTGTTTCAGTGATAGTTTTCAGGAAGCCAGGCGAGGGATGCTGAGGGATGAGGAGATCTGGGGGACCAGGGAGGTGCGTTTGAATGAGGCACTGTGAACGAGAGAGGCTAGCTAGCTCGGAGGTGGGGAAAGAGAGGGTACATCCGGGGGCACTGTCACCCACCGTCAGACAGCAGCTCTGGTACCTGGTGAGGCAGAGGAGCTTTTCAAAGTAACACTTGCTGCATCTGTTAGAGGTGGTGGAGGGTTTGGGTTGACATATAAACAAAGCCAGCTGTTCCCAAGTCCTACACAACACTATCGTTATTATAAAGGGGGTGGACGGATCACAGGTACCTAAGTCAGATAATGAGGGCGTTTCCTTTCGTAGAGTATCTTCCCTTCCCTCACTCTCTCCCAGTTCTGTAAAAACTCTATTCATCCCTTCAGAGGCTGCAAATAATTTGTGTTAGATTCAGGCTCCATTAAAAGATTAGCTTACTACCTGCTTGGTGACAATGCTCTCCTTCATCAGCAATGTTACCTATCTGTGCTGCGCATCCTCCCCTTCCCCCCTCCCTGACCCCTCC
>NW_012267256.1:4994735-5009009 GCF_000151885.1 Dipodomys ordii
ACTTGCCTTGCATGCCTGAGGCCCTGGGTTCGATTCCTCAGCACCACATAAGCAAAAAGAAAAAAGCCAGAAGTGGTGCTGTGGCTCAAGTGGTAGAGCGGCTGAAGAGCTGCGGGACAGCGCCCAGGCCCAGAGTTCAGACCCCACGACCGGACCCAAAAAAAACAAAAAACAAAGTGGGCCACAGTTTGCCCTTTCTTCCCTGGGAGTAAGTGAAGAGCATCAGCAGTCCCGCCTAGAGCTGAGCTTCTCGTATCCAGATGGAAGCCAAGTGCATCTGCCCTGCCTTTGTGACCACTGAGCTACTATCTGGGATCACTGAAATCTGTTCTCCCCGCCAGCAAACAAGGCCGAAGGGGCCAGCATCCTAGAATGCGTGGGTCATCCACCCTGCTCATCAAGTTCTGCCCTAATTTACATGATATATGCAAAATTTCTACTTGGTACACCTTCTTCCCTCAGACATCTTACAGGAGTGCCAGATAGAAGGGGGAAAAAAGGGAATAATTCGTGTAGCTACAGCATTGGTTTCTCAATGGTTGGTTTTAATGGTGATACAGGATCTGAATTACATTCAATCACATCCAGTCCAAAGTGTAAAAATTATGGCAACCACATTTAGCATGGAATAGTGTTGCATTCATTTTTATTATTAGTTTAATTCAATTTTCTTTTTCTTGACAGTCTTAAAACATTCATTTTATACTAAACATAAAGCAAATGATTTTTCCTAAACATAATGCAAATGATTTTTCAATTGACCCTTCACATAAAATAATAAAACAGGATCTCTTCTGACCCAAGTCACTGGAAGAAAAAAATCTAGTAATTATCTCACTTAAATGAATCTGTACTTGATGAATGGCACAAATATACGATAATACCCCATATTTTCAAGGCAGAGTCATTGTTCACCATGGTCTGGGAAGAGCTTAGATAGTTGCCTATAAAACAAATAACTTTATCTTTTATCCTCACTCAATAGATTCTTTCTACTCTAAATTTTCAGTTTATGTATGTGCAAGGACTTCTGATTTTTATTTATGAATGTGACTTCTAAAAATAAGACCCCCAAATGATGGTACAAAAAAATAGTGTTTAGTAACTAACATATGTGAAAGTTAAATAAGTTCCCTAACTCTTTACTGAAGAACTTGAACTTTGTTCCCATCTCTAGTTTCACTCACAAATTCTCATTTTTTCCATCCCTCATATTGCATTTGAATAAGCAAATGCTGGTCCCCGCAGTATACGTTGGCTTTCCATAAACATTTGCTTCCCTTTTGTAACATGTTGCTTAAATCTTGCAAAAGGGAATCCTTTGAGCCCAGAGAGAATCCTATGCGCTCCTGTTAGCCATGAACAAAGATGGTGCAGCCACAATTTTAATGTGGGTTTGCGGACATGGATTCTAAAAATCCAATATGTATAGCAGACCCAGAACCCGCTAATTTCAACAGGAGTCAAATGCAGTGACACTACAATTCCCAGGTGTGTTGCATTTAACACACGCAGTTTAAAAGAAAATGGAGCACAGGTGAGGGTTACCTGTGTGTTCACTACATGTACTGTTTTCAACTCTCTAGTAGATTTGCTGATTTTTAAAAAGAAAAAAAAAACAGCTATAAGTTATAAATTAAAGTATTATGTCAAGTATCATTGGCTTTAGGGTAAGAAAATAATGTTCTATCTTACAAGTAGAAACAGCTCTACCAAAGGAAAAAAATATATATATATACATATGTATAGATAGATAGATACTTTAGAAACTAATCGAGGGAGTGGCAGGGGTGCACCTGCCACCCCTCACCTACATCCACATCGTCTCTTGAGTTTCTAAGCAAATAATGTTGATTTTTGTCCAACACTGGTTGTTTTATTTCTTGGTCTAACACAAAACACAACTTATCATTTACAAACGATGATAACGTTTTGAAAAAGAATACACCTTTCAGTAAAATGAAACTTAAAATGATTGCTTTAAAACCAGCTGATATGAATAGCTCATGGACAATTCAAACGGGCTATGTTTTACCATTGAACTAAAAACAGGTTTGGTTCTTGTGTAAAGACTAATGTCAAATGACAAAGCTCTGCCATTCCTAGCAGCTCTTTGGCTGGACAGTATCAACTTAGCCCAAGTCTCAAAAGTAATAATAATAAAATAAATCTTTACTTAGGATGGGAGATGGAATACAGTGCTACCTTTTGGTGACAACAGAGAGAGTAAAAAACTATGTGCTGTGGACAATACCAAGAGTGAATCTGAGTGAAATCTGAAGTTCCCCTCCCAGGCCTTCCAACAGGCCTCTTGAATAGCAGAGCAACACTCCCTCCCCACTGAAGTCTCTGAGAGAGGAAGACACAACTTACAAAGGGCTTATGACCACTGGGGGCACAGGAACACCAAGACCCAAGGCAGGGCAGGGCCTGGTTCTTTCAAAGGCACTGATGACACTGGAATGTGTCACAGACACAAGTGGATCCAATGAGCAAAAGCCCTGGGACAGTGGTAGTTGCTGGTTTCAAAAGCTCAGCATGGAGTATCATCATCAGTCTACATAGATTCCTTCTCCTTCCTCTCAGACCTACTTCTATCTCTGTTTTCTGCATGGATTTCTGTCAACTGGAGCACATCAGAGAATCAAGACCATATTGGTTTCTCAAATGGCAAAATTTTTCACACCCTTTGATACAGAGGCTGGGGAGATGGGGGGCGGGTGGGGGATATAAAAGGAAATATTGGGAAAAGTTGAATGTTACTGTTGGTAAACAAACAATACTTTGAATATACACACCTTTTTTGTTTTGGCCTTAGAGTTAAGGTCTCAGGCTAGGAACATTGCCTACCATAGATGAGGCCTTGGACTTATTCCCAGTACTAAAAAAGACAAAGGTAGAGAGGTAGAAAGTAAGAGAGGGAAGAAGACCATAGCCAACTTGTCCCACACTCCTGAGAGCCTGACCATCATCCTGACTCAGCCTCCTGAGTACCTGTAACTACAGGTCTGTACTACTGTACCTGATAAACAGCTATTTTAAAAGATGATTCATAGAAATCAACTAACATAGAAACTCATTTTTTCCCCTTGCTTTCAAACTAAATGCCTATGTGCTATTATAAGGGAAAATAAGACAGCAACATGAACATCAAGCCTGTTGAAAGCTCCCTGAGACAACATTCAGACACTACGCCATACAACATGACAGCACAAAATCAATTACTTTACAAGGATCATGTACAATAAAAATCAAATCTCTACATAACCTACAGGATACACAGTATCCTTACGATTGTGTGTGGCAATAAATTTACCCATGTCGGAAAAATGATCAGGCTATAAAATTCTCAAAATAATTTTGGCACGAGTCCCTGAGTTGTTGTGAACAGTCCTGAAGGCTGCTTCCTGGCCATCCTGGCCCCTGCTCCCAAGACCTCATTCCCTGGTGCGGCTCCCCTGACCCTCCAGCTTCCCTCCGTGAACAGAGGCAGAGGAAGGAGGGGGGCTGGAGGCACATCTTCATTTAGTGTTCTAACCTCTCGAGGGCCTTATGCCGCAGATGCTCATCCAAACACTGGATGGCAAAGAGGTCGACGTCCATGTCAAACTTATTGGCAAAGAAGTGGTGCTTGCGAAGCATCCAGTTCAAATCCCCGGCCCCGAAAATGCACACGGCGCGCACATGCACCCCGTCGCAGGGCGGGTAGGGTGCACCGCGGGACACGTCGCCTTCGAAGTACTGCCACTTGACAAACCGGGCCACGGCGTTCATGTCAGACAGGTCATACTTATTGCTGGAGGACAAGGAACCTGGCACTTCGGGAATCCTTTGGATGGTGGCCCAGAGGTACTCATCGGGACTGTACGTGTCCTGCGCCCACTCCATGAACTTCTGGATGTGCTCATCCTCTAACACGAATCTCACGTACTCCCTACTGACCACAAAATAGGCGCTACCTGAGAACAGAGGTGTGCTCAGGGGAGGCGGTGTCTTGACCGTCCCCGTGTTAATGATCCGTCCGTTCATGATGACATAGTGCTTCCTCCACCTTTCCTCCTTATGGGCTGGCATCTTCTCTGTCTCCAGGTTGTTTTCACCCCTGAATGACTGCAGCTTCCTAACCATCTCCAGGTTGGTTTTAATAGGAAAATCCATGCCGCACAGATTGATCAAGTATTTCCAGCCCGCATGCATGGCGTACAGCTCCTTCATGCAGTTGAGGTCTGCCTGCACCCGACTCCAAGATGCATACACCACGGTCTCCAAGCGGCTGGCCACGAAGACGTTACTGAAACACGATGCGATGCCCATCACCGCAGCTAAGAAGGCTTCCTCGGATTTCTTGTCCACGTGAATGCAGTAGAAATTCTGCGGCATGTAGATGGCCCGCAGGAGCCTGTCGAGCATTTCAATCTTGTGATGAACCACGATGGAATAGGCAATTGGGAAGGCCACCTCCTCCTTGCTCAGGGGCTCTGTGATGTACTTGCGCGTCTTGATGAAGGAGCCACAGTCCCTGGTCATGTTTATATAGTCCTGCGGGGTCCACCGAGGGCGCCTCTTAAACCCCACCGTTAGCATCTCAAGCTTGGCCTTTTGGATTTCGCTAACGTCACCCTGTAAAATTTTGGTGCAGTTGACATTGTTACTAGGATTCTCTTCCGTAAGATCCAAGTGACTGACACCTAGAAACTCGGGCTTCTGATGGATCTTTAAAACAGACAAGGTAATCAGAGACAAAACAAGAAGCACAAAGTAGTATTTAGTGGGACAAGAAAAAAGTCTCCTCCGCAGTAAGTTCTTCAGCATTTCAAAGGACAAGGAGAGACTTCCCTTTCTGAAGACCGCAGTGGTAGGCTCGGGTACCTAAAGATTTTCCTCTCCAAACAGGTTGGGGTGTGTCAGAGGAACAAGAGCATCTCGAAAGGCAGAACAGCACTGAAAGCAACACAGAAATAATGTAAGTAAATGCAATCTTGTACAGCATCTTCTTAGGTTAGAAAACAGTGTCGCTGCTACAAAGGTCAGGTCAGTTTTTTAAAAGAGAAACAAGGTGGGTTAATAAAAGGAAGTGATCGTTTTACAGGAAACCCACAGTCAATAGCATCAAAGCCACAGGGAGGTTGTAGAATGAGGGGAGAGGTCATGGGAGGGGACCCTGGACACAGCTGCCAAAACCTAGTACTAAGTTGTCCTCAGTTAACATGCATATACTGAGATGCTGGACTTAGAACCTGGACTGTAATTATTGAACTGTCTATGCTTGGGGAGTGCCAGTGTTAACAAGCACTAAAATCATTACCAGGATGTCCCCCTGATAGCTACTCACGTCCATGAACTGGTGTCAGCAATCAGGAAGGCTCGAAGAGATCAGATCATTCGGACATTTTTAAAGAAGTTTTGAAAGCAGAATAATTCAACTGACTTTTCAAACCGAACTAAAATAATTTTATGTAAAATGAGGCCAGATTGGGGGCTGAATTAGGTTAATACCATATTTAAATTCAGTTCAATGATAAGTACTACAGGAAGACAAGACAGACACAGTCCAAAATAGAGCCTGTATTTCCTAATAATGGAGCCTTTAGCCCAGAACCAGTAGCTCATACCTATAATCTTAGTTACTTAGGAGGCTGAGATCTAAGGATTGTGGTTCAAAGCCAGCCGAGGCAGGAAAGTCCATGAGACTCTTACCTCTAACCAGTAAAAAAAAAAATGGAGCTTTGGTTCAAGGGGTACAGCAATAAATAGCCTTAAGCAAAAAAGCTCAGAGATAGTACCCATGCCCTGAATTCAAGCATCGGGATTGGTAAATACACAAAAATTAATAATTATTATTAATACTAATATTGGAAAAATAATAAAATTATAATGTCTATTGGAGACCACCCTATTTTTACTATAAAAATGCTCCCAAACATTCACATGTTGTTTAGTATTTTCTGTGTGTGTACAGAGGCTTGAAGTCTGCTCTTGCTTGGCTTTTTTTTTGCTCCAGACTGGTGTGACACCTAATGAGCCATCTCTCTACTCAGTCTTTTCGCATCTCAGCATCCAGAGTAGCTAAGATTACAGGTGTAAAGCCCCAAGCACCTAGCTATTGTTTAGCTTTCAGAAGCAATTTTGTTATTTAGCAATTGGTTCTACAACAATAGGGGCTGTTCCAAAACAGATCAAATACCATGCATGAACCATGTCCATACCGGATTTATAAAGTGATGTTTGTTTTTTTCAGTACTAGGGTTTAAACTCAGGGTCCTCTGTTTGCTGGGCAGGTGCTCTACTACTTGAGCCATGCCTCTAGCCCCAGATGTAGAGAGACTTGACATAGGAGGCTTTTTTTAAAGAATCTTTTTGTTCTTTGAGACAGGGTCTCACTATATGCTAGTCTCGAATTTGTGATCTTCCTATGTCAGCCACCTAGGGGCTGAGATTTTGAATTAAGTTCTAAATGCCAGAATTAACACTGAACCTCTTAAATATTTCAGTGGGAAATAGATTATCACTATCAATAATGAAAATAAAAATTACCAGTACCACATAAATGCAGGATCAAATGAAGCATTTGGATCTTTACCATTCAGAATACATAGACGTCTGGGTGATTCAGTGTTCTGGTCACTGTCATACTGTTAGGTTTCTTAAATGCACCAACAATGGTGATATACCTCCAGGGCTGTTTAAATAATCTACAAGACAGAATGAGAAATAAGTGAGGCAGCTGGAAATACATACCCCGATTATTTCTCTCTTTTACAATTTCTTCATTTACAATCTTATTTTTTAACTTAATATGTGTATGGTTTGCTAAAGGTTTGAAAACACCTGGCAATTTAAGCTAAGCTGTGTGTGTGTGTGTGGTATATTGCTAGGCAGCGAACCCAGGGTCTTTCATATGCTAGGCCAAGCTCTCTATCATTGAACTATACCCCTAGCCATTGGTGAAGCCTATATGAAAGGAAATTCTAGTAGCCTTTTCTAAAATGTATGCTGAGCAACCATTTAATGGTCCAGTATGTATGACTGGAAAACCCAGGCGTTCACTAGCATGTTAGTGACCATACTGCCTCTCCTTTTCCTTTGACTATCTCGATCACTGCCTGCTCCCACACTCTCTTTGAAAGCAAACATTTCTGCTAAAACCGTTAAGCATTTCCATCATTACAACATCAAAACACTTCCTTGCCTCTTATAGATCAAGACGTTTATAGAAACCTCTGTCCAGTCACTGGCAAACCCTGAAGCGAATGGAGCAGAGATTTCAGTGCCCCACACAACAAATACAGACACTAGAAAATTAATCAAAGAAAGTATCAAGGGCTGGCAATGTGGCTTACTGATGGGTTGCCTAGCACGTATAAGGCCCTGAGTTCAATTCCGCAGTACCGCATACACAAAAAATAAATAAAACTAATAACATTAAAAGAAAAAAAAGAAAGAAAGTATCAAAGAAGGGGTGGAGGCATAGCTCAGTTGGTAGAGTGCTAGTCAATGAGTAAAAACCACCAGGCTCCTAGTTCAAGTCCCAGTCTCAGAGCAAAACAAAAACGAAAGTATCAAGGAAAATTGCTAACCAAACAAGTAGCGATAAGAAGCAGCCTCAAGCAGGATAAGGATGGAGTTCTGAGTTCCAGAGCTGACGTATTATAAAATGTCCAGTTTCAACAATAACAAAAAACAATGATAAGCACACAGAGAAACACAAAATCATGGTAAATCAGTACAGCAGAGCATTACAAGTTTTTTGTACACCATTGTAACCCTCTTAAGTAAAGCTTCACTAAAAGATCTTTCAAATACACAGAGGAATTTCCATGAAGAAATGAAGCATCTGAGCATATTAGTTTCTTGTGTGTGTGTGTGTGCATGTGTATGCATGCGTGTGCACCTTATTACTGGGGCTTGAATCCAGGACCTCTCAGCTATTTCCACTCAAATTTGGCACTTAACCACTTGAGCCATACCTCTCCTTCCAACTTTTTGCTGGTTAATCGGAGGTAAGAGTCTCAGATTTTCTAAATCAGGTTGGCTTTCCACCGTGAGCCTCAGATCTCAGTCCGCTGGGTAGCTAGGATTACGCCCGAGCCAACAGAGCCTGGCCTACTACCTTCTTTTTCTTTTGGCAGTAAAGAAGATAGAACTCATGGTCCTGTGCTCACTAGGCACGTGCTCTCCCAACTGAGCCACGCCCATTTTATACGCTGTATTAGGTTAATGCAGCTTGAATCACCAGAAATTCTTAGTTCAAATAGAGAACACCATGGAGCAGGAAAGGAAAGGAAGAAGGAAAGATGGTACCTGAAGACAATAGTTCTTAACATGTGACTTCTAGCAAACGAGATGAAGAAAAAAAACGAAACAAGAAATGTAAGAATGTAAAGCTCTACTGAAAATAGACTGCTCTTTCTTCTATAGTGCCAGTGATAAGAAGAAGTCAAGGCAGGAGACAATAGGAAAACTACCAAGTACCCCTCAGGTGACAGTCTGGTCACACTTCAACATAATTTTATAATTTAGTTTATATAATTCATAAATAATTTATATGGGAACATAAAACACATGGGCCTAGTGAGGGGTCCGTTTTGAGTATTCAGTGCAGTGGGAAGACAGACAAGATGACTTTGGGGGGTGAGGGAAGAGGAGGTGGCGATGCAAATGGTAGAGCAGATGAAGAAGTAGCTGATTAATCAGATCCACAAACCCCAGACTGAAAAAGATCCAGCTCCATTTACTACCACCATCTTCACCAGGCTCAGGAACTGGTGAGAAGAGCACTGTGGAAAGGAGGTCTGGCAGCTGTTTAGAAGGCAGATGGGTCTTCACCCCAGACTTTGCCAAGATCCAGGGGTTAGTCTCTGCACAAGCTCATACCAGGCCCCAGGAAAGAGCACAGAGCCCCATGCAGAAAACAAGAACCCAGACAAGAAAACTGACACTTCCTTCCTCCCCTCTGACTTCCTTGTTCCAGTTGGATCTCAGAACCCTGGCTGTGAAAACAAGCTCAAGTTCATTCGCCAGGAAATCCAAATAAGCCAAGAGAAGAAAAATGACTTAACAAATGTCACTTATAGTGGAGTTCCTTCCGTGTTCAAAGGAAACATCCTATACACAATAAATAAAATGCCAATACCAATAAAATGCTTAGGAAGATAATTACTTCCATTAAAAAAAATAAATGGATGGGCAGGGTGCTAGTGACTCACACTTGTAATTCTAGCTCCTCAGGAGCCTGAGATCTAGATGCTGAGATCTGAGGATTATGGTTTGAAACCAGACCATACAGATAAATCCCTGAAATGCTTACCTCTAATGAACCAGCAAAAGCCAGAAGAGGAGGGATGGCTCAAGAAGACAAGGCTCGGAGTTCAAGCGGAACTGGTACCAAAAGAAAAAGAATATGTAAATGGATGGAGCCGATTACATTTTCTGAAGACAGCCAGACAACATGGTCACTACACGTGTTCTTCTGTAATCTGACCTCCAATCTCTCATCAAGTAGGCAAGCTCTTCCTGCTTTCATTTGGACAGCCATATGATAACGTTGACTGAGGAAAAGTTCTGCAGAGTGTAGCCACGCCAGAGTGACCACACCAAAGCTAAGTCATATAAAACCAGGCAGCTACTGCCAGGTTGCTTGGAAAATTTTCTCTCTTGACGCTCATGTCTGAAGCAGCCTCTATGCTGTGGGAAGCCAGGTTGGTAAAATTCAAAGCCAGCAATTCTAAGTGAGCCCAGCTCTGACTCCACCCGAGCTGCCTGCGAGTGGAGTGAGACGCGGTCAGACGGCTCCAGTCTCTCACCGCGGGAGCCGTCCCTGAATTCTTCACCCGGGCACATCAGGAACAAAACATAAATAAATGAAATGGACAATGCTGTGCGTTACTATGCTGGAGGTGGTTTGCCTCACAGCAATGGATGAGGACAACAGGAAACCCCAGGACACCAAGAAAATAAAAAGAACCCTTAAAAAAAAAACCAATGAGATGACAGCAAAAAACAAAACTCAATAAAAGGGTTGGAAGATCAAGCTGAGAATTCTCAAACAGACAAACGGTGACCAATTAGGAATAAAAAAAAATAAGAGAAAGAAATACAATCATTTAGAAGGTCAGGCCGGTAGATTCCCTTTCTGGTGGAAAGGCAGGAGGAGGAATGGTATCAATTCAATAAGTGAAGAACTGGACACAGGTGGCTCCTGCTTGTAATCCTAGCTACTCAGGAGGCTGAGAGCTGAGAATCTCCATTTGAAGCCAGCTCAGGCAGGAAAGTCCATGAGACTCTTATCTCAATTATATATATATATATATATATATATATATATATATATATATATATATATATGTATATATATGCACACACACACACACACACACACATATATATCCCAAGATGAAGAAATTGGTACTAGCGGATTTTGTGCATAAATTGATGAAATCCATATATGGTGGGTGAAACCAGAACTCACACCAAGAGTCATTCATTCATTAATCTACCACGACATGTCAGAATGCTGGGGAAAAGCACATGAAGTGGATTCAGAGCCAAGCAAGGTGGCAGCCGCCTTTCATATCAGCACTCAGAAGGCAGAGGTAGCCTTACTACATAGTGGATTCAAGGCCCGCTTGGGCTACGCAGAGAGACCCTGTCTCAAAAATAAACATCAATGAATTGAGAAGAAGAACGTCTTCACACTTCACAAAACCCAGCTATGGAAACCAATAAAAAGAGCACAGAGCAATGCTTTCCAAGTACTGAAGAAAACAGAACGAGGTCCAGCTGGGAATTCTTACGAATTATCAATGAAAGTAAGTACAAAATAAAAAACACGTAAACATTCATGTCTCAAAAAGATTTACATTTACCAACCTAATTCTCATGAAGCTACCAAACACGGAGCTTCATAACACAGCAGTATTAACCAAGAAAGGAGGAGACTCATCAGGCTAGACACAGAGGTGGATGGAACAGAGGAAAAAGAAGCCCAGGATTATGAAGAAGGTCATGGTAAGCCGTGTAGGAAACCAAGAGACAAACCCCAGCGTGTCAGCAGGCCCTGGGAGCCATGTCTTCCACAACACAAAACTCGTGAGTGGTAGGTAGGCCTCCGCTCAGGTTTATCCATTTCCTGCGCTCTTCCTTGGCCTGCTCTTGGTGGCGTTGAGGCAATAAACACTGAAAACCAACTGGAACAATGGCAGACTTTGAGTCTGAGTTTGTAATAAGCACCTTGAAAACAAAGCAGACTAAGGAAGTTAGGAGTGTAATTATGGATCCCAAACAAAGCAGTCATGCAAAAATGAAAACAGCAATCATAACCTATCCTAGGGCTTAGATCTGAAGAACAGGGCTTTTATATGTAAACACTATTTATCAATCAATGTGCAAAGCAACTCTGCTTGAAGCCATGGCTTGCTTCCATCCCCAGCAACAGGAAGGGAAGGGAGGGAGGAGAGAGGCAGGAAGGGAGGGAGGCAACTCAGGAGTGAAGGGAGGGGAAGAGAGGGAAAAGAAGGAATAGATGGAATAGAAGAAAGCAGGGGGCAAAAGAGGGGGGGAGGGAGGGAAGAAGAAAGGAGGAAAGGATAAACAAGTCAGCAACATATAAAACACTATGGGAACATGGTCAGGATTACTTTGATGCTACAAACCAAGAGCCTCTTTCTAATTTTATAATGTGCTTGTCTCCAACAGCTAGACATGGTCAGGATCCACGGGAAAGCATGAAGTATGGGTAAATATCATTGATGCATGTAAGAAAAGGCCCCAAATCACTGATTATCAGATCTAGATTTCAGCTTGAAATAAGCAACAACAGAAGACCTCCATTCCCAAGTAAATGAGGGCCATTGGGGCTTTCAAAACCGAAATCTACTAGATATGACTAGTATATACATCTAGCTGTGTATCAAAATGAACCAGTAAAACATCTCATATTCATTCTGATACCAGACACTTACTAGTATGCTAATTTAGAGAATTTCACTATATAAAAAATGGAGGAAAATGTTGAAAGAAATGAGTTTCATGTGCTCAAGATGTATTTTCCTTAATTCTCCACCCCCCTCCCCAGCTTTTGTTTCTGAGACAAGATTTCCATAGGGTGTCCAGGCTGGCCTCCACTTTGTTACAAAGTCAGAGCCCAGGACTCAAATCCTTTCTGCCTCCATTTCCTAAGTCATGGGCTTAGGAACATGAGCCACCAGGCCCAGAACCTTAATTCCCTTTTTAAAAAAAATACTGAGGTTTGAACTCAGGGCCTTGAGGTTGCTAGGCAGCTACTCTACCACTTGACCCAAGGTTACAGCTCTTTTTAGATTAGTTGTTTTTCAAATAGAGTGTGGCTTTTTGCCCAGGCTGGTCTGGATCGCTTATGCGTCCCATGTAGCTGGGTGCAGGTATGTGCCACCATGCCCAATTCTTATTGATTGAAATGGGGTCTTGCACTTTTTTTTTTTTTTTGGCTGGTGCTAGTCTGAAACCAGGATCTTTCCTGTTCTCGTCTTCCTAGTAGCTAGGAAGAAAGAATCTCATTGTAAGTTAATGTAACAAAACCCTACCTACTTAACTTCTCCCTTCCTCAACCCCTCAGAGTTAGAGATGAAACCAGGGTGCACACTCATGAACGTTGTGAGAGCACTAGTAATGAGGGCCATACTGCCGATGCTCTGTACCCTTCTTCTTTTTGTTTTGTGGGTCGTGGGGCCTGAACTCTGGGCCTGGGAGCTGTCCCTCAGCTCTTCAGCTCAAGGTGAGCACTCTACCACTGAGCCACCTTCCCAGCCCCTCCTTCTTTTTTTTTTTTTTAAAGGCAGTGGAAATACTCTTTCTTTCAAGCACCTGCACACATCTGTACACGTGTGTGTATTTCCACGCCTTGCCTCTGCCTGGGTGTGCATACTCAACATGGATGGAAAATCAGGGCCCACACCCCACCGCCCTCCGTCCACAGGAAGTCTGAGCTGGTTTTTCTTCTTGCCTTCTGCGTCAGTGGACATTCTAAAGCTCCGCCTCACCCACAGTCCTAGGGCTATGCAGCTCTGTGGCCAGAGACAAAATACCAAAAGTAATTGTGATGGAAGCCGAAGTGATCGAAGTGTCTTAGGATTGCTACTCTAAGCAGGCCAAGAGACAGAGTAGGAAACAGATACTCCTGAAGACAGAAGCTCTACCATTGGGAATGGAGTTCTTTCTGAGCATCTGGTCACCCTCCTCCTCCCCAAACTTGCCCCTCAACCGACCTCAGGGTTGCCTGAGGTACAGATGATATAGAATGCCGTTCTCCCCGGCTTGCCCTGCTTCAAGAGTGGTCTCTTAATCTCTGCGACCCTCTGCAGGGAGCTGTATAGCTTCCCAGCCCTTCTCCACCTAGACAATGTGAGACTACCCCTGGCTTCCCCTGCAGACCTAACACAATGATTGAACAACATTGCCGCAGCCACACGCCAATGGCTCACGCCGTTAATTCTCAATATGCTGGAAGCTGAGATCTGAGAATCACAGTTTGAAGCCAAAGCAGGCAGGAAAGTCCATGAGATCCTTATCTCTAACGGACCACCAAAAAGCTATGAGTAGAGCTATGGTTCGAGTGGTAGAGCACCTGCTTTGAGTGAGAAAGCTAAAGGACAGTGTTCAGGCTGGAGTCCACGCCCCAATACCCAGTAAAAATCAACCAAATCAAATCAATCAATCAGTCAAGACTGGTGTGGAGCTGGTGCTCTCAGAAGTCTCTGCTAATCTCTTTGGCTCCAGCCATGCAAACACGAGGTGACAGTGAGCCTTTTATGACTAGCAGTGGGCCATGTCTTCTGTGCCTTTTGGGAAAAGGCGCTTGATTTGTGGATGGACGCTGCAGGCAAAGCCAGATGATAGGGAATGATGCCTATCTCCATGCCTCACCCCAGGGCCAGGCCTACAGAGCAACTCAGCCCGCCATGCTTGCCTAGCGAAGCCCGCACTACCACACTCCTTTGCCAAACATGTGGCCCCTCCCGCTCCTATTCCTATCCCCACGACAGAAGCCTGGTGTCCAGATCCTTACACAGGCAGACAACACAGGCACCTGAAAGTATACTGCTTAAAAACAATAATGTGAGGGCTGGGAAGGTGGCTCAGTGGTAGAGCGCTTGCCTTGCATGCCTGAGGCCCTGGGTTCGATTCCTCAACACCACATAAGCAGAAAAGAAAAAAGCCAGAAGTGGTGCTGTGGCTCAAGTGGTAGAGCACTAGCCTTGAGCTGAAGAGCTGAGGGACAGCGCCCAGGCCCAGAGTTCA
>NW_012267256.1:5012039-5018225 GCF_000151885.1 Dipodomys ordii
GGGGAGGATGGGAAGGGATGGGAAGGGTAAACAAAGGAGGAGGCTACAATGCTTGATAAGAAATGTACTCATTATCTTACCCATGTAATTGTAACCCCTCTGTACAGTATTTTAACAATTAAAAAAAAAAAAGCCAAGAACAGAGCTTCTGTAGACCCAGCCATGCAAGCTAGGAAGATCACAGTCCAAGACCAGTCCTGGGGGGAAAACGTGTAACTTTACCTGAAAAGGGCTGGGAACTGGCTCAAATAGTAAAGTATAGCAAGTATGCGGCCCTGAGTTCAAACCACAGGACTGCCAAAAAGAAAAAGTTTCCACCGTGTAGAAGAAAAAAACCTGATTCCCCTGCCTGAACGGCATGGAAAGTTCTACTCAGCTCTTCCATTTGTTCATGAAACTACCGAATGTCACTTCAATAACAGCCTGGCATTTCACTCGTTAGTGGAAATAGCATTCATTCCTGTCTCTTTTCAAGGCTCAGGCCCCCATGAGCACAACTAGGAACTCAAGCAGCGGAGGGGCTGGGGGAAGGGCTGCGGGCTGCCTTCCTGCGGGCCCAGTGCTTGGCAGCACCCGTGAGATCCAGGTCTCTGCATTGGCAGAAAGCGGGAGGTGCGTGGTAGGAAGGACTCGCGAGGCTCCCTGGATGACCAGAGACCTGTGCTGCTCATGACAGGATTTAGATGTCAGGCTAGAAATGGCTCCTGCTTCTTAAACTTTCTCTAGAGACTCAGGAAGACTGCGCCCGAGGTGCCGGCAACCCCAGGAAGGCAGCCAACAGGCCCCGGGCGGTCAAAGCTGCTCACAAAGTGAGTAATGACCATTGTGGTTGGGCAACATTGAAGACTTCCTTCCCCATTTCACCCCGAGCCATGTCCCCACCTTGGTGAGATTGGTGACAAACAGGGTCACTTAGACACCCCTGATGCACATGCAGACACAAGCACCCACACACATGCACAGGCATGCACACATATATGCAATGCACACGTGTACACTTGTGTAAGAGTGTGCAAACATGTGCATGAGTATGCATAGGCATATTTGTGGACAGGTGCATGTGCACACATGAATGCAATGTACATTTACACATGTGTACATGTTCGTGCAGCATGGGTACATGTGTCCATGTACTTGCACACGTGACCATATGCATGCATGTATGTATGCACACAGGCGTGCACACAGGCATGCACTGCTTAGGACTAAAGGCTGACCACACATCTCTTTACACACCAAATGACAGCTCAGAAGAGTGAACTGAAACCCACTACCTGGCCTCTATTCATTCTTTTTTCCCTAAAGCTGGAGACAACATCGTACCGGAATGGATGGAGGTCAGGGGGGTGCTGGCAGCAGGCATGTGCTGGGGCTGCTCTACCTGGGGTCACCTTGTCTGCCTATCAAGGGTGACAGCAGAGGCTCCAAGCTACTGGCTCCAGCTCAGTAGCAAGGCCAGCTGGAAAGGAGGGATGCAGAGGCACCGACTGCAAAAGGTGTCCTCAGATTCCCTGCCTACCACAGCTGCCAGAGCAGAAGTCCCACAGGTCCCACTTCATCCAACTTCCTGTTCAACTGAAAATGAATGCTAGAAATAGGTGTGTGGTCTTACCCACACAAATTCCATACATTTCCCCTAGAAGCCAAAGGAACACACACATTTCAGCATCAAAATAAAGGCACCATATCAGTAGTTAGGAAAAGAAACAATATACCAAATGTAGTCTGTCCATACAGTGGCGTAGTATTCAGCCTTCAAAAAGAATGAAATTTGAGCTTGGCAAGATGGTACACAACTATAGTAGCCCTCGGCTGGGCACGAGATCAGAGATCATGAGTTTGAGGTTAGCCTGGCTCTCACAGTGAGAGGCTGAAACTGAGGAGGGGGAGGGAAAGGGGGGGAGAGAGAGAGAGGGAGAAAAATGAGGAGGCGGAGAGGAGAAGCAAAGGAGAACAGGTCATTTCTGACCTGTTGCGACATGAATGGGCCCTGGACACTGTTAACCAAAGTAAACCAGACACAAAAAGACACTCACAGTAGGATCTCATTTATAAGAGGCAGGAAAAGGAGCTGAATTCAGAGGCAAAGAGCACATGGGGTTACTGGAGGCTGACAGACAGGTGAATAAAGAGTAAGGTACAGCGTTTCTACCTCTGTTAGCGAAATGAGCTCCCTTCCCATAGCTTAGTCCGCTCCTTCCCCTCTCCACAGCTTGGCACACTCCCTTGCTAAGCAACACTAGGCCCATGTAGTAAAGGCAGTAAATATTCAGGCACCAGCCCCCTTGACCTTGCATGGTACTTCTCTGGGGCAGCTGCCACCATAGAAGGCAACAGGAGCCCCTTAGAGTGACCTTCAGCTCTGGGCAGCTGCAGGACCCTTATCTACTAGCTGGACAACAGCCATCAATCCTGGTCCGCCATGATGAAGCCCCTGGCCCTCACGTCCACACCGGGGTCTCCGCCTCCTAGCCCCTTCCAGCCCCTCCTAAGCCTCCTAGGTTACACAGGTCACCCCAGACAAGAGCCGGGGCTGCCTCTCCCTTCTCCCTGGTGAGCAGGGGTCTGGCCCGCCCCTCTCCCGGCAATACACCCTTCTTTGTTCTCTGTATCTGGATGTCTGCGTGGTTCTCTGGCAAAGTCCAAATGATCTAACAACCTCTAATGAAGAAAGTTTGACATCAGGAGAGGGTGTGGGAGCTGCAAACAGATTTATCGACTCTGGACTTATTGCCTTTTTCCTTTGGTGAGTGTTCATTTTTAACTGCTTCATTAAAATTAAAGTGAGATGCAGCTGGCTCATAAATTATATGCATAGTTCTTTACAGCAGGTGTACAGGTAAACAAAAAAAAAACCCACATTACTTTACCTATTTACTTACAGGGCGAGGGACTGAACCCCCGGGCCTCGCTCCTGCTAAGCAAGTGCTCTACCGGTGAGCTCCACCTCAGACTGGAAGATTTTTCCTTATGAGCAGCTTTCTTTAGTCCATTTCAGAGAAGACAGACATAGAAGGAAATATACTAGGAGAGTACAGGCAGCTATGTTCCCCAGGTTATCTGACGGAAAAAGAAAAGCCTTTTCTAGTACAGGGTCCTGTGTGATCAAACAGGTATGGTCAAAAACAAAGGTCAACTGAAATCAGGTAATTTTAGGGGTGGGTGGGGTCAGGAGAGATGGGGGAAGAATGCTTTCTACCAAGGCCTCAATCACATTGAAGATTCCTTTTAAAAACTAGAATCTGTGAGGTGGGTGCTGGTGACTCCCTCCTGAAATCCTAGCTATACAAGAGGCAGAGATCAGAGGACTGTGATTCAAAGCCAGCCTCTGAAACTCTTTTCTCCAATTAACCACCAAAAAGCTGCAAGTGAGGTATGGCACAAGTGGGAATGTACCAGTCTTGAGCAAAAAAAAAAGCTCAAGGACAGCTCTGAGTCCAATGCCACAGTATGGACAGACAGACAGACAGACCTATTTGCTTAGGATGTATGTGTAACCAAAAAGGATTCTGTAAATCCTCATCAAATGAACTTTGCTCCTGAAAAGGAATGGCTTTGCTGTGACTCAGACTTCAAGGCAACTGAGGTAATGGTGAAACCCCTTAGGCTGTGTAGAGAATGAGCTGACCTTTGAGGAGTCATCAGCGACCTTTGTGGGCTTGATTTAGATATATATTTTCATAGTTGGAGTTGTACAAAGGCATTTGGATTCAACAGGTCAGCTTTTCTTTTTGGAGGGGGTCGGTCATGGGGCCTGAACTCTGGGCCTGGGCGCTGTCCCTCAACTCTTCAGCTCAAGGCTAGCACTCTACCACTTGAGCCTCAGCGCCACTGCTGGCTTTTTCTGCTTATGTGGCACTGAGGAATCGAACCCAGGGCCTCATGCATGCGAGGCAAGCACTCTACCACTGAGCCACCTTCCCAGCCCAATGCAATGCTTCTTGATCAACCTCTCTCCCCCATCTCTCTTGGGCCCTCCATCCTTGTGCCAATCGGTCTTTGTTCTTTTTTTTTTCTTTTGTTTTTGGTTTTGCCCATCCTAAGATTCGAACTCTGGGCCTGGGCGCTGTTCCTGAGCTTTTGTGCTCAAAGCTAGTGCTCTACCACTTGAGACCCAGCTCCACTTCTGGCATTTTGTGGTTAACTGGTGATAGAAGACTCAAGGAATTCCCTCCCTCCCCCTGCCCTCAGGGCTGGCTTTGAACAGAGATCCTCAGATCTCAGCCTCCTGAGTCGCTAGAAGCTAGAATCACTAGAATCAGCCTTTGTTCGTGAAGAGAGCTACATTTACAGGGACTCTGGGTCTGGAAAAGGTCTTTTTCCTTCAGATAGCCAGAGAAACATGTCTACCAATACCCTCCTAGCCTACTGCCTACATCCATCTTCTCAAAGTCACTTAAGGCTTTTTCTAAGGAAGATCCTTTGGGTCTGAGGTGGAGCTCTGGGTTGGAGCACTTGCCTAGCATGAATAAAGCTCCTAGTTCAATCCCCCGTGATCTCACTGTCCCGTTGGGATTCCAGGCTGAAGAGTGATATTTTCCTTTCTTATAAAACAAAATAAATAAAATTGTAAAGGTCTATAGCTTATAAGACTCAGCTATGACACCACCGTTTTATAGAAAGACCATTTTAGATCGGAAAGTCACTTAAGTTCATTTTGTCCACTCTTCATTTTAAAGTTGAGGAAAGTAGGTCACATGTCAAGAAGGATGCTGTGACACAGCCATCTTCCAGTGGCCTGGCTTCGCCCCCTGAGGGTACAGCGCGAGATGAAATCATAACCCGTCCTGTTTGTCACAGACAGAGACAGTAGGTCCTGGGGCTTCTGAATAAACCCAATTTTAAATACCCTAGCCTCTGAAGTGTTCCCTTAGTCTTTAGACCAACTCCAAAATTCTACCCACTTTCCTGGTTTTAGAGGTAGCCTTCAAATTCTATTTGCTTCACTGAGATTGTAAGCATATGGATTCTCACTCCAAAGTAACAAAGAATAAGCAAGAAAAAAGAAATGCTGTATCTTCCTAAACTCAAAAATCAAGCCACCACTCTCTTACATATGGTCTCTGTGACCACGCCCTCCTTGAAATCTAACAGTATGTCCTATTAGAGGCCACTGGCAAGCCCGAGTGCAAAGTTAAAGAAGAAAAGAGCATAATCCTGACCATGCCAATTTGTTTTCATGTGGCTTGGATGAGTTACACAATCTTTCTGAGTCTTGGTTTCCTCATTTGGCGAATGAGATTCTGCTATATACAAGACTCCAGGTTTGACCCTAAGCACTCCTCTTCCTTCAAAATATCCATTTCACCAAGTACCAGGGGCTTACACCTGTAATCTTAGCTAGTTGGGAGGCTAAGATCTAAGCATTGTGATTTGAAGCCAGACCAAGCAAGAAAGTCAATGAGGTTCTTATCTCAGATGAACCAGCAAAAAGCCAGAAGTAGAAGTGTGGCTTAAGTGGTTGAGTGCTAGCCCTGAATGAAAAAGTTAAAGGTCAGTGCCTGGGCTCTGAGTTGAACCCCTAGTATTGACACAAACACACAACAATATCCAGCCTCTCTAGATGATTAAGTCACCTATGAAGCATCTGGGACTGTGTGCTCAGGAGAGTCCTGGGGTCCTGTCAGATCAGCACAGAGTCCTGCAGAACTGTTGGTGACTGGAGCTTGGAAAGTTCACTAGAAAGCCCCCACTGGTCCAGGACTTCCTGCCCCATCCTTTCTACTCACACATCTCCCTGGGCCTAGCCTCAACTTATTCCATCAATAAAGATTCAAAAACAAACAACAGCAACAAAAAGCTGGGCAGCTGACACCTAAAATCCTAGCTTATCAAGAGGCTAAGGTTTGAGGATTGCAGTTCAAAGCCAGCTGGAGTGGAAAAGGCTGTGTGGGATTCTTATCTCCAATTAACCATCAAAAAGCTGTGACTCAAATGGTAGAGCACGAGCCTTGAGTAAAACAAGCCAGGAACAGCTCCCAGGCCCTGAGTTCAAGCCCCAGGACTGGCACTGAAGGAAAAAAAAAGATTCAAACACAAAAATCTATGTATTTCTCTGGGGGGGGGTGGAATAAGAAAGAAAGGAGGGAGGGAAGGAGGGAGGGAGGGAGGGAGGGAAGGAGGGAAGGGAAGGGAAGGGAAGGAAGAAAGGGAAGGAAGGAAGGAAGGAAGGAAGGAAGGAAGGAA
>NW_012267256.1:5018275-5032937 GCF_000151885.1 Dipodomys ordii
GAAGGAAGGAAGGAAGGAAGGAAGGAAGGAAGGAAGGAAGGAAGGAAGGAAGGAAGGAAGGAAGGAAGGAAGGAAGGAAGGAAGGACAGCATGCTGATACTGCTTGCTAAATAAGTGTGCCCTGTAGCTCAGTCTTTCCCAAAGGAAAAAAAAAGTATAGTACTTAACTATTCTAAATGACAGTGTATCAGGGAATGGAGGGTGAATTCAAAGCATGCAGTGTTGGGTTAGACACAGGGTGTATTTATAAAGAAATCGAAAACCACAGCTGCACCTCTGGTAGGGTTCACCCCCTGTGTTCAGGACGGACCCTGACCTTTCAGATTTTGGTCTCTCCCCTCTGTGTAAGGAGAGGTTGGATTCAACTAAAGGTCCCCAAGGCTGAGCGATAAAGAACTTAAGGCTGGGGCTGGGAAGGTGGCTCAGTGGTAGAACGCTTGCCTTGCATGCATGAGGCCCTGGGTTTGAGTCCTCAGCACCACATAAGCAAAAAGAAAAAAGCCAGAAGTGGCACTGTGGCTCAAGTGGTAGAGCATTAGCCTTGAGCTGACGAGCTGAGGGACAGCGCCCAGGCCCAGAGTTCAGGCCCCACAACCGGACCCCCCCCCTCAAAAAAAATATCATTCAGAGAAAATAGAAGTAGGGAGTCATGGACTTGCCTTTTTGTTTTATTTACTGGATAGCAAAGATTTCTTTCCTGTCTTTGCCACTGTAAGTTTTTGTTTGTAGGTGGACTATTAAGGGTATTTCCAAATTATACTGCTATAAACATAAGCAATTTGTATTTTGCTACACTCATGTCTTTGTGTTTTTTCCTTGCTTTTAAAGGATTTCCTTGGGAATTCCAAGGGTAAGGCTCTTAGGTCAACAGTATATCCTTAACTTACTTGATGGGCTGAGCACCTCTTCCCTTTGTAATTGCTTTAATGTGGTCCTACCTAGGCATATGCTGTCTAATTACTTTTGTCAATATTCCATCTGGAATATGGCACATCATGAGGGCTTTCTTTTGTCTTGCTTTGATTACTTGTGGCTAGATATGCTCTCTTGAGTTTGTCTATACACGAGAGGCAGAAGAGAATGAAAACAATGGATTTTGGAGCCAGACCACCCAGCAGAAAACCTGGGAACCCTCACTAAGCCACCAACTCAAATGTAGGATAGCCCTTGGCCTCTTCCAACTTCAGCTTTAAAAAAAACATTTTAAAATTACATTTCTGGTAAGCAACAACCATGAAAAGAGTGTTCAATAGATTGCATAACTTCAGTCTCTTTGTTGGTTGAAAAGAAGTAATAATTAGCCAGGCATTGGTGGCTCAGGCCTGTAATGCTAGATTCTCAGAAGGCTGAGATCTGAGGATCACAGTTCAAAGCCAGCCAGGGCAAGAAAGTCCATGAGACTCTTATCTCCAATTAATCACAGGAAAAAAAAAAAGCCAGAAGTGGTGCTGTAGATCAAGCGGTAGAGCACTAGCCTTGAGCAAAAGAAGCTTAGGGACAGTGCCTAACGCCTAGATTCAAGGCCCAAGGCTCCCCCTCCCCCCAAAAGTAAAAACTTAATTGGGAAAAAGAGCATACATGAATTTTGGTTAAGAATAGTTGGGCCTGGGCATTGGGGCTCACACCTGTAATCCTGATAGGGTGGAGGAAGTAAAGATGGAATATAATATTTGACTTGGATTGTGTAAAATGGATAATGAATGATTTTAAGATAGAAATGTGTGTGCTTAAGACTTCCCTGGTAGCTAAGTAGCTATTTTAGCTAGTAACTATGACTCTGTAACTGTAACTCTCTTCTGCTGTTTTCTGAACAATGCAAACCCTAACCCAACCTGAACCATCACCACCCTTTGTTCTAGTCCCCTGCCTCCCACCATCAAAACCTTGGCAGGAAATTTAAACTTAAGGTTCGAATTTCTTGTAACAATCATTGGCTAAAACCAACACCCAGCCTCCCCTTTTCCCTGCCCTAGCCCAAAATGCTTAAAAGCCGATGTGGGCTGGCCCTCGGGGCTGTTTCCTGGGATCCCGACTCCAGGTGCTCAATAAAATCTTTTACATTTTCATGGAGGACTGAGTAGTCTCACTGCCCCTCCCCACTACAATCCCAGAACCTGGCAGAAGTTGGGAAGATTGTCTTGGGGGGGAAAGTTAGCAGGATCCCATCCAAATGAATAAGCCAGAAGTGGTGGTGTATGTCTGCAATCCTAGCTAAGCAGAAAGCCTAATATTAGCAATCTAGTATAGTATTAGCAACTTATTACTATTATTTATAATTTCTTGCATCTGACCAATGTGCAAATCTTGTTTTGTTTTTCTGGGGGGGGGGGGAGCCAGTGTCTCACTATATAGCCAAGGCTGGCCTTGAACCCTTCCTTCTTTTCTCATGCCTGGATCAAATCTTTCATCTAAAAGTAACCTTCAAGCTTACTATTAGATATTTCAATGCCATATTGAGCAAATACTATACAAAACTGACTCCTGTGTCCTGGTGGGGAAAACACAGCTCCCAACTCTCAAGGAATCTGCAGGGTGGTTATTTGCTGAGGCTTCTGTGGGGGAAATTATAGGTCTGGCCAACATAATGAACACTATTTTTGGAACAATGTATTCTTTGTGGAGTGGTAAGGACACAAGGTTGTGTTGGAAGCCCCTGCTTCTGGGAGTGCTCACTAGGTCTTTGGGTCTGGGTGCATTCCCGAGTGCAGTAAATTAAGAGAAATGGAGGCAGAAAGCAGGTCAGACCAGGCCTGGGCAGCAGAGCCCTTGACTAGCACACTGGCTGAAGACCCTGGGTTTGATTTCCTGCACTGCACGGCATGGGGTGAACCTGTAATCCTGGCTTCTCAGGAGGCTGAGATCTGAGGATCAAGGTTCAAAGCCAGCCTGGGTAGGAACGTCCATGAGACTCTTACCTCAAATTAACCACCAGAAAAGGCACTGTGGCTCAAGTGGTAGAGCGCTTGCCTTGAGCTGAAGAGCTGAGGGACAGCACCCAGGTCCAGAGTTCAAGCCCCACAATTGACAAAGAAAAAAAAAAGCCTTAAACAAGTTCTGGGGTTATTTCTTCATCCTTAAGGCCATGATGCTCAGTCGACATATTCAAAAGGCAAGGGCATAGTATTCATCCAAGTAACTTGAATTTTTTTTTAAGCGTATTAGACTAGCTTGTAGGCCAGTGTATAAGGAAAGTCCCTCCAGAGTTCCAAACCCCACCCTTTTTTTTTGTCATTGACGGGATAGCTAAGAGATGGGGGTAGAGGAGATTGGGAACCTAAGCAGTTTTTCTAAAGGAAGCCTGGGAAAACTAGAAGCCGGAACCTTGCACGGGCTGGTTTTGTCCTTTCACACTCTTGCCATGCCTCGATTCAATTCTACATTTTTTGGAAGGAGTAAGAGTTGGGGTCACCCACATAATCCCATTCACCGCCACCTGCTTTCAAACAGCTGCCCCGAGATGATTGTTGTCACCAACCTGCTTACAAAAACAACCAAACCAGCTTCGGCTGGTGAGCAACAGGAGCCTTAAAAACAATAGCACTGAGGGCTAGTGAAATGAAACAAATCAGCCACCACATGGTCAGTGCTTAAACCTCAAAGCACTGACCGGCCTGGGATTACTGAATGGCTGGTGTTTAAAGGAAGGGCCTATAACTATAGTTTATGTGATTCATAGAAGTTTGTATTTCTTCAGCCCAATGCCAAACTGAGAGATCCAATCCAGTATCAAGAGAAAGAAGACACAGCCCTTGTTTCTTATTTATCACTCTCCAAAGCCTGCACATGTTTGTTGTTGTTTTGGTGCTGCTACTGGGGCTTGAACTCGGGTCCTAGCCATTGCCCTGTAGCTTTTTTTGCTGAAGCCTCGTTCTATTACATGAGCTACAGCTGCACCTCTGGGTTTTTTGGTTAATTTGAGGTAAGAGTCTCAGAGAGTTTCCAGTCGGGGCTGGCTTTCAATTGTGATCCTCAGACCCCAGCCTCCTAAGGAGCTAGGATTACAAGCCTGCACCACTGGTACCCAGCTACACTTATTTTGTTCAGTTTTTCGTTTATTATTTAATTGACAAACCCTGAATGCATTTAGGTGTATAATGGTGATGACTGAGTACACTATACACGGACAGTGTAAAATGGCTAGCATGATTAACACATCCATCGCCAGCCAATTTAATTTTTTTCCCTCTCGTTGTAATTTTATTTTCTGCTGCCTGAAGAATAGGAGTGTGTCCGCCCTGTGTTTAAAGGCTGCTGTTGCTGAAAAGCACCGACTACTTAGTTGGGCCCGTGACTGAACTACAAGCAGACGAGCTTGGCATCCTATCTGACTCCACTTTTTGTGGGTCTGGGCTGGGAGCCCGTCTCCCAGCAGGCAACTCACAATCACCTTGGAACCCCTGAAGGACAGGACTGATGATAAGCATCTTCAGGACAAGGATGGGAAAGTGTATACCCAAAGACCAATTAAGCCTCCTCAGGGAACCCGCTTAGCAACAGACTTGTTTATCTCAAGCAGAGATAACAAGGATAACTTTCTGGAACCCTAACCCAAACAAGGACTAAAACAATGATCACCAGGCCCTACTTGGAGCAGGACTGTTTAATGATGCTGCATACCTCTCTCTCCCAGCCTCTCGTCCTCTACTGAAGTACATAGTTGATGTCTGTACCCCAGGGATCTCTGAGGATGGGCTCAAGTGCTGTCTCCCCAGGGCACGCCTATGCCCGTAATAAATCTCCTTTCTCTCCCTTCACCAAGTTCCTTTTATTGGTGGGCAAGTAGCAAGATCTGACAAGCGGAGTTTAGCCTTGGCAGTGGCTAAACACTAGGGTTTCAGAGGTAGTTTTAAATGAAAATTTATTGGCAAGCAAGTTGCCAAACTGTTTTACTCTAAATATATGTACACATTTATATTTGCTATACATTTTAAATGTATATTTACATTATATAAAATAGCAGTAGAAAGTCAAGGTCCTAAATACACACGCACACACGCAAGCACGCATGCACGGATTTTGACTCAGTTATTAAATGATAAGCCTGCCAAGGTCACTAGAGACCATAGGAATAAAAATCTTGGGCCCAGGAGCCTATGGTTTATACTTGTAATCCTAGCTACTCAGGAGGCTGAAAACTGAGGATCCCAATTAGAAGCCAGCTCTGGCAGGAAAATCCAAGAAACTCTTATCTCTAATTAATTAGTAAAAAGTAACAGTGGATGTATGGCTCAGATGGTAAAACAACAGGCTTGAGTCAAAAAAAAAAAATCTAAGAGTAAGAGACACCCCAAGTTCAAGCCTCAGTACTAGCATGCACGTGTGCGCATGCTTACACACACATGCATGTACACATGCTCTCTCTCTCTCTCTCTCTCTCACACACACACACACACACACACACACACACACACACACACAAAGACCTTGAAAGGTCCTCAATATATTATTTTTTGAAATTACATGGGCTGGGCATGGTCTTACATACTTGGAATCCTAGTTTGAGGTAGGAAAATCCAGAGTTCAAGGCCAGCTTGAATTACACAGAAAGATCATGTCTCAAAAAAAAGTAAATAAATAAAACATCTATATAAGGCTGGCCTACAATTCCTGGGCTCAAGCAATTCTCCTGTCTCAACCCTCTGAGTACCATCAATACTTTGTTTTTAACAAAGTGTTAAGGGGCTGGGAAGGTGGCTTAGTGGTAGAGCGCTTGCCTTGCATGCATGAGGCCCTGGGTTCGATTCCTCAGCACCACATAAGCAAAAAGGAAAAAGCTGAAGTGGCACTGTGGCTCAAGTGGTAGAGCGCTAGCCTTGAGCTGAAGAGCTGAGGGACAGCGCCCAGGCCCAGAGTTCAAGCCCCACGACTGGACCCCCCCCCCAAAAAAGTTAAATAACAGAAAGTATTTTGGTAAAATTCAGCTGCTAGGTTTCAATAATTATAGCAATAAATTGAATAACCAGCAAGGGTCACCCACTTTAAATAAACATGTTTAAAACTCATTTGTTCATACTCCTCACTTGAAAGATTTTTAAAGCAGACAATTCTACTTCCAAGGTCTTAACTTTTCTTTTCCTTGGAGAGTTTTGATACGTTATAGCATTAATTTTTGGATACCTGTTGACACTATGACAAAACATTTCTAAGTGGTCACCACCAAAATGCCTCCAAGTGGCAGAAACTTCTCTTGAAAAGAAATCAGTCTCCATCCTGCCCTGAAACCCTCACATTTCCCTTGAACTTTCCTCCTTCCCCAAGCGCCTGTGGCTACAGACCGGCATCATCAACTTAGAAAAGGACACGTTGACAGCTCTGCCTTTTTAGCGAGGTATCGTCACTTGAGGACCTTGATTTCAGCACTCAGGCTGAAGTAGGAGGATCACTGAGTTATGGGCCAGCATCAACTACATCATCCCACCTGTGGCTTTGTTAGTTTTCTAATGTATGTGCCCGAGAGCTCAAGGCGCTAGCAGGGAGCAGCAGATGGCCACATCCTGCTCCAAGGCTCCACCGCAAAACGTGAAGCTGCTAGAACCTAAGCCACAACCATCTACAGCTAGCCTGGCTCGAGCCACAACTCACCACTGAAAAGGCACCTGTTACACTGCTCAGCCGAAGAGGGAGGGCCAAGAGAAGCTAAGCTGTCAGTACACCCGCAATCACTCGCAGGCAAGTGTGGGGACAGCAGTGGAGAGGCGCTCTGATTTGAAGACTTTGTGTTTCATCAGCTTAAACCACTTAGTGATACCTTGTAGCTCACAATTTGCAATCTCTGTGCTCTATACTTACTTTATAGCCAGCTGAGCAAGGAAGCCTTGCCTGCCTCCTTTGTCACCTAGGGAACCACACTCACCCTCCAGGACAGACAAAACGTGAGCACCCCTGTTAATCCAGACATGATTTAAAGAAAAAAAAATGGGGCTGGGAAAGTGGCTCAGTGGTAGAGTGCTTGCCTCGCATGCATAAAGCCCTGGGTTCCATTCCTCAGTACCACATACACAGAAAAAGCCAGAAGTGGTGCTGTGGCTCAAGTGATAGAGTGCTCGCCTTGAGCAAAAGCAACAGGGACAGTGCCCAGAACCAGAGTTCAAGCCCCAGAACTGGCAAAATAAATAAATAAATAAAGATTGATTTCTCTATTAAATGCCTATGAAATCACAAGGATATTCCTTCAGTGCCCTGCAGCAATGGTATTTGCATCTTGCTTTGTATTCCAATATGATTGGCTCACAATGGCCCTGTCCTACATACTGATAGAGAGTAAAGTCCAGTGTCAAGGGCCAAAAGCCAACACGGCAGGGTGGCAGACCAACCCAGTTAAGGAGAAGCCATCCCTGGTAAGTGGCTTCCAAACTTAGCCGGGCACTGGAATGACAGCAGGAGGTTTGTGGGTTGTTTTTGTTTTTCCCCCCAAAAAATGCCAGTAACAGCCCTCCTACCAGAGATCCAATAGCATCTCAATACGGGGCCATTACCGTTACTCACTGAGTATGGGGGGGGGGCGGAACGGGGTTGAAAAGGCTTTTCTCCAGTTAAGGATACCCATGTCCATCAGAAGATGGACATGTTCTGTATCAAGTTTATTATCAAGTTCTGTATTATTATCAAGTTCTGTATCAAGTTTATTGCCTTTAACCCAAAGTCAAAGGCAGGAAGCAGAACTATCAAGCTATGAAATTATACATAACAGTAAGAGGAAGAAGCCTGACTTAAGGTTCAGGGAAAGGCACAATTAAGGAGATAGTGAAAGGTTCAAGGGCGGAACAATTGAGATAGGAGGGAAGATAAACAGGTGGAACTCAGGGGTTTAGGGCAGTGTAGCTCTAGTTGGTGTGACACTGTAATGCGTAGATTTTATAACAAATGGATGCCCCAATGGGGACGTGGAGGCAGAGAGCAAGCAGGAATGCCCTGCCGCCTGCCTCACTTTGCTATGACCCCGCAACTGCTCCCAAACACAAAGCTGCTTTTACATAATGTTTTAATGGCAGGAAGCAATGTATAGGCCAGGGGTGGGAGGTTATTTCCAATCATCACCATCCATCTGAACACTTTCCAAGGGTCTATCGTGAAACTTGCTCAGTGGGCATGTGCCGCTTGGTGACACGGAGCTCTTGTGAAGCATGTGCAAAGGCTCTGGGTTCAATCCCTTGCACTGCATTTTTATTTTATTTTTTGCCAGTCCTGGGGCTGGAACTCAGGGCCTAGGCATGGTCTCTCAGCTTCTTTTGCTCAAGGCTAGCACTCTACCATTTGAGCCGCAGCTCCACTTCTGGCTTTGTCTGTTTTTGTGGTACTGAGGAATCGAACTCAGGGCTTCACATTCCCAGAAGAAAAAAGAAAGAAAGAATGGAAGGAAGGAAGAAGGAAGGAAGAAGCAAAGAAAGAAACAAAGAAAGACAGTGCTCAATAAGCACCGGGTAAGGAAATAATCTGACTTCACATTTAAATGCAGCCAACTCAACCCAAGGCTCTACCTCCTGCAGAGAAAAGAGAAGTCTTAGAAATCCAGCTTCCCAAATCTAAGCGTACCCTCACCCACACCACTGCCCTCCGGCCTTCCGTCATAGACCCATCCTCCACCTGCATTCTCATCTTCTTGGAGACCTGGTCCTGACACGCCTTCACTCTGTTCAATCGGTAGCCTCTTCCTCCACCAGAAGTTCTCCGCATCACTAGAACTCATGCATCGTCTCATCTCAATTTGAAGAGAAAAATAAAAAAGCCCTACACCTCACATATATCCATCTGGCTCTTTAGTAGCCTTCAGTGGCTTGTCCTCTACCCAGAATGCTCAAATGCTATAGACCAGATCTGTTCTCTTCTAGCTTTATATATACCCTCTTGGGAAGGTTTATTTTACTTATTTTTGTAGTACCTGAACTCGGACCTGTGCTTGCCAGGCAGGCTGTCGACCACTTGAGCCACAACTCTAGGCTTTTGGGCTTTGGTTATACTTTGGGTAAGGTCATGTATTTATGAGTCAGCTTGAACCACAATCCACCTACGTACTCTTCCCAAGCAGGTAGGATGACAGGTGCACACTACTGTATCATTTTTTATGGGTTGGTAGAGGGTATCAGTTTTTGCCTGGACTGGCCTCAAACGATGACCTTCCAGGGCTGGGAATATGATCTTCCAGGGCTGGGAATATGGCTCCGTGGTAGAGTGCTTGCCTACCATGCATGAAACCCTGGGTTCGATTCCTTAGTACCACATGAACAGAAAAAGTTGGAAGTGGTGCTGTGGCTCAAGTGGTAGAGTGCTAGCCTTGACAAAAGAAGCTGAGGGACAGTGCCTAGGCCCTGAGTTCAAGCCCCAGGAATGGCAAAACAAACAAACAAACAACTTCGTGATCTTCCTGATCTCAGCCTCTGAGTAGCTAGGAGCTAGGATTACAGGTATACACCACCATTCTGGGCTGGAGAATCCAGGCTATGCAATGGTCATTCATCTGTATTTTTACCTCAGCTCTCCTTCATGAGTTTTAGGTGCTTGTTTCTCTGCTTCACTTGGATGTCTCATAAACAAACTATCTCCAAACTGGAATTACCCAGTCTACTCCAGCACCATCCACCTCCCTTGCTCTGGGACTCTGTGCTTTCACCATTCCATCCCACTCAGTTATTTATGCCAGAACCTTCTGATTCATCCTCATTACCTCCCCCTCTATCAACCATATCCCAATAACTACCACCTTCGAATGGTTTGAATACCAGACTCCATCTCGGTCTCTCTGCCATTACATTTTAGTGAAGGCCACTGCATCAGCCCTGGGGGACCACAAAAGGCCTCAGTTAGCAGCGAGGGCCACACCCATTCTCCCCTTCCACCCCCCCTGGCCACACTTGGTAGCACAGGAGGAAACAGCCTTTAGAACTGGTCCAAGCAGTCTAAACAGCATTTCTTTTCTATGTGATTATCCCCCCTCCCCCCACCACACAAGGAAAGGTTTCTTTTCTGGTTTGAACCAACGCACCAATCATACCAACCAGTAGTGCCTACCCCTTGAAACTACTCTCTACACAGCCACAGTGGTGATCACTTTAAAAACTCCAATGGAACCATCACTACTCTCATTTAAAATCCTTCAGTGGATTCTTATGACCGAACTTTCAAATCCTAAATCCTAAAAAATGATCCAGCCACACTTCCATGTTGCTCGCAACCCTATCCGCCTGGCCATTCATCTCTTCTTTACTTGCTAATGCCATCACTTAAAGAATGGCTTTTTAGAGACCTTCCCCAAGCAATCCTCCTCCCCTAAACCAGGAGAGGGGCCTAGGCCTCCTGCGCTCCCAACACCCCTGAAGCACCATTCAAGACTGTGCGAGCCTGGGCCACTGTGTGTCAGTCTCTCTCCTCGTCTGCCAACAGACTGGACAATACCTATAGTTCAGGATGGTCTGCCATGGCCACGGATGTGACCCCGGTGCCAACACTGCTGGGCACCCAACATACTCAGTAAACAGCTGTTCACTGACTGCCTAAAGCGGTAGCTCAGGAACCCAACACTCTGGCCAACCATGTGGCTCCCTCTTTAACAAGAGAAGAATTAAGCATGGCAGGATCTCTTAGGAACTTTATTGTACTGATTCGTGATGAAAAGTAGAAGTTTAATCAATGAATCAGAAACTCAAGGTGGTTTTTGGCAACAGTTCAGTTAAAGGGCTGCATTTATGATCACAACCCTTTTAGCTCTGGATAAGCAGCTTTAACTGGAGCCAGCCTCACAGCGTACAGCCTGCTTGGCTTAATGCTCTTGTCACTATTTTGCAATCATTTACAAATGCCATTCCTTCCTTCCTTCCTCCCTCACTTCCTCCCTCCCTTCCTTCCTCTCTCCCTCCCTCCTTTTTCTTTTCCTTCCTTTCTCTTTCTTTCCTTTCTTCCCTTCCTCCCTCCCTCTCCCCTCCTTTCTCTTTCTTTCTTTCCTTCTTTCTTTCT
Source organism: Dipodomys ordii (assembly GCF_000151885.1). Lineage (NCBI taxonomy): Eukaryota > Metazoa > Chordata > Mammalia > Rodentia > Heteromyidae > Dipodomys > Dipodomys ordii. Next base: position 5,029,223 of record NW_012267256.1, read on the forward strand.
TTCCTTTTTTTCCTCTCTTCCTCTTTCTGAGGCTTGAATTCAGGGCTTGGGTACTGTCCTTGAGCTTTTTATTTTTCCCCAAGGTTAGCACTCTACCACTTGAGCTCCACTTCCAGTTTTTTTTTTTAAATTTTTTTGGAAGTTTATTGGAAATAAGAGTCTCATGGACTTTCCTGCTGGGCTGGCTTTGAACCATGACCCTCAGGTCTCAGCCTCTAGAGTAGAGATAATAATAGGCATGAGCCACCAGTGCCCACCTTACATATTTAAATATCTTCTCTAACCACTGAAACTTGAAGCTCATTATGTTTAGCCTGTACTTCTGTTCTTAAGTGTCTAGAGCATTTTATACCCTGTAAACTAGGGGTTAGAAGCAAAGTCAACTAGGGGATTTGTTTCTCAACAAATATTTGGTCACGTCTGGAGACATATGGAGTTTTTTAACTGGAGGGAGGGGAGCTACAGGCATCTGGTAGGTTTAAAACCAGGGATCCTGGTGAACACCCTATGGTATACAGGAAAATCTCCTGACACAAAACCATCTGGCCCAAATTGTCAGCGGTGCCAAAGATCATTGCTCTAACCCTGCACATATTTGTGGCAGAAGACATTAAGGAAACAGGACAGCACCGAGCCGAGCCTCCACTGTCAAAGCCAAGAGCAGACAGCCCTCACAAGCAAGCCACCCCTGGTTGACAGCAACAGTCATTCAGGAACTCCAGCTTTAACATTGGGAGGGAGACATTTGACATGCTGACCTGAAACCATGGCGCATTTCTCATAACCACGAACATTAAAACTAGTGAGAGAAGAGAGCCACTGTGATGGTATGAGCCTGTAAGCTCAGCACTAAGACAGAGGAGGAGACTGAGACAGGAGGATGTCAAGTTCAAAGCCACGCTAGGCTAACAACGATAGACTATATCTCCAAAAAAAAAAAGTGGTATATTACTCATGAGATACTTAACAAGAAATAGCAAAATCAATCAGGAGAGAGCCAGGCAGGGCTGATGGCTCACGCCAGTAATCCGAACTATTCAGGAGGCTGAGATATGAAGATCATGGTTCAAAGCCCAGGCAGAAAAGTCTGAGAGACTCTTATCTCCAATTAAACACTAGAAAACCAAGCCGGGCGCTGGTGGCTCATGCCTGTAATCCTAGCTACTCAGGAGGCTAAGATCTGAGGATCGCGGTTCAAAGCCAGCCCAGGCAGGAAAGAGCGTGAGACTCCTATCTCCAATAAACCACCAGAAAACCGGAAGTGGCGCTGTAGCTCAAGTGGTAGAGCGCTCACCTTGAGCTTAAGAGCTGAGGGAGCGCCCAGGCCCAGAGTTCAAGCCCCACGACCGACAAAAAAACAAAACAAAACAAAACACTAGAAAACCAGAAGTAGCAATGTGTCTCAAGTGGTAGAGTGCTAGCCTTGAGCTGAAGTACTAAGGGACAGCACCCAGGCCCAGAGTTCAAGCCCCACGACCGACAAAAAAACAAAACAAAACAAAACACTAGAAAACCAGAAGTAGCAATGTGTCTCAAGTGGTAGAGTGCTAGCCTTGAGCTGAAGTACTAAGGGACAGCACCCAGGCCCAGAGTTCAAGTCTCACAACTAACCAAAAACAAAACAAAACAAATCAGAAGAGAGCACTCATTTTCCAACAGTTCTAATATCTCTTTCTTATCACTTCATTCCATAAAAAAGATGCAATTACCTACATCATAGTTCAGATATCTTCATTCACTTGAGAATGCAATCATTACGAACAAACAGTAGGTTCTGAGACAGAGATGGACCAAACCAAATCTCACTTCATTGCATTTAAAAACAAAAGGAAGAGGACAATAAAGAACCAATATTTGGTTTGGGGCTAATGGTATAGCTCAAGTGGCAGAGCACCTGCTATTAGGTAAACACCAGGCCCTGAGTTCAAATTCCAATTCTACTAAAAGCACAAGCAAACCAAACCTTTTCAGCTGCATTGCTTTGGGGGGAAAATAAGAAAGACAACTCAAAACAGAAACTAAAAGGAAGGGGGAAAAAAGCCAGATACCAGTAGCTCATGCCTATAACCCTAGCTACTCAGGAGGCTGAGATCTGAGCATCATGGTTCAAAGCCAGCCTGAGCAGGGAAGTCTATGAAATGCTAATCTCCAATAAACTTACATAAAACAAAAACAATTTCAAAAACCAGAAGTGGCGCTGTGGTTCAAGTGGTAGAATGGTAGCCTTGAGCAAAAAAGCTCAGGGCCAAGGCCCAGGCACTGAGTTCAAACCCCAAGACTGGGACCAAAAAAACATTTGGGGGGAATCAGAATTCCTGAGCAGTTCCTACCTGGAGGTGGCCGCCCCACCTCCAGGCCTCTGCAGGTGTCCTGTCTTGGCCAAGCATGCTTGAACACTACCTGTTTGTCCCTGTGAACAGATGAGTTGTGACCCTCCTTTTATTTTGTTGTGATCTTGAGGCTTAAACTAAGGATCTATGCATTGTCTGTTGGCTTTTTCAACTCAAGGCTGGACCTCCACCACTTGAACCACAGTTTCACTTCTGGTTTTTGCTGGTTAGCTGCACATAAGAGTCAGACTTTCTTGCCTAGGCTGACCTCAAACTGCAGTCCTCAGATCTCAACTCCTGAGTAGCTAGGATGACCGGCAAGAGCCACCAGGGCCTTGGCTGTAATCCCAGTTATAAGAGAAAGTAGTGCCAGGTGCTGGTGGCTCACGCCTGTAATCCTATAGCTACTCAGGAGTTTGAGGTCTGAGGTCTGAGGATTTCGGTTCTAAGCCAGCCCAGGTAGGATCTCCAATTAACTACCAGAAAGCCTGAAGGGGTGCGGCGGCTCAAGTGGTAGAGTGCTCACCTTGAGCTGAAGATCTCAGGAACAGTGCCCAGGCTGAGTTCAAGCCCCATGACAGAGAGAGAGAGACAGAGAGACAGAGAGAGAGACAGAGAAAGAGACAGAGAGACAGAGACAGAGAGACAGAGAGAGAGAGAGAGAGAGTCGATTTCTTTCATTACAAATGGAAAGTAGCAAGTCAGAAGCCTAAGAAGCATTCTCATTAATCAGTGATGAGCCGCGATTAACGGAAGGTGGAGTCCGGGCGCCCTGGGCGCAGCTGAAGGCCCCTTCGCAGCGGGGACGGGCGCAGAGGAGGTGGCTCCCGGAGTGTCGGAAGGAAGGACAGAATCTGATCGCCTCTCCTAACCACGCGGGGCTTCCTCAGAGTCATTCCGCAGCGCAGCACGTTTAAAACCAAACAGACAGACAGACAAACAAGCCCCGAAGGGAGGGGGGCAGGCAGACCTCTTCCGGCCGCACCTGCGACCTGCTGGGATGGGCGGGAGCGCGGCCACCAGCGCGGGAGCCGCTCCGGGTCACGGACCGGCGTGCAGCCTCAGGCCGCTCCGGTTCCCTTCCACAGTGCAAACCTGTCTACCAGCCCCCCCCCGCCCCCAAACTCAGGCCCCAAGCCTGCGACTCCCTTCCGGCCTCGCGGCACCGTCCAGCCCCCCTGACCCGCTGGTCTCAGGCTTGGTCACCGGGGGCCTCTCTTCCTAGATGGGGGGGGGCGATCCTGACCCTCGGGGTCACCTGGGAGGGCGCGGGGCCCAGCCCGGGGTGCTCCTGGGTGGACGGTGCGGACAGGTGTGGCACGCGGGGGCTGGGGGGGAGGAAAGAGGGGGGGACTCCGGGATTTGCCCTCGGCATCGGAGACAGA
>NW_012267256.1:5033491-5049170 GCF_000151885.1 Dipodomys ordii
CCGGCCACGCCCCTCCCGGGCCCACCCTGGACGCCACGCCTCCTCCTGGACCCTCCCTGGGCGCCACGCCCCCTCCCGGGCCCACCCTGGAGGCCACGCCCCTCCGACCCCCCAGGAGGCCACGCCCCGACCCACCCCCAGAGGCCACGCCCCCTCCGGGACGGTCCCCTCCGGGACGGTCCCTGCCCCAAGCATCTCTGCCTCTCCCACCTGAGCCGGCTGGGGCTCTGCGCCGAGCTGAGGGCGCCCTCTGCCCGCAGCTTGCAGACCAGGGCTTCCTCCTTCCTAGGTGCACACTGTGACGGACCGCGCCTAGGCTTTAATTTCCCATCCAGACACACATATAACACACATATGTGTGTGAGATACTCACACATATAACTAGAAATAACCCTGGGTCAACTTCTAGAATCAACACCTAGCTGCAGAGGTGGGAGAGGGTGTGCATATATGTTTATAATATGCATGTATACATGCTATATATACATGTATGTATATATTGTACATATGTTGTTTATGTATAAATAGGTAGAGGTATTGTGTACATATAGATAAGGTTATATATAGATGTATAGATAAGATTTTACATATATACATATATAACCTTATCACTGGGCACCTTGGCTCATGCCTATAATCCTAGCTACTCAGAAGGCTGAGATCTGAGGACCTTGGTTTGAAGCTAGCCTGAGCAGGAAAGTCTGTGAGACTCTTACCTCAAATGATCACCAACAAGCCAGAAGTAGAGCTTTCGCTTAAGCACCAGAGTGCTAGCCTTGAGCAAAGAGAGGCTCAGCAACAGCACCCAGGCACTGGACAGACAGGCAAACAACAACAGAAAGAAAAAACTCTCATCGCCTTGCATTTATCTTCATCTAGCAGTCAGATCAAAGTAAATTACAGAACAACCCATAGGATCCTGGTAACATGGATAACACCTCTCTTCTACCTTTACAGCATATAGCTTACAGTCGATTACAAAAGTGGACACAGGGCTCTTTGTAGCTGGAGGACTATGGTATCCGGGTCTTCCCGCACTGGACTTTTAGTTCCTAGAAAACAGAACAGGATTTCCGTCATCTTTGTATCCTTTTGAAGGAACTACACACTTGCTCACGCCCCTGCCACCATGTCCTGTGGGAAGTGTGTGTGGATGCCTTCCTTGTAATAAATAAGCTTGCCCCGCTATCCGTCATTTCTACAAAAGAAGCTCTTTTTTTTTGCCAGTCCTGGGGCTTGAACTCAGGGCCTGGGCTGTGCCTGAGCTGCTTTTGCTCAAGGCTAGCACTCTGCACTTGAGCCACAGCACCACTTCCTGGGGCTGTATCTCAGGGGAGTCTGACTTGAAGAGGCTACACGCCCTGGGGAAAGGCTGTGAAGGCTGGCACTGGAGGCCAGCTAGGCCGAGGACCAGAAGAGCGGCTGAGCGAAGCACAGCTTAGCCACGCCCGAAAACCACAATCCCATATGGTCTCTCTCTTTTTCAAAAAATGTTTCCATACTGGAGGTTTGGCAAGTGCTTTACCACCTGAGCTATGCTCCCATAACTTTTGGGTTTATTTTGCTTTTGAGATAAGGTCTTACTAAGTTTCTCCAGAGCTTGCTGGGGATCCTCCTGTCCGCTTCTGGAGTCGTTGAGATTACAGGCGTGTACTTCCACACTCAGGAATTCACTCCATTTACACCTAGCTTCTTTTTCTCTTTTTTTGTTCTTTCTTTTTCTCCCTCCCTCCAAGAGTATAATCTCTCTGTGTGTCTCTCTCTGTCTCTCTCCTCTCTTTCTCTGTCTGTCTTTCTGTTTTTCTCTTCTTTTTGTGGTGCGAACCTGGGTCCCTCACACTTTCTAGCCAAGTACTCTACCATAGAGCTGTATGCCAGCCTTGCTTAACTTTAGTGTGTGTGTGTGTGTGTGTTGGCTGTATGAGGTTTGAACTTCTAAGGGCTTTAAGCTTCTAGAGTTCTACCACTTGACCCATGCCTCCAACACCATTTCATACTTACACTATTTAGCTTAGGGTCTCAGGTCCTGGTCCTGGTATGTGTTTGTTTGTTATGCCAGTACTGGGACTTGAACTCAGGATCTGGGCACTCAATGCTGGCACCCTACCACCTGAGCCACAGCTCCACTTCCTATTTATTTTTGAGAGTCTTACCATGTAGATTTAGCTGGCCTTAAACGTGCAATCCCGCTGTCTCTGCCTCCGAGTGCTAGGATTCTAGGGCTGCCTCACGATTCCTGACCTTTGTGTAAGTTATGCTGATAGGAAAATAAATTACGAGAACCAAGCATTGGATTTTACAGTAGGTCTTAGATTAGACTTAATTGTGTTTATTATTTGAATATTGCCTCTAAGTCATAAATGCAATCCCCTTGCCAGTTGCATGTTGTATACCCATAAATAAAATCCACCTGTACTTTGCTGTACTTTCCAGGAACCCACAGGAGTTCAGAAGCTATTTCTGGGTTGCTTAGGGGGCTATGTGAGTGAGAAAGCAAAAATCACAGACATTTTTTTTTACAGAGCATTTCCACACTTGCTGAAATGGATACTGGAAGGTTTAGAAAGACAACAAGGGACTTTCTACAGTCACTGCAGAAAGCAGCGGCCTCTCCACTGGGGACAGGTAAGGGTGTGGTTTTCAGGAGCCTACGCCCCTGGGGAGCTGGGGCTCAGCTCCTGGGGGAGATGGGGTGCTTCCTGCCTGAAAGTACACGTGGAAGCTGTGTGGGGGTGGGGGTGGGGATTAAACTAGCAAGCCAACCTCCTGCTGCAGCCAGGAAGGGGCCTTGCTAGGCAGCACTGCTGGGAAGGGCCAGCAGGTGGCGCTCACCTTTCCACCCCCACCCCCACTGGCAAACTCTGACCTGAGGAAAATGGGCTTTGTGAGTTCCAATCCCAGGACATAAAGAAGAGTATGGACAGAGGGTGAACTTCAAGACCTATCCTAGTAAGCAATGCCTAAGAGATGCGGCAGTGATAGCAAAGCATTGCAGGCAGAGGCAGACAGCACATACAGATGCCAGGGCGTTGTTATCAGGACACAGAACGCAGCTTTGGAGATGCAGATGTGGAGGTGTTCAGGGTGTAGGGGCCTGGCAGCTTCCCTCCATGAGGCTTGTGTGCTGACCAAGTGACAGGGCAGTCTGCATGTCAAAGCTGAGTCTTGGGGTGCTCCTTATTGTTTTTCTTTTGTGGGTCCTGGGGCTTGAATTCAGGGCCTGGGCGCTGTCCAAGAACTTTTTCACTCAAGGCTGCTGGTCTATCACTTTGAGACACAACTTCTTGTTTTCTGGAGGCTCGTGGGAGATAAGAGTCTCACAGACTTAACTGCCTGGGTTGGCTTTGAACCTCAACCCTCAGATCTCAGCCTCCCGAGTAGCCAGGATGACAGGCGTGAGCCACCGGCACCCTGCAGCAGTGTTCTTTGCTTTATAATTTCCAACTGATATGATTGATAAGCTTGCATGTCTGATGCTTCTGATTTGATGTTTATGTGTATAATTATTGCCATACATCAACCATCTATCAGTTTGTGCCTCCTGGGGTGCTGGCAGATGGTGGTGGTTTATTTGGATAAATGAAATGTCACTGTCCCTTGGCCCTTGTGTTCAAAATGGAGTAACTTAGGTCAAAGCTGCTGCTTTATAAACTGAAGTCCCTCAGTGCAAGGCATTTCCCGCTATTCTATGCAACAGACATGAACCCAGAGCAGGCCTGGCCTTCTGTCCCGCGGGACAGATGCACTTGATGCTGGACTTGGACTTCACCCACCTCTGGGCTCCTGGAAACGGACGCAGATCAGTGCCATCTTCTCCTCCCCGCTGTGTTTTCTGACAGATCACTTCCTCCACAGATGGCGCCTTTCCACAAATGGCCTCGCCAAGACCTGTGGATCATGGCCTCATTCACTCCTGCCAGGCCACGCAGGCTGTCCAAATGCCCGTTCTCACTTCGGGAATTAATGCTGAGATGATCCCTACTCCTTCACTGTCCCTCCTGGCTGAGCCTGGACCCTCTAAACTTCACTCTGGTTTTCCTCCTCATCCCAAGCATTTGACTTGTAACCCCTCCCCCAGCCTGAAGGAACAACAGGAATGCAGCCCAACCCTCCCAGGGGCTTTGCCAAGGAGAAAGCCGTGTCTGCTCACAGGGAGAGCCTCTCTGAAACTAAAGTATACCAAAGCAAACCAAAAACCCCGCTTCCCCCACCCCCGTCCCCAGTCCCCAGTCCTGGGGCTTGAACTCAGGGCCTGGGCACTGTCCCTGAGCTGCTTTGGCTTAAGGCTAGCACTTAAACACTTGAGCCACAGTGCCACTTCCGGCTTTTTCTGTGTATGTGGTACTGAGGAATTGAACCCAGGGCTTCATGCATGCAAGGCAAGCACTCTACCACTAAGCCACCTTCCCAACCCCAAACCACTCTTTCTAACTGAACCTGAAAACTTCCAGACCTTACAGTGACAGTATTCGACTACAGCGTTCTATCAGAACCTCCTTCCTCTTATTGCAGCAAGCCTTTTAAATAAAGCCTCTCCTGTTATATGTCCAGATTTGATCATTTTCAGGTGCTGTGATTCTGCTCTAGTTTAGGCTTTTGAGGGCCCTCCCATGGCTTGGGTTTTCTTGTAGAGGGAGTTTCAGGACCTTACTGCAGCCAGCACTCTCTTACTGAGCTACAGCCCCAGCCCTAGTGGGTACAACCCTTAACCCAGTGCTTTGGAAGTCAGGGTTAAAGGTACCTTGACTATCTGTGGCAAAGAGATGCTTTCTTCGGTTCGTCTGTAAGGATGTTCTTATTTTTGGTGATGGTGTTTTTATACCCCCCAGGGTCCCCAGGAATTCTGCAAGGGAGAAACTCTAGGACTGGTGGCTCATACTTCTAATCCGAGCTACACTGGAGGCTGAAATCTAAAGGATCATGGTTGGAAGCCAGCCCTTGCAGATAAAGTCTTACCTCCACTTAACCACCAGAAAGCTAGAAGTGGAGACCAAGACTCAAGAGAAAGAATCCAACTCAAGAGGTTGAAGTCCTGAGTTCAACCTTAGTGGTGGAAAATTTTTTTAAAAAAGTAGTAGATAAATAAACGTAAGTGGGATTTTTTTTTCTCAGCAACTTTTAAGATTTTTGACTTTGTGTCAACTTTCCATTAACCCTATAGGTAGCTACCAGCCACTATCTGCTCTCATTCAATCTAGTAGTTTCAAAATGGCAGAAGCAAAGCAGATGCCAGTGGCTCAGGATGCCAGCCCAGACAGTTAAGTCTGTGAGACTCTTATCTCCCATTAACCACCAGAAAACCAAGAAGCGGTACTGTGGCTCCAGAGCACTAGCCTTGAGCAAAAAGCTCAGGCCCTGAGTTAAAGCCTCACAATGGACAAAACAAAGAAACCACAGATACCCAATATCAAAACTGTCTAGATGGTTTCTTATTTCTAGGATGTCACAAAATTAGGTAATAAAATCCCATAAAAGTATTTGATTCTTATTGGCTAAGAGATTTTAAAGAATGCTTAAATAAATTACATATTCCAGCATGGCACTGGTAGCTCACACCTAGAATCCTAGCTACACTGAAGGCTGATATCTGAGGATTGAAGTTTGTAGCCAGCCCAAGCAGACAGATCCAACTCTTATCTCCAGTTAATGAGCAGAAAGCTGGCAGTGGAGGTATGGCTCAAGTGGTAAAGCACCAGCTTTGAGAAAAAAATGCTAAGCAAGAATTCAAGCCTCAATAACGGCACAAAGTTAATGTTTGCATGGATGTAAAAAAAATGTAGCATGGTCTTACAATGGGATAATACTTAATTGAGGGTGGGGGTGGGGTGGGAAATAGGGGCAATGAAAATGACCAGGAAGGGCTGGGAATGCGGCTTAGTGGCAGAGCGCTTGCCTAGCATGCATGAAGCCCTGGGTTCAGTTCCTCAGTACCACATACACAGAAAAAGCCAGAAATGGTGCTGTGGCTCAAGTGGTAAGGTGCTAGCCTTGAGCAAAAAGAAGCTCAGGGACAGTGTCCAGGGGCGTGAGTTCAAGCCCCAGGACTGGCACAAAAAGAAAAGAAAAGAAAAATGACCAAGAGACAAAGATTCCAAACACAAGAATATATGTTATTTTGTTTATCATTTGTTCTGTTTACTGAGACATGGTCTCACTATGTAGTCCAGGCTGGCCTCGGTTTCCCAAATGCTGGAATCATACATCTGCACCAGCATATCTGGCCTATATTCTGTCATTCATATCTGTACTCACTTTTATATATTTAAAATTCTGGAGCAGATCTAATCTCTAGTGGAAGGTAGGGTATCCGTATTGAGGTGTTGTGAAAAAAAGTATTCGTTCCTGTCAAACTAAAGTGTATTTGGTATTATGTATTGCTGTTTCTTGGAATTATTTGCTTTATTTACTTCAATGGTAACTATTATCTATACTGCTTGTGATCAGCTAACCATGTTAGAGAGATAAGGCTTGTATTGAAGAAGTTAAAATAATAAACTGTTTACCGGGAGCTGGTGGCTCACACATGTAATCCCAGCTACTCAGGAGGCTGAGATCTGAGGGTCATAGTTCAAATCTAGTTTAGGCAGGAAAATCCATAAGACTCTTATCTCCAATTAACCACCAGAATACTGGAAGTGGCACTGTGGCTCAAGTGATAGAGGGCTCACTTTGAGCTGAAGAGCTGAGGGACAGCGCCCAGGCCCAGAGTTCAAGCCCCATGACCGACCAAAAAAAGAAAAAAAGAAAAGAATAAGCTGTAGTTGTTAAGTGAATTTGAGAGGAATTAAAGAATTGCCCCCTTTCTAGCCTTAGGAACAAAGGAGGAGGAATAGTTTGAATAGAACTTAGCCAACTGCCCTGCCCAGTGAGCTTGCCTAAAGTAAAGTAATAGCATTGCACCCTTTTGCATAAAACAAAACTGCCTTGACGAAATCTCCCGTATCCCTTGTGTGTCTATTCAAGTCTGACACCACAGAGTTGTGCACTTCTAGCCATGTGAGGTGGTGCAAGACCAAGAAATAGTCTTTATCTTGTTTGCCATGGTCATTTCCTGGGTGTGTCAAAATTCATAGTACTATAACAGGTGTACTTTACTGTATGTAAACCGTACATATATATGTACATATATATATATATATATATATATATATATATATATATATATATATAATTGTGCTAGAGATTGGATACATGCCAGATAAGGGTTCTACTACTGAGCTACGCTCCTAGCTTCACAATTAGTTTTTAGCCAGACACCAGTGGCTCATGCCTGTAATCCTAGCTACTCAGGAACCTGAGATCTGATGATTGAAGTTCAAAGCCATCCCTGACAGGCAAGTCTGTGAGAGTCTTATCTCCAATTAAGCACTAAAGCATCCAAATGTGGAGCTGTGACCCAAGTGGTAGAGCTCTAGCCTTGAGCAGAAAAGGCTTAGGGATATCACTCAGGCCCTGAGTTCAAGCCCCAGGACTAGCACAATTTTTAAAATTTCCTTCCTAAAGTCGAAGTCGTCATTTTCTTCTCCTTCTTCTCCTTCTTCTTCTTCCTCTTCTTCCTCTTCCTCCTCCTCCTCCCACTCCTCCCTCTCCTCTTCCTCTTCTTCCTCCTCTTCCTCATTGTTGTCATCTTCGTCTTCTTCTTGTTTCCTGGCACCATTAAAAGAAATAGCTCTTCAGTCATTATCTGGAAAGAAAACATTGTCGAATAACATCATTAACAACAGCTCTTGCCACGAGCCAGTGGCTCACACCTGTAACCCTAGCTACTCAGGAGGCTGAGATCTGAGAATCATGGTTCAACGCCAGCCCAGGCAGGAAAGTCTGTAAGACTCTTATCTCCAATTAACCACCGGAAAACCACTGTGGCTCAAGTGGTAGAGTACTCACCTTGAGCTGAAGAGCTGAGGGACAGTGCCCAGGCCCAGAGTTCAAGCCCCAAGGCAAACCAAAAGAAGAAGAAGAAGAAGAAGAAGAAGAAGAAGAAGAAGAAGAAGAAGAAGAAGAAGAAGAAGAAGAAGAAGAAGAAGAAGAAGAAGAAGAAGAAGAAGAAGAAGAAGAAGAAGAAGAAGAAGAAAGAAAGAAAGAAAAAAAGAAAGAAAAAGCAGTTGTGATAAAGCACAGTCACTTCTACACTACAATGTATCATCAAGCAGGTAGAAGGCATTTTACATTCACAGAGGTACAATATAGTGCTGTCCTATGTTAATAACACTAAAGGATTCAGTTACAAAGGCATTGTTGAGACTTGATTCTGCTTTTCCAGCAGAGGGCCCAAAGGATGGTCTGACACAGTTCCACCAAGGAATGCACTTTCTTAGAATTTCCTTCCATCCGTGGCGTAGTTCTAAGTACTCACTTTCTTAATGAACATCAGCTACATACTTTAAATGGAGGAGGAGGAGCAGAAAGGGAGAAAAAAAACACACCAAAAACACCAAAACAAAAACCATACCCCACAGCCACTGGATTCGTACAAAGATGACGGAGTGAAGGCAAGCGAGACTCAACCTAACAATACTTTTACCATCTGTGTCTGTCCTGCGTGAATGGTGAGAACACCATGGAGGGCAATGCCAAAGCAGCCAGGCCCTGCACAGTTAGGTCTGCTCAAGGATCCTGACATCAGTATCTAATTGTCTGCTTACTCGTCTAGGAAGGGATTGAGTTACTACTGTACTTTGATTGTGTCCAATCCAATTACCACATTATAAAAATCACAAGCTGCCATAATCAGGACATAAGGCTCCTGCGGCCAGCACGCTAGCTTTAGTTTACTTTCAAGCCATAAACTTCATAACCATCTCCAAAGAAAGCAAGGAGAGTAAAGAAACATTAGGCTGGTTTCACTGGGGCCGACACATTGTTCAAGCTAAGCCATTCCTTGCTGGGATTACTTTCTTCCTACTTTGGGTGTTTCACCTGATCGTGGAGGCTTTTAGGCCTATGCTGTATGCACTTCTGGACTGTGTGCACATATCTGTATATCCGTTCTGCAAAGAGAGGCATGTCCACCAACGGAGCTAATGCGGTATAGGTGATAGCCTGCACAACCTCATGGTCAGTAGTGCAGCCGCAGTGTGTCAACGTAATTGCTCCGGGTTCTCGTGGGTAAAGTCTTCTTTAGTCAGGATTAGAAGGGGTAGCAAGGCCCAGTGTGCAGCTGGGCAGGGGCAGGGCCCATGGAGTTTACGATGACCATTAGGCTCTCTGGGAAATCCTCCTGGACCCCAGGGCCTCCTCCCAAGAGTACTGGAGGAGCTGAGCTTCAGGGCACAGTGGAGAAGCCAGTGCTGCACTCCCCATGGGGAACTCTGGCACAAGGAAGAGAGGGAATAGAGCCGGAAGAACAGGGGACGCTGGCACTGGACCCCATGTGCTATCATAGGAGATCTGTGAGCTTACAGGCGGTTAAACGGTATGCTAGAGTCCCATGCTGAACGAACAATATTGCTCCAGACACATAAAACATTTAATAAACGACCTCAGCCAAGGGGTAGTGCACTCTGAGAGGATCACCAGTTAGAGGCCAGCCTGGACAATTCAGCATAACCATTTTAAAACAAACCAAAAAACCTTCCCACCATACTGACTGGGAGATGCTGCATGAAGCTGCATGAAGCGTGGCAGAGGTGCCCTCTGGTGGAGACATGCAAAACCACATGTACACACAAAATGGTCAAGTACAACAGTTCTATATATCCATCCATCCATCCATCCATCCATCTATCTATCTATCTATCTATCTATCTATCTATCTATCTATCTATCTATCTATCTATCTATCCATCCACACATAATGCTTTAGATATACAGGGAAGGAGGCTTTCATTGTGATATTTCTCTTTTTTGGTCAGTTGTGGAGCTTGAACTCTGGGCCTGGGCACTGTCCCTCAGCTCTTCAGCTCAAGGCTAGCGCTCTACCGCTTGAGCCACAGCACCACTTCTGGCTTATTCTGCTTATGTGGTGCTGAAGAATCGAACCCAGGGCCTCATGCATACAAGGCAAGCGCTCTACCACTGAGCCACCTTCCCAGCCCTTTGTTATGATATTTCTACACATGTATCCAAGGTATTCCAATCAATCTCAAACCCCTCTATCACTCTCTCTCAATAGTTCTGTTTTTAAAACAAGTTCAAGAAGGTTCACTTCTGTTTTCATGCATGAAAAAAATGGACTTCAAGATGCAGCAGTGGTATTCATAAAACACTATGTTGCAAATGAACTCTACCACTTGTGTATTGGGACAGGAGGGGAAAACTGGGAGAGAGTAAGGGAAGAGGTGACATTGTCCAAAAGAAATGTACTTATCACCTGACTTACATAACTGTAATCCCTTGGTACACCACCTTTGTAATAACAATAATTTTTTAATCTATTTCAGCCATATTCATCCTCATTTATCCTGTTTATTTCTCTTTTCCCTCTCACCAATCCCCTATTGGTCTGATCAATAGTTTAAACTCAGTTCTAATGTGTGTGTGTTTATATATATTTGCTTGACATTACAAGTGTCCATACTGAGCAATTTAGCAATGTCTACTTACTATATGCATGCTTCTTTCCCTTACTTCTTGTTGGTTAGCACATGTTAAGATCTATCTCAGTTTATATGAAGCCCTCTATTGTGTCCAATTTATCTGCACCACACAGAGGATGTACCATAGCATGTACTCATTTTCTTTTGCTTTTGCAAAAGCTTATTTGGCTTTTGCAAAAGCTTATTTTGGCTTTTTTACTCATGGCTGGTGCTCTAGCACTTGATCCACACCTCTACTTCCAGCTTTTTGCTAGTTAATTGTAGATACATGTGTCTCTGATTTGTCTGCCTGGACTGGCTTTGCACTTTGATTCTCAGATCTCAGTCTCCTAAGCAGCGAGGATTATAGGCCTGTGCCACTAGAGCAGGCCTACTATATTTAATTAGAACCGAACAGTCAGGTCATTTCTAGGTGCTGTTGCTGTTTGATTTTATGAACAACATTTCAAAGAATTTTCTTCACCTATGTGAAGTCCGTATGTATACTAAAGCATCATAAAGGGCATCATCGGGGCAGAGTGTGTGTATATGAAGCCGAAGGCTGCATGCCAGGGCCTCTCACCTGTAATCCTAGCAACTTGGGAGACTGAGATCTAGAGGACAGAGATTTGAAGGTAGACTGGGCAGAAAAGTCCACAAGACTTCTAAAACATATCCAGCAAAAAGCTAAGCTGGTGGTGTGTCTCAAGTAATAGAACGCCAGCCAAGCAAGCTTCAAGACTTGATTTCAAACTCTGGTATTGTCAAGAGAAAAAGAAAGACAGAAACAGAGACAGAAAGGCAGACAAAGACATAGAGAGACAGAGACAGAGAAGGAGATGGAGACACACAGAGAGAAAAAAAGAGAAATATAGAAGGAAAAAGAAAGGAAGGAAGGAAAGAAGGAAGGAAGGCTGGATTTTTACTCTTAAGTCTGTCTCTCTGCATGACAGCTGTCAGACGTAACTCATAAACTCAAAGGAGTGGTCATCATTTGCAAAGTACCAAGCCCTGCTTTACACAGTACTGACCTTGAACTCCATGGTAGTGACAGAAATGAGCTGCAGTTGTCACTACATTGCTTGTAGATGTAGTCTTGTAGCCAGGGTCTAATACTGCACAAGCCACTAATTCTAGAATCCAGGTGAGGCACATCAGTAGTCTTGAGGGTTCAAGGCCAGCTTAGGTCACATAGTCAGCCTGTGTCTCAAGAAATCCAAAAAGAAGACAGACATCTGTATTCTTCAGTCTCCAATCCTGCCAAACCCTCTATATCAGGGGCTTAGGCGAAGGTCTGTGGAGAAGCTACTTCTGTCTACTTCAGCTGCACATTACAATACCTGCTAGGCATTGATCAGAACTTGTCTTATTTGTCATCTTAGTGCAGTCCAGACAAACTCTCCAGGACTTGAACCCTGTTCTTTGACTGGGCTCTGAACCCTGGCAGCTTTTCTTCCCCTGTCATTCCTTGAAAGCTCATTGGCTCCTCCTCATCTCTCTGGCCAGTTTATGTCACAGAGCCTCAACACGGCAGCCTTCAGCTCTTCTTTCTCCTCTCCGAGTTCTGTCTCGTGGCTTCATAACCTCTGATTTTTAGCCCCAGTTTCTCCCCATCCTCTAAATTCCAGACTCGTTTGCCAGTTGCTGGACTGCTGTTTCTACTTAGAGGTTAAATCACCATCTCAAACAAGTGTGTCCAATACACAGGGACACAGGGACTAATTTTTTCCTTCCCTGTCTCAGATATTTAAAAGTCCATCCATCCATTTATTCATTCACCCATCCACCCATCCATCCACCCACCTATCCATCCATCTATTCATCCATCCATTCATCTATCTATCTATCTGTCCATCCATTTATCCATCCAATTTTAAGGCCAACAATGTTCTGAATGTTCAGAGTTGTTCTTGCTCTCTTTCATATATACAACACACACACACACACACACACACACACCCCACATGTATGCATATGTAAATAAGTAAACAACTAAATTGAGACATTCTGACCCAACTTTTCCTCTTCTCTTAAGACCATTAAACAATACATAATTCACCAGCATCAATGGTTCACACCTGTAATCCTGGCAACTCAGGAGGCTGAGTTCTGAGGATCTCAAGTCAAAGCCAGGCCTAGGAGGAAAAGTCCACGAGATTCTCATCTTCAATAAACTTAAAAAGTCAGAAGTGGAGCTATGGCTCCACTAGCCTTGAGCAAAAAAGTTCAGGGACAGTGCCCAGGCCCTGAATTCAAGCCCTGAGTTTGGTTCACACACAAAAACAAGTAATTCTGAGTCTTAATTTTATTTGTATTTTTTGCAATGTGGAGGATCAAACTGAGGGACTTGTGCATGCTGAGTGAATTCATTACCACAGAGCTTTACCTGAGCTCTATGTTTTGTTTTTCCTTATGTGTTATTTTTTAAATTTTTATTAAGTAGTTGTACTAAGACGTTTCAAATCCAGAAATCAGGCTATGAGTACAATGCATCTTGATCGTTAGCCCTTCTATGTTTTATTCTTCATATAACTCCAACACCTATAAATGGGCGCTCTGCTTTCATACAGAAGCTCAATATTTGATAAATTAATAGGAGAACAAGTGGATAAATGAATGAGTCACCAAATACTTGTTTACATGGCACTTCATTTTTTTTTTTTTGTCGGTCATGGGACTTGAACTCTGGGCCTGGGCACTGTCCCTCAGCTCTTCAGCTCCAGGCTAGCACTCTACCACTTGAACCACAGCACCACTTCCAGCTTTTTCTGCTTATGTGTTGCTGAGGAATCGAACCCAGGGCCTCAGGCCTGCAAGGCAAGTGCTCTACCACTGAGCCACCTTCCTGACCCGTTTTTTAAGAGCTGTTTTCACATCTCCTTCATTCCCTGCAGTAATGGGATAAGTGCACTGTGTGAGTTTCCTTTTGCTGCTATACCAAATGTCACTAGTTTAACACAACACGGGTTGATTTTTCTCTCACCTGTGTGAGCATCAGAAGTCTGAGACAATCTCATGAGCTAAAATCCAGGTGTCTCAGGGCAGTCTTCCTCGCTAAATTCTCTGGAGGGCAAAAGGTTCCTTTGCTTTGTCCAAGCTTCTAGAAGTCACTCTTTGCCTTCTGCTTTCCTTTCTCCAGCTTTAAAACTGATGATGGCCAATCAAGACTGTGACCGTGCCCGCCGCCTCGGTGGTCAGGTCATCCGAGTCAGATCGGGAAGAGCAAGTGTCACAAAGCCACCGTTCTTGTTGTAGACCCAGATGAATGAGGGTGACCTCACATTGATTCTGCGTGGGGACCGTTCCTCTAGCTCAGAGTCGGATTTTAGTTGCAAAGCCGAAACTAAATTTTTTTTTAAATCAGTATTCCTTTACTTTATCAGTTTGGGGATTTTCAAATATAAAACAATATGTAAGCTCAGTGGTACAGCCTTAACATGCTGGGTTTAATCACCAGCACCCAAAACCAAGGGAGAAAAAGAAAGGAAGAAAGAAAGGAAAGAAGGAAGGAAGGAGGAAAGGAAGGAAGGGAGGAAGAGAGAGAAGGAAGAGTGAGAAGGAAGAGAGAAGGAAGAGAGAAGGAAGGAAAGAAAGAAAAAGGAAAAGAAAGGGAGGAAGGAAGGAAGGAAAGGAGGAAGGAAAGGAGGAAGGGAGGGAGGGGGGAGGGAGGGAGAAAAGGAGGGAGGGAGGAAGAAAGGAAGGAAGAAAGGGAAGGAAGGGAAAGAAGGAAGGAGAAATAAATACCTGATGATTGTGTTTAAGTTGCTTTCAAAACTCATTAAGATTTTCCATCTCCTTTTTTGATCACAGGAAACCTCCCAGAGTAATACTGTGCCCGCTATTTGACAGAGAGCAGAGACGGGTAGAAGGTGTCATCTGACCTTTCCCCTGTTAACACTTTGTCTGTGGTCTGCTTTATATGAGCCACATTGTCTGAGTCTCAATTTTCCTACCTGTGAAGTAGAAGTTAGGATGGAAATATGACTTATTAGTGATATGAAATGTTTTCGACCCACTGTTAGGATGTCTTATTATACATTACAGTTTGGCACTGGCTAATCTGGTACTTCTTCAACTTTCTGAACACGGCTGTGTTTTCCTAAAAATCCTCAAACCAGTGGCTCACAAGTGTAATCCTAGCTGCTCAGGAGGTTGCGATGAGCATCCCAGTTCAAAGCCAGCCTTGTCAAACATATCCAAGAGACTCTCACCTCTAGGTAACCAGCAAAAACCAGAAGTGTAGATGTGAACCAAGTGGTAGAATGCTGGCCTTGAGCCAAAATTTCAGGGAGCACTCACTAGCTCTAACTTCAAGCCTCAGTACCAGTGCACATGCGCACACACACAGAGGTCTTTACACTAGAGTCTATACAAAGGGGTTCAGACTGAACTGATGGTAAGCTTTTGGCAAGCTTTTGAGGTTTTGAACGTGTCAGGAAGTCTGAAACCTGGAACTAGCCGTCCTAGGTTGCTCTAAATCGGTGGTCTCTGCTGGGTACACCGCTGGCTAATTGTGACATGCCCGTCACCAGAGCAGGTGAGAGCACGGACTGCCGAGTCCACCGGGAATTGTTTAAGTTCTGTTTTGTTTTCACACTCAGGATCTTACTGTGTAGTGCCAGGCTGACCTGGAACTCACGATCCTCGGGCGGTCACAGTCTCCCCGCCAGGACGGGGATTGTACCACCACCTGGGCCCCACCCAGAGTTTCTAAGTTAGTAGGTGAGGGAGAGTTCTCTCTCACACGCTCATCTGGGGGGAGCCCCTTACCCCTCTGAGAATCACTGGCTCACAGTGCTCTCATGGAAATCATCTTAGAGTTCATCACGGGCTGTGTTTGGAAATGGTAAATAATGGTAAATGTAATCAGAAGTATGGTGGTTCAATGTGGTAGGAAGTTACTAGATTAAATGAAGTTTAAAAGGGATTCTTTTAAAACTAGGCTCTGTCCCTGAGCTTCTTTGTGCTCAAGGCTAGTGTTCTACCACTTGAGCCACAGCACCAGTTTTTATGAGTAGTTTCTTGGAGATAAAGAGTCTCATGTGGGGCTGGGAAGGTGGCTCAGTGGTAGAGCGCTTACCTTGCATGCATGAGGCCCTGGGTTCGATTCCTCAGCACCACATAAGCAAAAAGAAAAAAGCCGGAAGTGGCGCTGTGGCTCA
>NW_012267256.1:5049220-5054975 GCF_000151885.1 Dipodomys ordii
GTTCGATTCCTCAGCACCACATAAGCAAAAAGAAAAAAGCCGGAAGTGGCGCTGTGGCTCAAGTGGTAGAGCACTAGCCTTGAGCTGAAAAGCTGAGGGACAGCGCCCAGGCCCAGCGTTCAGGCCCCATGACCAGACCCAAAAAAAAAAAAAGAGTCTCATGAATCTTCCTGCCCAGGCTGGCTTTGAGTTGTGATTCTCAGATCTCAGCCTCCTGAGTAGCAAGGATTGCAGGTGTGAGCCACCAGTGCCCAGCAAAAGGGTTGATTATTTTTCTTTTTTCTTTTTTTGGTCCAAGACCAGGATTCAAATTCTTAAAATTTTTTTATTGTTATTTTAAAGGTGATGTACAGTTACAGAAGTCAGGTAAAGAGTACATTAAAAAAAATCACTTCCGGGACTGGGAAGGTGGCTTAGTGGTAGAGCGCTTGCCTTGCATGCGTGAGGCCCTGGGTTCCATTCCTCAGCACCACATAAGCAAAAAGAAAAAGCCGGAAGTGGTGCTGTGGCTCAAGAGGTAGAGCGCTAGCCTTGAGCTGAAGAGCTGAGGGACAGCGCCCAGGCCCAGAGTTCAGGCCCCACGACTGGACCCAAAACAAAGAACAACAAAAAAAAAACAAACCAAAACAACAACAACAAAAAATCACTTCCAATTCAACTCAATTCTTTTTTGCTTGTTTGTTTGTTTGCCAGTCTTAAGTCTGGAACTCCAGGGCTGGGCGCTGTCCCTGAGCTCCTTTTGCTCAAGGCTAGCACTCTACCACTTGAACCACAGCACCACTTCTAGCTTTTTCTGTGATTTAATGGGAGATAAGGGTCTCACAGACTTTCCTGTCTAGGCTGGCTTTGAACCACAACCCTGACTAGCTAGGATTATAGGAGTGAGCCACTGGTGCCAGCTTCAATTCATACTCTTTTTATTTTATTTATTTTATTTTTGCCAGTCTTGGGGACTGAACTCAGGGCTTAGGCACTGTCCCTGAGTTTCTTTTGCTCAAGGCTAATACTCTACTACTTGAGCCATAGCCCCACTTCTGGCTTTTTCTGTGTATGTGGTACTGTGGAGTCGAACGCAGGGCTTCATGCATGCTAGGCAAGCGCTCTACCACTGAGCCACATTCACGGCCCTCAATTCAAACTCTTGATGTGCTGGGTGCATACTAGCTACTCAGGAGGTTGAATCTGAGGATTGCGGTTCAAAGCCAACCTGAGCAGAAAAGTCCCCGTGAGACTCTTTCCTCTATTAAACTACTCAAAAAAAGCCAGAAATGGTGCTGTGGCTCAAGCAGTAGAGTGCTAGCTTTGAGCCTCAAGAGGCTCAGCGACAGCATCCAGGCCCTGAGTTCAAGCCCTAGGACTGGGGGAAAAAACCCCAGAAAACAAACAAAACAAAAACCTCTTGATGTGACCCTTTTCTTCAATGGTTGACACTCTTAACACCTGAGCCATGCCTCCAACCCCCTATTAGAAATTTTTAATCTCAAGAAGTGTGTGTGTGTGTGTGTGTGTGTGCGCGTGCGCGCGCATACTGGGCCTTGAATTCAGCACCTCAGGCTCTTGCTTAGCTTTTTCTGTTCAGGATTGGTGCTTTACCACTGGAGCCTTTTGCTGGTTAACTGATGATAGGAGTCTCTCAGAGCTGGTACAGTGGCTCACACCTATAATCCTAGCTACTAAGGAGGTTGAGATCTGCAGAGGTATGGTTTGAAGCCAGCCTGGGCAGAAAAGTCTGTGAGGCTCTTATCTCCAATTAATCACTCAAAAACTGGAAATGGTGCTGTGGCTTAAAGCGGCAGAGTGCTAGCCTTGAGTAAAAGAGCACAGGGACAGTGCCCAGGCTGTGAGTTCAAGCCCCAGGACTGACAAAAAAAAAAGAGTTTCAGATTTGTCTGTTTGGGCTGGCTTCTAATCTTGATACTTAGAGTTCAGCCTCCAGAGTAGCTAGATTATAGGCTTAAGCCACGTTTACCTTGCTTATCTCAGGAAGAGGAAAAACCAAAAGAAATCTTATCATTTCTAGCAGAAATCTACTTAAAATCTACTCACCCAAACACTAGAGTACTTGATTTACCCTCGAGTAAAGACCATTTCCCCAGGGAAATGGACAGCATTAAAAGATCATTTACTCTTGCAGCCTGGTTAGAAACCCTTACTGGGCTCTATCTACCAACCCTTGTGCAGTTCTAATTACATCCTACTGCTCAAGATTCTGCCTCCAGGGGAGAGCTGTGGAGCTGGGTTCTTTATTGACCCCTCAAGGCACCCCAGGTCTCTGCAGCATTTCTGGCTGGGCCCATCTGTAGGTTGAACTTGGAGCCAGTGAGTCATGATCTTACCATGACCTTGGCTGACCTAGGTAAAGGGAATTCCTTCTGCCTCAGATTACACCTAGTATCGAGGGTACTGAGAACCGAGAATGATCTTCATATTATTTTGAAGTTCATGGTTGCACTTCACAACAGTGAGAGAGGGGAAGTGTCACCAGAGGGAGGGAAAATTACAGATTTCTTTAGGAGTCACCACCACTGGAAAGTTCCCGGGACATGATCTTGTGTTTGTTATTCACGTCCCTCCCCAGCTTCCTGCCTGGGACCTGCACGCCCATGCTAACCCAGATACCAGATATTAGAAGATCCAGTCATCTGTATTTTCACCAGTCGTCATTTGGATTGCATTTTTTTTTAAAAACTGGATTATTGTGTTATAAAGAACTTATTTGATTTTTTTGTAGCAGATTTCTGGCAAGGAATTTCAAAGCCACTAGAGAATGAGAGTGTTGTAGGATGGGAAAATCTAAGCACTTGATTATTAACCCAATCTCAGGACATCCAGCAAGAATGCTGGGTAGGAGATCAGCTCAGTCATGTGGACAATAATCAATCAGGTCCACCTCATTGACAAGCTCTGGTGCACAGAAGCTCAGTGGACTTCCTGGTTGGAGACCGGTTGGTGTAGCAGGAGGATGGGGCAGCTCAGTGGCAGAAGGTGTGAGGCTCAGGGTATGATGCACCACGCTGCAATGGTGATGCTTGCTGTACCCCTATTTTCCAGAGAGACACGTCGACACTCAGTCAATTAGGCTAAGAGCCTTTATTGCTCTGGAATACAGTGACAAGTTGTGAATCTGCTGGGTATTGGAAGGCAAACACACACATACACAGGTGGTGCTTTTGCAATAAGCCAGAGCAAGCAAGCTGGGTGTACAGAAGCAAGAGTTATGCAGTTAGCAGGAATTTGGCACATGGGGTACAGAAGCGAAAATTATGCAGTTTGCAGGAATTTGGTGGCTTTGCTTGGTTTCCCTCTGACCCATTTCTCAGAATCTGCAAAAGGGCAGATGTTCTTGTTGCCAGTTGTTCAGGTCACTGTGCATTCCGTGGTTTGGCCTCACCCCTGGCCTACTGGTGGGTGATAACTGTTTTACTGCTGTTTACTGAATTCCAGTAACCTGCTCTTTGGAATTCTTCCTTTAATGACCGACCTGAGGGTTTTCTCTACAGGAATGCTGTGCCTTTAATGTGTTGCCCTATTCTTAATATTTCTTGTTCTGTTTCTGATTTCATATTTTACATTCTTTTTTTTGGGGGGGGTCACCACATCTCCTGCTCCTGTTAGAATCACTGACATGTTTCCATCTCATTTGCCTGGCAAAGGGGCTGGTACTGGGTCTGAGTATGTAGAACCATCAACTTGATGGCCTGATCCTGGCTATCATGCGTTAGGCAACGAATAAGGCAGGGTCCTGCTACTCTGAGGCCTGCCGATCACATTCTCGGCCCTTCACGTTCTTTCTACCCAAGGCCAAAGTTTCCCTAACAGCCCCAGATTGATGTGCAAAAAAGCAACAAGCTTCTCCTAATGCCATGCACAATCCTCCTTGTTCCATAAAAAATTAATCAAGTCCCCTCCTGTTCTAAGGACAACTTCTGCTAGAGTCCAGCTGGTTCTCCAGTCACAATAAAGGGTTTTCTAGACGTCTTACATCCTCATCTATTTGGGCACTTAGCTGTCTGTAGTTTTTAATCTCCTGTCAAAGCAGAGGCGCTCACAGCTGTAGATCCTACCACCCCGAACCTGCTAGCATAGGAATTGGCATTAGGCACGGCTCCTCGTACTTGATGTTCTCCTTTTCGGGGATCAAAATGTGTCATTCCTCCCTCTCCACTGTATCCAAACAGTTGGGGCATAATAGGAACAAGTACACACAGAGCTCCATCTTTTTGGTTTTCCAGCACACATTTTCCAGCTACACATTTAGATAACCCGTGTGCATGCAAACCATGCGGTATTGGGGGCCTGATAGTAATCTCACTTTGAGCTGCTATCTGAGGTACACAGGGTTGTGTTGCAAATGTCTGTGTAAGCGGAGCCTTGCATTTGGTATTTGGAAGAGGCACACAAATTCCTCGTCCTTAGAGGTCTCCCGAGGTTACCCAGGGATGACTCCAATTATAGCTAGCCCCATCTTTAGTAGGAGTCAGGGAGAAACTAGTGGCTTCAATTCCCACACAGTAAGGGGGTCAGCGATCTAGACAATCTTGTCCCAACCCGGGGTCTGATTGAAGAACCAATGGATGCACCAAGCCTAGCATTTGGCAAACAGGAGTTTGGCTCTCCGGACTGGAAACCTCGTTTCCATTTCTTGGAGTTCATTTCTATATAAGCTTAACTTATGTGATCATATGCACATAGCTTTTGAGAACTTCTCCTAAGGATATCCTCTTTTGAGCTCACTGTGTGAATGTCTACTTATCATGTCCAAGGGCAGTTTTCTGTCTTTTACCATCATTGTGTGTACTTGTAGATTTATAGGCACATTCTAATGACCTCAAATGAGGGAAATTGGACAACCTATGTTTCTGGCTTACTTTGCTTAATATAATTTTTTTCCTAGAAACAAGCTTTTTAAAAGAGCCCTATTAGGTTAGCAAGTACTGTACAGATTATGGGCTTATTTTTAGTGCTATAGGGGTTTGAACCCAGGTTCTCATATTTGTTAGGCAGGTACCCTACCTTTTGAGCCATGCCTTCGATGGGTCTAACACTGGCAGTTTTAACACTGGAAGCATTACAGAAACATACAAAATAGTTTCATTGTCCCGAAGACCCCGTGCTCCACGTATCCTCTCCTCCATGTGAAGGTCTTTCTACTGGCCCCAGCATGAACCCCCAGGTTCCAGGAAGCCGTTGTAGGGTTTCTGTTGCAGTATTACAGTGAGCTACAATCAGCTGTGCCAGGCACTCCTTCCCACCAGCCATGAGGACCTGGACTTTGGCTCATTCGCCCTAATGCCTTCTTTGCGTGGCACTTGCTGTACTTGACAGTTTACACTGCTCACACCTGTACTCCTAGCTACTCACAAAGTTGAGATCTGAGGACCAGAGTTCCAAGCCAAACCAGGCAGGTCAATCCAAGAGACTCCTATCTCCAAGCAACCACGACAAAGCCGAAAGCAGAGCTGTGGCATCAAGTGGTAGAGTGTCAGCCTTCAGTGAAAAAGCACGCACGCCACACACACACACAGGTGAAGGAAAATGATTGCAGAAAACCACAAGAAAACCATTTCACTCCTTCTCCAGAGGGAAGCCGCCTTGTGCCAGCTGTGCCGGTGAACCCCTGGACAGCCATCCGGGCTCCCAGAGCTCAGGCTGTGAACCCCTGGACAGCCCTCAGGGGCTCCCAGAGCTCAGGCTGTGAACCCCTGGACAGCCCTCAGGGGCTCCCAGAGCTCAGGCTGTGAACCCCTGGACAGCC
>NW_012267256.1:5055025-5055358 GCF_000151885.1 Dipodomys ordii
TGGACAGCCCTCAGGGGCTCCCAGAGCTCAGGCTGTGAACCCCTGGACAGCCCTCAGGGGCTCCCAGAGCTCAGGCTGTGAACCCCTGGACAGCCATCCGGGCTCCCTGAGCTCAGGCTCAGCTGCCGCGGGGTGGGTCAGGCCATGATCAGGCCATGTCTTGCAGAGAGGAGATGGAGGTGGGGGGAAGGGAGAGGTAAAGGTGAAGGGAGGGGGACAGGGGGAGGAGGGAAGAGGTGGGAGAGGGTGATAAAAGAGGAGGGGAAGAGTAGGGGCGAGGGGAGCTATGAGGGGAAGGGGAAGGGGGAGAGGAGGGAAGGAGAGCGAAGGGGA
>NW_012267256.1:5055707-5056191 GCF_000151885.1 Dipodomys ordii
GTGAGACCCGAGAAGGGATAGGAGGGGGAGGGAGGGAGAGGGGAAGGGGAGGGGAGGGGAAGGAGGGGGGGAGGGGAGGCGGGAGCGGCCCCCGGGGCTCGGGGCCTCCCGGCTGAGGCTGGCCCCTCCGCGAACGCCTCCACCTCCACAGCGAACGGCCGGTCTGCCGACCTTCGATCCGCGGGGCGGTCTGCGGGGAGCTAAAGAACGGAATGTTCGGGAACAGGACGAAGGGCAAAGAACCCCGGGCGACGGTTCCGGAGCCCGACTTCCGGCGCCCCCAAGAAGGTAGCACCGCGGGGCGGCTCGGGGACGCCGCTGGGGGCGTGGCCACGGAGGCCTGGAAGGCGGGGCCGCAGGACAGGGGCGTGGCCACGGAGGCCGGAGAGGCGTGGCCGCAGGGCAGGGGCGTGGCCACGGAGGCCGGGAAGGCGGGGCCGCAGGACAGGGGCGTGGCCACGGAGGCCGGGAAGGTGGGGCCGCA
>NW_012267256.1:5056796-5090700 GCF_000151885.1 Dipodomys ordii
CAGCCCGGCCCCGGCGGCCGGCGCGACCCTTGACCCCCGGCAAGGCCCCGGGTCCCGGAGGCGGCCCGGTCTTCGCCTGTCTGCGTGTTGGGGACCCGAGGTTTGGGGCGGACGATGGCCTTAAAGGAAAACGCACAGCGGGTTGCCCTTTGACCTGTTCACCCAGCCTTTAAGCTTGGGCCTTGAGTTTGGAGTCCTAAGCAGGACGCACCACCTACTTAGGAAAGAGCATGTTCTTTTCTTTTATATTTTTATTTATTTTAGTCATTTTTTTTTTGCCAGTCCTGGGGCTTGAACTCGCGGCCCGGGCGCTGCCCCCGAGCTGCTTTTGCTCAAAGCTCGACTTGAGCCACAGCGCCATTTGCAGCTTTTTCCGTGTATGTCGTACCGAGGAGTCGATTCCAGGGCTTCACGCATGCTGGGCAAGCACGCTACCACCGAGCCACAGCCCCACTCCCTTATTTTCAATTTTGAAATAATCACAGACAAGGTCTTGCGGGTCGCCCAGGCTGAGTCTGAACTCGTGGGGTCAAACCATCCGCCTGCCTGCCAGGCTTAGCTGCGACCTCAGACTTGGTGACCTCCAGCAGGCCTCCTGCATCATTCATATCAATCACTGTTGCCTTCCACCAAGAGTGTTTTCAGTTCTTTTTGTTTGAGAGACGTATATACCTTATATCCCTTCTACCTTATTCCTTACCTGTCCATATCTGGAGGAGAAAGAAATGTAGAACTAGCCAGTATGAGATTGGTCATCACGATTAAGGCTCTAGATATCTTGTGTATAATATTCAGACTGGTTTTACATGTGATTTTTTAAAAATCAGTATGTAATATGATGAAACCCTTTTAATACTCTGAATGTTTCTATTATGCAGCTAATTTTCCTGAGCAAGTAGTAGACAATCTCCCTGCTGATGTATCCACTGGCATTTATTATGGTTGGGCCAGTGTTGGAAGCGGTGATGTCCACAAAATGGTGGTGAGCATTGGATGGAACCCGTACTATAAGAATTTGAAAAAGTCCATGGTAAGAATTGTGTTTTGCTAACTAACCGCAGACAGGTTGATGATTTAGAGTCACAGGCTGCATTTAATGCACATAGAACTTTTCAGTACTAAGTACAAGATAGCTCAAATACTCAAATTCTCGGCAGCATGTTTGAAGAATGTGAGAGTGAAGTATTTCTGTACCAGTGTTGCATACCTGTAGTCCAGGACTTAGGAGGCTGGGGCAGGAGGAAATGAGTCCAGGCTGGTGCTAGGAAGCATTTCATTACTATTTGACCGGGGTATCTTTTTTTTTTTGTTGGTTGTGGGGCTTGAACTCTGGGCCTGAGTGCTGTCCCTCAGCTCTTCAGCTCAAGGGGAGCGCTCTACCACTTGAGCTACACAGCGCCACTTCTAGTTTTCTGGTTTTATTGGAGATAGGAGTCTCACCGTCTTACCTGCCCCGGGCTGGCTTTGAACCGCGATCCTCAGATCTCAGCCTCCTGAGTAGCTAGGATTACAGGCATGAGCCACCAGCGCCCGGCTTGACTGGGGCATCTTTTTCCATCCTTTTACTTTAAGCATGTTGGTGTCTTTACATCCAAAGTGAGTTGTCTGATAGGCAGCATATAATTAGATTATTGTTTTTTAAAATTCCATTTTACCCATCTCTGCTTCCCCACCCAAGCCTGGGCGCTGCCCCTGGGCTCTTTTGCTCAAGGCTAGTGCATTCTACCATCTTCATCCACAGTGCTACTTTCAGTTTTCTGGTGGTTAATTGGAGATAAGAGTTTGGGCTGGCTTTGAACCATGATCCTCAGATCTCAGCCTCCTGAGTAGCTAGGATTTCCAGTGTGAGCCTTCATCTCTGCCTTCTAGTAGGAGAATTTAATCCATTTATATTTAAACTAATTGCGGACAAGGAGGGATTTCTTTTTTTGTCTATTTACCTTCTTTTGGTGCTGGTCTTGGAGCTTGAACCTAGGGACTAGTAGACACTGTCCCTGAACTTCCTTGCTCAAGGCCAGCACTTATTATTACTACCACACCTCCACTTTTGACTTTTGGGTGGTAAATTGGAGGTAAAAATCTCAGGGATTTTCTTGCCTGGGTTGGCTTCCAACCATGGTCCTTAAATTTCAGCTTCCTAAGCAGCTAGAATTACAGATGTGAGCCACCAGTGCTCAGCTCTATTTGTCCTCTTTTGTCATTTCCTTTGTAACTTTATATTGTTAAATTTTGATCATGGGGCTTGAACTCAGGGCCTGGATACTATCCCTGAGCTTTTGCTCAAGGCTAATGTTTTACCATTTGAGCCACAGCTCTACTTTTTTTTTTTTTTTTATAGTTTAGTGGAGATCAAAGTCTACAGACTTTCCAGGGCTGGCTTTGAAGCTCCATCTTCAGATCTCAGCCTCCAGAGTAGTTAGTATTACAAGGTGAGATACCAGTGCTCTGCCCTTTTGTTTCACTTTTATATTTTTTATTTTATTTGTTTATTTTGTTGGTGATGGGGCCTGAACTCTGGGCCTGAGCCTGGGTGCCATCCCTGAGCTCTTCAGTTCAAGGTGAGCACTCTACCACTTAAGCTGTAGTACCACGTCTGGCCTTTTCTGCTTCTGTGGTGCTGAGGGATTGAACCCAGATCCTTATGCATGCAAGGCAAGTACTATACCACCGAGCCCCTTTCCCAGCCCTACATTTTTTTTTATAGTGACACATTTTTATTCTCATTCTTTTTTGTATATTTTCTTGTTACCTTTAACATCCTAATATTTTGTAAATATAATTTGAGTTCATACTAACTTCAGCAGTATTAAGAAATTAGAAAAAACATCTATAGATTGTGTGACAGACAAGTATTTTGGTGCATTTTAAAGTCACATAGATGAGAAAAAGTTGTTACAACCCACAGTTACAATAATACTTTCATAATTGCTTATTTATTTACACTAATTTACACTTTACTGATTGCTTTGTAAAGTACAGAATGGCTTACTACAGGGATAATGCCACTTGATGTGTGTATATTCTTTCTCAAGCTCCCTCCAAACCCGGTGGCTTTTTACCCAGGCCCAAATGCATGTTAAACACTGTACCACAGAGCTACCCACCCCCTCTGAGCCTCTCTGTAAAATCACCTTCAGGGTAGAGGGTTTCTTTGTATGTGTTCCGCTTTTTCTGCAGGATCCCTACAGCTTAAATATTTTATTTGTTGGATTTGGCTTAATCTTTTGTTAGCCCAAGTGAAATACAAAAACAGATTTGTAGCAATCTAAATTTTAACTTCCTTGCAAAGTTAATAAGACAGAAGTGTGTCACAGTTGGAAAACCACAGAACTAAGTGCTGATATAAGCAATAATAACCAAGCCATAATGACCTACAACTATTGAATATTTTCAGAAAAGGGAGGAGGGGCTAGCCCTTGAGCTATTCAGATAACAGGAATTCCTGTTGAGCCATTTAAGAAATGCACTAGAAATCCTGTGAAAATTAGGAGAACCTCCCACTGATAAGATGTTCATACATTTCAGAGCTCCACCCCTTTGGCTTTTTGCCAGAAATGAATAACTGAAGTGCTCATTCAAGTCTTTTGCCTTTATTAAAAATTTTCATTGTGATAGGATCTTGAAGTTCTTATCATAGCTTAAATTTAATTATTTTGTTGGGGCTATGTATTTAAATTTCTAGTGTGGGTTTATTTTTTAAAACTCATTGGTGGCTTTCCTTTTCCTTTTTTGTTTTTTTTTTTTCTCTCCAGTGCTGGGATTGAACCCAGGGTCCTAATCATACTAGATACATGCTCTACCACTAGGTCCCTGAGTCTTAACTTCAATAATGACCCAGCTCATTTTTCAGTAAGGATTGTTTTTTCCTAGCTACTCAGAGGCCAACATACCAAGGTTCGAGTCCAAAGACAGCAGAAATAAGACAGTCTTGGAGACTCCTCCAGTGAACCAGCAAAAACTCAGGCTGGAGGCGTTGCCAAGCGGCACAGCCACCAGGTGTGGACAATAAAGGGAAGGAAGAGTGTGAGGCTCTGAGTTCAAGCCTGGTAGTGGGAAAAAAAGTAAGAAATCTTTTTTTTTTTTTCTGGTCATGGGGCCTGAACTCTGGGCCTGGGCGCTGTCCCTCAGCTCTTCAGCTCAAGGCTAGCACTCTACCACTGTAACCACAGTGCCCCTTCTGGCTTTTTCTGCTTCTGTGGTGCTGAGGAATGGAACCCAGGGCCTGATGCATGCAACGCAAGCACTCTACCAGTGAGCCACCTTCCCAGCCCAAGAAATCTTTCTTAAGTGAAGGTCAAGAAGATACTTTTTCTGTTAAAAGCTGACTTGTGTCTTAAATGATCATTAATGACAGCACTAGGGACCCCACACGTGGATGTTGGGAGTCATTCTGCAACTGAGCCACCTTCCCAGCCCACCCAGAGTGATGTGGGAGTATAGTATGCGATAGGAGTCAGAGTGAACTTTTTTCTGAAAGGATCTGGCGTTGACCCAGCGCTGGCTGTTGACAGCACTGCCGTGTCACCTGAGCTTTCACAGGCATGTTGTCCGCTTGTCTGTCAGGGTGTCAGTTCCCACAGTGCCCTCTCAGGTCCTCAAATCGTTGTGTAAACTCTCTTGGATTTTTAAAAAGTTATTTTGTTGTTTATGTAGAGGTGATCTACAGACTGGCTACATTTGTATGAGTCAGGTACGAAGTACATTTCCTTTAGTCCAGTGCCATCAGTTCTCTCATTCTCTCCCTGCTCCCATCTCTATCTGCAAGTTGTATAGTTCACTTTCATCAATGTCCAGTATGTCCAGTTTGGTTTTTGATGTTTCTTGAGGGTACTTCTGGCCGTTCATGTCAGTTTTAGAATAGCTTGTCCGTTTCTGCCAGCTAGGATTTCGGTTTGGCTAACTTTGAATCATTCACTTGTTTTAGAGAGAGTAGATCAGTTTCGAGAAGATGGAATTGTTTTACTCATCCCTTCCTGTATCATAACTGACAATCCACTTTTCCCCATTTTTTGAGTAGACAGAAAATATGGAATGATAAGTTACTTCTGTCCCTCTGTAAGGGTATATGCATATTAGAGACTGTGTGCAAAGGGATTTCCCTCTAGATAGAGAACATAGAAAAGTGGGCCCCACCCATTACCCCCATCTTAAAAGATCACAAGCAGCCTCACATCTCTGCTCTCAGCACTCCAGAGGCAAGGCAAGGGGATCTTGAGTTCTAGGCCAGCCTGAGCAGATAGTGAGACCCTGTCTCAAAACACCAGGGACTGGCATGTGTAGCTTAGTGCTAGAGTGCCTCTGCTTCCTTGCGTTATGAAGTCCTGGGATTGGTCCCAGCACTGAAGGGGTAGGTGGGAATCAGAACACGGCAACAACCACCAAGAAAAATAGAAAGTTAGGAAAGGCAGTTTTATTTTTCTAAGAGAAAAGGCAAAACTTCCCATGATTTTAGTCCATATTTATTTCCTTCCTGTTTTTGATCTGGTTCCTATTTTTAAGTATACACAGTTCACTTAAGTCATCTCTGTTGTTTTAGTAGTTACTCTGAATGATTTAGCTGCACCTTTCTAGATTGGTACATGGATTAGATTTCCTCAAGTCAAGAGCTTCAAAATAAACCTTAGAATAGATGTTTCTAAATGTTTACACCTTTGCTGTTTCTGATCCCATCATCCTAGTCTAGCTGACTCTGTTCTGTCTTTGGTCAGCCTCGGAAGGGTTGGGTGTCCAGCCCTGCTTGCCTTAAGCTTAGATGATTTATCTGAGCTGGAGAAGTTACTAAGCAGTGAACCATATCCGAGTTTTGGTATAATCCATCCACTAACCCACTTAGGGCTGTATATAAGGTTAGGACAGAAATGATGGGAGAATTGGTCTTTAAAATTTTAGTGATTTTTTTTTTCATTTTAATTGATCCCCCATAAACTTGAAGATGTATTTTAAAATTTGTATTTATTATGGTCTCATGGTCATCTTCTCAACATTTTATTTTTAGGAAACCCATATCATGCATACTTTCAAAGAAGACTTCTATGGGGAAATCCTCAATGTGGCCATTGTTGGCTACCTCAGACCAGAAAAGAACTTTGATTCTTTAGGTGAGTTCTCAGGTTGACCTTCTGTTACTTATAGCTAGTGATAACGAGGGTGTGACACGATATTTGAGCAACTCATAGGCAACAAGTACTACTATTTTAAGTGTTCCATATGAGTTCTTTTTCTAGAACTATTATTGACGAATTCTTTTGCCCACTTCATAGAGGTGGAAATTGACACACACAAGTAATTTTCCCCACACCACTCTTAGTGTAGTTTTGTTTCTATATAACTGAGTACCTGGCTGGTAATTCATAAAGAACAGATGTTCACCCAGCTCTTGGTTCTGGAGCCTGGAATCCCAAGACCACGTGCTGGCGGCTGGCGTGCAGCTGGTGAGAGGCTCTTGCTGTTGAACAAGAGTGCTAGCAAGACTTAACTTTTGTAGCAGCCGCCCTCAGAGCCCCGCTACCTCCCCACAGCTCCCCTTCCACAGGTCGTCGACATGATTTTGAG
This sequence comes from Dipodomys ordii, assembly GCF_000151885.1. Lineage (NCBI taxonomy): Eukaryota > Metazoa > Chordata > Mammalia > Rodentia > Heteromyidae > Dipodomys > Dipodomys ordii. The sequence goes on from NW_012267256.1 coordinate 5,063,349, forward strand.
CAGTTTTCAGTGTAGGAACTGCGCAGTAGTTACATGTAAGTGCTGGAGCCTAGAGTCCATCCCAGCCGGCTGGCTGCCTTTCTTAAGCAGGAAGTTAATGAGATTTTCAGAATGCCTCTAGTGGAAGGGGCAGTCACAGTGGACATTAGTTTTAGATGCTATCATGGTATCTGTTAGTACTTAATTATAGTTTCTTTCTGATGCTGGTGGCTCACTCCTGTAATCCTGCCTACTCAGGAGGCTGAGATCCGATGATAGCAGTACAAGGCCAGCCAGAAAACCAGAAGTGGCGCTGTGGCTGAAAGTGGTATAGTGCTAGCAGCCTTGAGCAAAAGAGCTCAGGGACAGCACCCAGGCCCTGAGCTTAAGCTACTCCCAGCAAAAATAAACAAACAAACAAATAAATAAATAGTTTCTTTTACAACTGTAATATCCAAAAAAAGAGATAGTAACTTCTTCTGTTGGGTATTTTCAGTATATGTTTGTGCCTATGCTTTTCTGTATGAAATTTCAAGATGAGGGATAGCCTTTCTGTACCGTTGACTTTTACTTATGTATGGAAAAAGGGAACAAACACTGGGCATGTGCCACCGTCAGAGTTAGGACTGGAGTCGCTGCAAACATAACAGCAGTTGCCTGCCATCTTAACCAGTGTGTTCTCTTTGCAGACTCTCTCATTGCAGCCATTCAAGGGGATATTGAAGAAGCCAAGCGGCTGCTGGAATCCCCAGAGCACTTGAAACTCAAAGATGACAATTTTTTCCAGGTCTCTAAAGGAAAGATTATGAATGGTCACTGATGAAAGGAAAAGAGTACCTTTTTTTGTTTCTTCTGTTCTCTAGTATTTCACTGGTCACAACTGTGCAGCCCCATCCTGGTTGTTTGAAAGTCAGACATTGTCCTATGGCCGTGAGTGAGTTCTGACAGTACATGAAGTTGCCCTGTTAATGTGTGCTTCAGTGCTGTCAAAAACCCACCAGACTGCAGTACTCAAAAAAAAAAAAAATCAAGATTTTTAAATGTGATGTTGATTAAAATGAATCACTAGAAGGATCCTAAGTGTCCTGTGATGGAGTAGAGCATATATACATAGGGGTAAACACAACAGGCTGCTAATTTGAGGTGAGAATTCCAGTTCTCATCATAGGATGCCAACCTGTACCTGTGTAGCCTGTGCTATTCCACAGAAGACTTGGAAATTGAAGCTTGATCATTTAAGCCTAGGGAGGAGGAGCATCCAGAATGTATTTTTGGTATTTGTGAGCGTTCGTGGTTATGACAGTCATGAAGAATTCTGTGCATGTTTTTCCTCTCTTCCCTTAGGAGGTGGTTCACTGTGCTGTGTATGAACCTCTGAGACCTGCCTCAGCCCTAAGCGGCCTAGTCTCCCTTTGCCTGCTGGGTTTTGGAAGACTCTTAAGATGAATGTTGTTTTGATTCTGCAGGTCTTGCTTTGATGTTACATAATATTTCTTTCTTCTCTTGCTGTTCGGTTCTGGGGATTGAGTCAGGACCTCAAGTGTGCTGCGCTACACATGCCCTCTTCTATACTCCGGGCTCTCTTCTTTTGAAGAAGTTAGTCCTCCTTTAACTTTTTTTTTTTTTTTTTTAACTTTGGTTCTTTTTCTTTCTAGAGGTGATGAACCTTTTTCTGGCCAAGGGCTATTTGGATGTTTATCACATTCCAGGCCATACAAAATTATTAATATAGGCAGACAGGCCGAAGCATACATGTCTGTCCCGACATGTACCAGTTGATCTGTGGGGCCTCATACAGCCCATGGGCAAATGAGCATTTGTTTTTCCCACTCAGACCACCCTGCAGGGTGTACACCTAAGAGACTGGATCTGTCCACCTGATTCTGGCCCATGTCAGTAAGAGCAGTGGCTAAGTGCCTATTTGTATTGGATTTTTAGAAAAAAGAAATCAGAGGGCTGGGATGTAGCTCAGTGGCAAAGTGCTTGCCTAGCAAGTGCAACGTCCTGGGTTCAATCCCCAGTACCAAAAAAGAAAAGACAAAAAAAAATACAGTTAAAAAGAAAAAAGAAATCAGTTTATCTTTATATGACTTTCTGATCTAAAGTAACGATAGCATTGATGAGTATGTACCAGTTTGTTAAAGAATAAAAAATGTTTTTTCCCCCCTGAGGAAACTATTTATTAACCAATTAAACTATGAAATAGTTGGAAGGTTGTTTTTAATGTGATTATATGTTTGGAGCCAATGAGGCTGTTAGAGTGGAGTCCGCTCCTTGTGGTTCAGTGGGAGGCTAAGAGCACTTACAGATAAAGTGACGTATTTTCACTTTTTGTTTTTTTATCCTACTGATCGTAAGTTCACTCAAATCCTTTCATTTAGAGTAGAAAAAATAGGAAGTTTGGGCTATTTAGGGAATTAAATTGCAGGTTGCTCTGTGCTGGTCAGGTCATTTTTCACCTAATGGAGATGTGTTGATGGGGAGGCAGGTGACAGGAGAGATTCGGGTATATAGAAGTTAGATCACTCTCTTGCAGTTATAGGAAGCAGGTAGAAAGTATATTAAAGCTTCTGTAACGGAGGGATGCATACATTTTATTCTTTTTTTTTTAAGAGGAATTTGAATTTAGGGAAAATGATGCAGTTTGTGGCCTTTTCATTTCTTTAATACACACATACTCACACACACACACACGTGCACTCATACACATAGATGGATGTGTATCTTTTGCCCCGTCTTCAGTGTAGGGAATGGTCTTACGAATGCCAGGCAGATCATCTGTGAGCTGCATCCAGCCCCAGCCCTAAACCTGTCATAACATTAGAAATCCTACTGGAAAACGAGCCTCCGTCACCAGAAGCTGTATGAAGTGTAAGCACACATTTGTGTGCGTTGAGTCGGAGTGGCCTTTGCTAACACTGTGGGGATGTTCTTTGTCCTGCCACCTTGCGTTTTCTTAGCCATCGCTTTTGCACATCGCATAGTGTGTTTAGGGGTCAGTTAATTGTCCATGTTCTCAAGAGATTTACATTGTGTCGATCTGTAGGAGTTCTAGTCTGACTAGTCTGAATGTTTTCAGGCCCTGAAATAAATGTTGTGATGAAGTTGTTTTTGTTTTGTGTCTCCTTATTTGCATCTTTCCCTTATCTGTTGAAGTTTCGGGTTTGCTAGCTGCTTGTTACCTGACATGTGTCGAGGGTCCTGGATGGCTGGTGTTTAGGTGGTAGCTGTCCAGGACTTGGCCTTGCTGAGCTGGGTTTTATGCCCCTAGCCAAAGCTCAATGCCTGAGGTTCATTTGGAGAACATTCATGGGGCATCAATATGCAAAAGTTCACTTCCCGAGCTTGAGAGTTCCTGTTATGTTTTGGATTAAGAGCCAGAAAAAGGTATTTAAGTTTACCTCCCTTGTAGAATACCCGCTTTGGAACTTTCATGACTGCCGCTGACCCCACAGGCGGTACTGGCTTCGAACTCATCTTCAGCTCAGAAGACTTAACCTGAAGTCAGGGACTGCCCTAATTGTATGGACTCTGCAGCAGGCATATTGCACATGAAGGCTCCATTACTAGGAAAATGCACGCTCCTGCCTGGGCAGATGAGCCTGCGAACGCATCCTCTCCCCTTGACGTTCACATTCTGTTTTTATTTTTTATTTGTTGGTCGTGGCGTCTGAACTCTGGGCCTGGGCGCTGTCCCTCAGCTCTTAAGCTCAAGGCTAGCGCTCTACCACTTGAGCCACAGCACCACTTCCAGCTTTTTTTCTTTTTGCTTATGTGGTGCTGAGGAATCGAACTTGCTAGCAAGCACTCTGCCACTAAGCCACCTTTCCAGCCCCACACATTCTGTTTTTATATCTATTCTGATTTATGCACAGAATAGTGGCGCCTCAAGTGCTTCTGGAAACGGACATATATCCTGAGAGAGTGACCACTTCCGGAGCGTAGGCGGGGTTTTGGGTCTGATTGCCGCTTGGATCCAGGTTAATAAGCACCAGCTCTTCCTGCTCCTAACCAAGTTACTCGTGGGAATTTCAGATTCATCCTCAAATCCCTGTAGGTATTCTGAACCCTCAAAATAGTTCCTAGGACTACCAGGGAGTCATTTTGCTTACAAATTTACTGAAGGTATTTTTATCTTTATTAAAGATTGCCTATCAAGTATTGTTACCAAATGAAATTATTTTTCAACTATTTCTCAAATCTCTCCCAAAGCCAAGAAATCCTGATATGAATATTCCGAGATTCCAAGTACATTTCAAAGCCAGACTTTTCCCTTGGCCTCTACTCTGAACATCGGCCTTGTTCTGTTATAGCACTTTTGAGTTATGGTTTTGACGGTTCAGAAAAGGCAGTGCTCCTGAGGGGGGAGTGGGGGGAGGGAGGGGGGGTTGGCATATGTCTGTTACCTTATCTGGCAAGAGGATCAAGAATTGGAGGTCAAGTCTGGATATGAAGGCACACACCATCCTAGATGCTCTGGATATGGACATAGGGTGGCAGTTTGAAGCCAGCCCCAGCAAAAATAGGTAAACACACTGTGGTAGCACATGCCTATAGGCCCAGGCCACCAGGTTCAGCTTTTGCAAGACATGGCAACTTCCCCTTTCCTTAACCCTTGGCTTCCTAACAAGAGTGAGCCCCTGGGATCAAGTCAGAATTGATGATCAGATTTCTACCAGATGAGCCGTATGTGTTGGTACATGCCTGTAATGTCAACTTGGGAGGCTGAGCTAAGAGGATTACCAGATTGAGGGTAGCTGGAAATACATAGACACCAAGAACCACTGGTAAAATCTTTCTTCCCTTAAGTTGTTTCCGGAATTTTGGCCACAACAACGCAGGAGTAACCAGTGCAGGTTATTGTCACCAGTGAATCTACAGAGTATTTAAAAATGGTTTTGCTTTGCAAAAGTCACTAAAGTTTAAGCTACTAAGCGTACACTTCCAAGTCAGGGCCACTGAGTAGGGCTGCACAGCCTCTATTAACGTTTTGTCGTTAAAGGGGAGCATGAAATGTTAGTACCATTTTCGATTATACAGCTGCAATGTGAGAGCTGGGAAAACCACACTTGTTTTTTTGGACAGTCCTGGGACTTGAACTCAGGGCCTGGGCACTGTCCCTGAGCTTCTTTTCGCTCAAGGCTAGAACTCTACCACTTTTGCCACACCACCACTTTGGGCTTTTTCTGTGTATGTGATACTGAGGAGCTGAATCCAGGGCCTCGTGCACACTAAGCAAGCGCTCTACCACTGAGCCACGTTCCATCCCTGCTTTATACATTTTAAAGAGCTCTTTTACCCACCTGGGACAGGAGTAGATGCAGAAGCTGATGCATTTTGCAAGCATTGCTCATTGATCTGAATATATTGGCACAGGTTAGCACCATGAACAGACTAGACTGGTCAGTGCCACTGGCAGTAACACACAAGACCTGCTCAGAAAGGCCACATGATCTGTTGAATGGACAGCTTCCACTATTGCTAATTTTTACACTGGGTTCCACAAAGTACACAGCCACTCCTAATGACATGTTAGTCTTCTGGGAAACCAAACCCAGATAAGGGCCTGAGAATACTGTTTGGTTCTGCCTGGCTGCCTGGGAAGAACAAGAGGTGAACCAAGAAAGCATATTGACATAGCAACATTCAGTTTACACCAGGACTGTCACGTGAGCTGTTGAGGAGACATAGCCTCACCAATGTCTGGAGTCGAGTCTGTGTCAACAGAAATCCACCAGTAAGGGCATGCAATTTATTTATTAGTAGGCAAATGTCTTTTACAAACTCTTTAAAAGCGAAAATGAAGCTGTAATTCCAGCCCTTGGAAGGTTGAGGCCAGCCTGGGCTGCATAGCAAGTCAAACAAGAAAGAAAACAAGTGAAAATCAATGCCTTGATTTTTGTAAGACAGATCATCCAGATGTTCTATAGCTTGCTACAGAGAAGTTACAAAGTCAATAACGGATTCTGGAGTTTGTCCAAAGGGACCATAGGAAGTAAAAATGCTGATCCTAGGCCAGGGAAGAGAGATGTTCTTGGAGCATCCTGGAGCGCCAGTCAGAAAGATTTTTCATGATCCTTCTCAGTCCGGGGATAAATATCACCAAGTCTAACACCAAACTCTCTGTCTGCCAGGTCACTTCCTGATTAGCAATTTGATTTGGTGTCTGTGTCCCTTTTTTCTAGTACCAGATCAATATCGAACACGGTTTAAGTCATCTTTATAAGTGAGAATGCAGGCCAAATAAAATCTTTCAACCACTCAACAACCCCGTTTACATAGCTCTGGTTTCCCTCTAAAGTCCAGTGGCCACTGCTTCCTGCAAGGTGTTGGCTTCCTGCTTGTAGAAGAGCACTGTGAGTTGCACGTTGTTCTTGCTGGGGCTCAGAAATAGAACCCAAAGTATAGCTTTACTGAAGGAAGCTGCATGCCTCAGAAGTAGCTCAAAGACTTCTGCTTCTCTGTCTCTCCCTTCCTTTTCTCTCCTGAAGCAAGTCATAGATATTAGAATTCCTCTTCCACAAGACAGGTCATAGAAACTTTTACTTCTTTCCCTCAAAGCCAGCCATAAAACTTATAATTATACTTAAATAATTCAACTTAGAATTAGATTCTACCTCCCTTTATCTGTATTTCTGCCTAGAAAATGGACATCAAGAAAATATGAGTAGGTGACACCTGTAATCCTAGCTACTCAGGAGGCTGAGATCTGAGGATTGGGGTTCTAAGCCAGTCCAGGCAGGAAAGTCCAGGAGACTCTTAATTCCAATGACCCACTAGAAAACTGGAAGTGGAGCTATAGGTTAAAGTGGTAGAGCATTAGCCTTGAGAGAAAGCTCAGGGACAGTGCCCAGTCAGAGTTCAAAGTCCCAAGACTGACTGAAAAAAAAATTCTGACTTACCTTTGACCTAGTCTAATGATTCTCTCTCCCTCCCTCCCTCCCCCTCTCACTTTCTCTCTCTTTCTCTCTGTATGTCTCTCTATATGTCTATAATCTATCTAATTTTATTTTCATCCACGAGACCTTTGGAAGTATGGGACACTCTACTACTGTTGAGCCAGACCTGTTTTGCTCAATCACATTTTCTTTCCCCTGGGTTTTTTGTTTGTTTTTGAGACCAGGTCTTCATATGTAGCTCAGACTGTCCATGAACTTCAGATCCTCTCGACTTTGAACTTGAGATCCTTTTGTCTTTTCCTCCAAGATTACAGACGTGTATGATAATGAATGTTGAATCTATCCATTAATCTACCTATCACCTATCTCTATCTATCGATCTATCTATCTATCTATCTATCTCTGTCTGTCTGTCTGTCATCATCTACTATCTATTTTTGCAGTACTGGGAATGAAACTCTAGGCATGTAACTCTAGAGCATACTAGCCAAATGCTCTACCCCTGAGCTGCATCTCAATTATATAATCCCATTTCTACATAGCTTCCACTGCTTCATTGATCCTCAATATAAAAATAAAGCTCTCCCTAGTTCTTTGGATCTTCATTCTGAAGGTTCATATGTCTCATCAAACATGGACTAACTAAATTTGTTTTAGGCTTTCCCTTTGTTAACCGGTCGCTGTTACAGTAGTGTGGGCTGTGCATCTTGGGCTGGCTGGGACTCTTTTCCTCCCACTGTGTCCTCAACCTAGTCACTTTGAGGAGGAAGGAGGCGGAGGCGGAGGAAGACATCCTCATGAGTTTTCATCTTTATAATCTTGACGGGTCCACTTTCTTTTCTGTTCTCAAGGTCCTTTTCAAATCCTGTATCCTAACGGTTTTATACACGGTAGAGGTGACAGGAAGTCATTGTCCTTCTCTAGAATTCTCAGTACACTCCTTGAAGATTGCTGGTGGTCAAACTTCTACATCTAGCTTCCTATAACTGGACAGGTGGGAAGCATGGATTCTCCCATGATTAGGTGATTGTGCTAATTAATTAGCTTTCCCAGCAGAAACAACTTAGATAGGAATATTAAGTGTTGGCCCATGATTTTGGAGGGTTCAGTTCATGGTTGCTCGGCCCATACAGTTAGGCAAAACATCATGACAATCGGAGTATGTGCTACAGGATCTTCTTCACCTCATAGCAGACAGGAAACAGAGAGAAAGGTTCCAGAAACAAGATAGGAACAAAAGCAGCACCCTATGACCAACTCTTCCAGGTGAGCCCCAGGACCTCCCCAGAATGATGTACTACCTAGAGGCTTAGTGCTTGGTTCTTGAATTTGTGTGGGATATTTTGTTCAAGCCATAACAGTGATCAAGAGGTAAATCACATTTCTATTAAGAAACTATTTTGGTGGATGGAGTTATGATCACTTCATGGATAGTGAAAAGTGTTTGTAGACTTCAAAATTCATCAGTGGTCAGACACTTAGTCAATGTGTTTGTTGGACTTTGGCCCCTTCATCCAAACTGTTAACCATTTGGGTAAAGAATAAACTTTGTTTTCTCCTGGTTTGGGGGTAAATCACTGTTAGGGTTTCTGGAAGAGCAGTCTCCTGTTTCTTGTTACTAAAAGCATCAGGTTAAAAAGATATCCAGCTAATAATCTACTTGCTTGAAACCACTCCTCAGATTGTATTTGCTTTACAGTGGAGGAAAGCTGAGAGGCTTTAGAGTGGGCATGTCTGGTTCCAGCTGAAGTTTATAGAGAAGGTTAAATCTGCTTTTCTCCTTTTTCCTGTAATCCTGCTTCACAAATCCTGTCAAAATAATTGGTTTACAGGAAGGAGACTATTGATAAACTAACCCAGCTACTAAAATGGTGTTTGGGAAGAAGTAAGGATTAAGTACTTACTGAAATCCAACCAGGCTTTTTTTAAATACATGCTCTTGTTAGCACCTGTGATGTTTCTCAGCAACCTTGGGAGGTCTGGAATGCAAGTTTCTCACACATAGAAGCAAACTGGAGAAGCACTCAATGATTTATATAAGGTTCCACCCTGGGAAGTTCAACCCAGGAAGCTTTTTTGTGGTGGTGGTGGTGGTGGTTTATTGAGGTTTGAACTCAAGGCCTTGTGCTTGCTAGGCTGGTGCTCTACCACTTGAGTTACATACAACTCCAGCTCTCATCCTGAGTTTTTAACTCCAAAACTCATAGTTTCATTAAGTCAAACCATTCCTCCTAAAAGTGAATACAGGGATGATGATGTCAATCATGGTATCATTTACCAAGTTTTTAAAAGTGAAGAAAGGGCTTCACACTTAGGAATGGTTTATGAGAAAACAGAATGAGATGGAATTATTATTTTTAATTTTTTTTGGTGTCAGTCCTGGGGCTTGAACTCTGGGCCTGGTCACTGTCCCTGAGCTTTCTCACTCAGGGTTAGAGCTCCACCACTTGAACCACAACTCCACTTTCAGCTTTTTGGTAGCTCATTGGAGACTAGAGTTTCATGGACTTTCAAATCTTGATCCTCAGATCTAAGCCTCTTGAGTAGCTAGGATTACAGATGTGAGCCAAATGGCCCAGAACCAAGGTCTATGGACATGAGTGAACTTTCCAAACATTTAGGATCCTTGGTGCCTTGGAAGATAAGAGCATAGAAGGAGGAGCTAATGTGGGGAAGGAAAGGGTCTGCTGAGGTTAATCTTTTTTGGGGGGCGGGGGTCCAGTCATGGAGTCTGAACTCTGGGGCTGGGCGCTGTCCCTCAGCTCTTCAGCTCAAGGCTAGCACTCTACCATTAGAGTCATAGCTCCACTTCTGGGTTTTTCTGCTTATGTGGTGCTGAGGAATCGAACCCAGGGCCTCATGCATGCAAGGCAAGTACTCTACCACTGAGCCACCTTCCCAGTCCCGGGTCTGCTGAGGTTACAGCTTAATACTTTTGCTTTGTCTCTATTAACTCCAAGGGGCCCAAGTTGGTCCAGGGGCTAGTGTCCTTTGTCCTGTCTAGTTGAAGCTGACCTGCAATTTCAAGTTCAAGTTCACAGGCCTCTCATTTTACCTACAATGAGACGGTCAAGCCAGGAACTTGCTTCCCCACACTATTGGATTTGGAAGATCCTATTATTCTCTTAAAACATTTTCCCCATGGTTCCCCAGAACCCCTGCATTTGTATCAATTTGCTTTTTCTAACAACCCTGACTCCATTTGTGTTCCAAAGGTTTGTTTTTTTCCCAAGAGTTATTGCAGTGTTTGCATTCTCTGTCACGTCCTGGTGATTTGTATATCTATCTATCTGTCTTTTACATCAGTATTAAGCTCTTTGGAGACAGACAATATGGCTTGCTTATCTTTGTTTTCTATGTTTTAGCTCGCAATCATCCACATAGGTTTTTATTTCAGAGAATACTCTCAAAATGGTAGTGAACTTTTATATCTTGCTTAAAACGATATGTAACTATTATAGAATATTTGCATAGCCTTTGTAAACTTGCTTTTGAAGTGTTGTTGTTTTAAGTCATAAACAAAAACATCTTTCATTCTAAAAATTTCCAATGTGAAATTGGTGAATTCAAATAGAACAAATACTTGGAAGACTCTTGGTTCATTTTGCTTTAGTTGAACCAGTCACCAAAGAGTTTTATTGGCTATGGTAGGCAGAATCCTAAAATTTCCCACTCTCCCAAACCTTATAAGATTTCTCATCACAAATAATCCCCAGCAGTGAATATGATAAAACAGTATGCTTGTGACTGTGTTGTAGTCAGAGAGATTTCTCATATGGGCCTAACCTAATCACTTGCGCCCTTTAAAAGCAAAATATCAAGCTCAGTATAGTGGCTCACACCTGTAACTACTCTTGGGGGGGGGGTGGAGGCAGGAAGACGGGGACTTTAAGACAGATTTATTCTATCTACCAAGTCCTAGGCCAGACTGGACTACATAAGCAAGACATTGTCTCGAGATAAGACATTGTCTCTAAATAAGTAAAGGAAGCTAATAAGTAAATAAATAAATGCATACGTTTCCTCTACCTAGTGGTACAAGGAAAGCTTAGGAAGGAAGGAAGGGAGGAAGGGAGGAAGGGAGGAAGGGAGGAAGAGAGGAAGAGAGGAAGGGACGAAGGGAGGGAGGGAAGGAAGGAGGGAGAGAGGGAGGGAGGAAGGAAGGGAGGGAGGAATGAAGGAAGGAAGGAAGGAAGGAAGGAAGGAAGGAAGGAAGGAAGGAAGGAAGGAAGGAAGGAAGGAAAGAAGAAAGGATTCAATGCATGGTTCCTGGCTTTGGTATGGAGGAGGTTGTGCAGAAAACGAGAGATTTGCCTCTAAGAGCTGAAAGTGACCCCTGACTGACAGCCAGGAAAGAAACTTCAGCCGGACAGCCATACCAGACAGAACCTGCCAATCATCGTGGAAAGCAATCTTCTCCAGCGCCTCCTGGGAGGAATGCAGCCCGCCTGACACTTGGTTTTGCTCCTGTGAGGACTTAGGTAGAGAACCCAGAGACGCTTCGCCTATAAAACTGTGAGATCATACATGAATGTTGTTCTAAGCAGCTGACGTCATGGTGATCTGTACTTAGCCATGGGAAATACGCGCATTTGCTTATGGTAGTGCCCAGTGCAGCTGGTTCTCTGGGGCCCCGGGTTCAGAAGGAAGCAGTACAAATGGAGAGTGCTCAGACAAACCTTGTCTCTACTAACCAGAGACAGTCCTTCCCTAAACAGTCCAGTATAACAACGATTTGCATGGCATTTACACTGTATTAGGTGTCATCTATCACTGAGATGTAATATAAACCCTACCAGAGGATGTGTGTAGGTTGAACATCCTTGGATTTGGTATCCACGAGGCTCCTAGGACCAGTTCCCGAAGGGTGACAAGGATGGCCGCAATGGCCATGGGGAACAGAAACTCCAGAATGACAGGCTGTCAACCAGAACAGCCTTGCTACAGAAACTTCCCAGACACTTTGTGTTTAGCATGGAGATGGAGAAACTGGAACAAGAGAGTGGGAAACACAGACTGCAACTGGGGCTTCAGCTATGAGCAGAACGAGTCAGCATTGACCAATGAGAAGAGTTGGCTGCCCTTGAGCAAAGGGAAAGGCAGGCTTTGGTTGGGGTGCTGGCCTGGGCAGACACAGGGTCACTGACTTCCTGTAGAGCATGACGTGATTTAGCTCTGAAGGTGGCACGGAAGACACTAACTCTGCTTTCCAACCGGATCAGGCAAAGATCCAAGGGTTCGTTTACCTCAAGTCCCCTTGTGCTTGCCTGTAACTCCCTCAGAATTCATTCTGATGGCTGTGTGTGTGTGTCCGGGGAGGTACTGGTGTTTGCATTCAGGATCTCAAGCACTCACTTGGTTGTTTTTGTTGCTCAGGGTTGATACTATACTCCCTGAGCCACACCTCCACTTCTGGCTTTTTGCTAGTTAGTTGGAGATAAGGGTTTCTTGTATTTGTCTTTCTGGGCTGGCTTTGAACCTCTATCCTCAGACATCAGCCTTCTGAGGCTGAGGCACCAGTATCGGGCCAGATTGATTGCTTTTCCTTGATCTTTTTGTCTGCTCGTGGAGATGAGAAAAGCATTTTTTCTTCTTCTTCAAGACGGACTCTCTGTGTAGTTCAGACTGACCATGGGCTTGTAATTCTTCTCCCTCAGTCTGGGAGGACAGGCCTGGGATACCAGGCCAGCTACAAATGTTATTTGTTGATGTTGCCTTCGCATAGCACTGGAGAACTGTTCGGATGCTTGAGGAAAGTATAGGGGTTCATGATCAAGTTCCTGTCCTTGGAAGGCCCCTGTATGTTGCCAGGCAGTTGCTAAATCAGAGGGACAATGACCAGTTGAGCCCAGAACATTGCAAGGTTATCTGGAGGGCGTACTGGCAACTGGGGCTCTCTAGAGTGTTATCTAGAAGAAAACTTGCTTCCTGCTTGTGTACTTCTGTTCCTTGGAAGACTGGTCATCTGAGGACAAAGTTAGCTAAGGTGATGATGTCATTGCTTGTGTAGTCTAACCTACAAACGCCTCGCCCCAAGGCCATCAGGGCTGATAAAGGGGGCCTCCGCGTAGTGTTCAGTATTTCCTGGAACTCCTGCATAATGCTGAGGAGTAGATCACTGGTAGGGCTGGGAATGTGGCTTAGTGGTAGAGTGCTTGTCTAGCATGCATGAAATCCTGGGTTTGATTCCTTAGCACAATGTACACAGAAAAAGCCCAAAGTGACACTGTGGCTTAAGTGGGACAGTGCTAGCCTTGAGCAAAAGAAGCTCAGGGACAGCGTCCAGGCCCTGAGTTATTTTGCCCGATGCCCCAGACCTCGGCAGGGCAGTGCATGTAGGCCCACTAGCTTTCCTGATAAGCAGTTTCAATAAACCCTGTATTTTATAGCCAGGTGCTCCTGGCTCATGCCTGTCATCCGTGCTGTGTGGTGGACTGTGATTGAAAGGGTTGACGTTCCAAGGCCAAGCTGTGTTGAAAAGTCCCCAAGACTCCAGCACAGTGAAAGACGCTGTCATCCATGCCAGGCAGGAAGTGAAAATTGGGAGGATCCAGGACCAGTCAACCTGAGTGCTGGGAACAGGGATTTTCAAGGATGGGCAGGAATTTTCCAGCTACTCCAAGTTGGGGGACAAAACTTCCCAGGATAGTGAACAATATGTTCCCAAGGAGGAGCTGGGGAACAGGAGGAGCTGGAGACTAGGAAGAGCTGGGGAATAGGAGAAGCTGGGGAACAGGAGGAGCTGGGGAATAGGAGGAGCTGGGGGAACAGGAGGAGCTGGGGAATAGGAGGAGCTGGGGACTTGGAGGAGCTGGGGAACAGGAGGAGCTGGGGAATAGAGGAGCTGGGGGAACAGGAGGAGCTGGGGAATAGGAGGAGCTGGGGAACAGGAGGAGCTGGGGAATAGGAGGAGCTGGGGAACAGGAGGAGCTGGGGAACAGGAGGAGCTGGGGACTTGGAGGAGCTGGGGAATAGGAGGAGCGCAGTTTGGAGAGAGTGCAGTGTTCACACCACACGTGGCAGGCGCTGTCTGTGGTAATTCGGGTAGGGGTGAGTGACAGGGAGCCTGGCTGAGGTGATCCAATAGGATTTGGCTTTTGCTCTTTTGCTACAGTTTTACTATGTAATCCAGGCTGCCCCTGAACTCCATCCTGTCTCAGTTTCCGAGTGCTGAAAGATGCATTGGTTGCCGTTGGGAGGGACCGCTCTCTCTCTGCCTCCCTTCCTGTCTCTCCCTCTGCCTCTTCCTCTCCCTCCCTCTCTCTTCCTCTCTCTCCTCTTTCTCTCCCTCTCTCTCTGCTCTTTCTCTCCCTCTCTCTCTCCCTCTCTTCTCTCTCCTCTTTCTCTCCCTTTCTCTCTCCCTCTCTCTTCTCTCTCTCCCTCTTCCTGTCACTCTCCCTCTCTCTTTCTCTCCCTTTCTCTCTCCCTCTCTCTTCTCTCTCTCCCTCTTCCTGTCACTCTCCCTCTCTCTCTCTCCTCTTTCTCTCCCTTTCTCTCTCCCTCTCTCCCTCCCCCTTCCTCCCTCTCCCTCCCTCTCTCTCCCTGGCACTGTACCATTTGAGTCATAGTTCCACTTCCTGCTTTTTGGTGATTAATAGGCGGTAGGAGTCTTACAGACTTTCCTGCCCAGTCTGACTTTGAACCACAACTCTAAGATTTCAGCCTGTTAAGTAACTAAAATGACAGGTGTGGCTGGGTTTTGATTGCCTTTAAGAGAGAAAATTTGTAATTGATAAGACTTTCATGTCACTGGATACAGAGAGATAAAAAGGAGGAAAATCTCTAATTGTTGGCATCTCTTACTGGATAAAGCTTAAGACTAAGCCCATAAAAATGCTCAGAAGATGCACATTTTCATACCATTATCTGGTCCTGAATTTGATGTAATTTTACTTCCAACTTCCAGCTTCCTCCTATGAACCAGAACTCCTAAGCCCCTTGCTAATTTCTACCCTGCAGGGATTCTCTTAATATTTCCAAGTTCTTTGCAGACAGAAAACCAAAAAGCAACTTACTTTTCCAACACATGTTTGTCTATGAAAAAATTTGTTAGCATGGAACTTAAAAGAAGTGTGAGAATAATGTGGCAAGAAGAAAGAAGAAAAAGTATCAGGCTTACCAATGCATGAATACAAGGTTTCTTTTCAATACAAGTCACACAGAGCAAGAATAGCATTGTTCATAGTGCTTCAGGTCACCTCGACCTTATTCCATTTTTAACTGCATCATAAACACAGTTTTTCTAGGCTACAGAAAGAAATGTCAGCCTCAGTGTGTTTAAAAAATGATTAAGTGGGTGACATTGATCAAAGTGCATTGTACTCATAAACTGACATGTTGCACTGAAACCCTTTTGTACAACTACTCAAAGATAATTAAAAAAATCTCTTAATGATCAACCTGGATGCTAGTGCTGCTGGCTTATGCCTGGTCTTTTAGCTACCTAGAAGGCTAAGAGGTAAGGATCATGGCTCAAAGCTCAGCCTGGGCATGAGACTCTAATTAACCACCATAAAAGCTAGAGGTGGAGCTGTGGCTCATTAAGAAGAAAAAGCTAAGGGGCAGCAACCAGCTGTGTTCAAGACGCAGTACCAACATACATAGACACACACACACACACACACACACACACACACACACACACAGAGAGAGAAAGAGAAGAAGATCAAGAAAGATGATCAACACAGAATAAACAAAATCATTTGTTTCTGTAGGCTGAACTCTGTTTGTACAAAGATCATGGATATTACATATATATTATATTTTTAAGAATTTTAAGTGAACTATCAGGGCTATACATGGATTTTGAAAATGATTTTAAGTGTCAAAAATCTGGGAAGCATATCATATGATATTGTGAATTCCCATGGTTACTGAGCAGCTTTTGTAAAAGAAGATTAGCAGAACAGCTCATTGGTCAAATTGGCCCCATCACCTCTTATGCATCTGTGAACCAAGAACAGTTTTGAAAATTTAAAATCGTCAGGAGAGGGTCTGGGAAGGTGGCTCCGTGATAGAGTGCTCGCCTCACATGCATGTGGCCCTGGTTGGATTCCTCAGCACCCCATAAGCAGATAAAGCTGGAAGTGGTGCTGTGGCTCCAGTGGTAGAGCACTAGCCTTGAGCTGAAGAGTTGAGGGACAGCGCCCAGGCCCAGAGTTCAAGCACCACAACCAAAAAAAAAAAAATCTTGGGGGAATGATATATAACCATTCTTTAGAGTTCAAATGTCAATGTCTATAAATAAAGTTTTATTGGAACACAGCTTACTCATGCATTTTATATTGGCTGGGTTCTTGCCACCATAGGAGAGCTGAGTAACTATAACAGAGACTTTCCATCCCACAAAACCTGAGGTATTTATGAAAATCTGGCTCTTCCCAGAAAATATTTGCTGGTCCTTGTTTTAAGACCTATCATCTAAAGAAAGACAAGGATGGAGAGTTCTTGTGTGAGTAAACACCGTGTTTTAAATGTACACACACATAGAAACATAGTAAACATAATTCTTTCTAGGAACCTTATAAAATAGAATAAAACAACTGGCATACTGTTTCTGTATTTTGGATGTTTATTCTCCCACTCTATCTCAGAGGATCATGGCAATCAAGAACATGGGTGTTAAACACACTCCCCCCCCCCCCACAACATAGGTAATAAGGTCATTCGTATTCCTTGAGTCTTCATTAGCTCTCTGTAGCCTGCAGTTACAGACCCAGCCTCTTGTAGAACTCAGGTTTCCTATAGGAATAACAAAACCAATTCCGGGGAGTTGTGGTTGACTATGAAGTAGGTAATTTAGACAACTTTTTAAACCGGAGTTTCTGAGCTAAGTACCTGATACCTAGCAGGTATAAACGAAATCTTACTCTGATCATCACCATCACCACCATCACTTTTTGGAATTCTTCTCCTCCTCCTGCTTAGCACTTTGTGCTTAAGGCTAGTGTTCTACCACTGAAGCCACAGAGTCACCTCTGGATTTTTCTAAGTAGTTTATTGTAGGTAAGAGTCTCATGGACTGTCCTGACTGGGCTGGCTTCAAACTTGATCCTCAGCTCTCAGCTTCCTGAGTAGCTAGGATTAATAGGCATGAACCACTGGTGCCTGGCTAATTTCATTCTTTTTAATTTTAATTTTTAGTTTTGTGTCCATAGTGGGACCTGAACACTGGGCCTAGGCACTGTCCTTTATCTTTTTCTCTACCGCTTGAGCCACACCTCTACTTCTGAATTACTTTTTCTAGTAATTAATTGGAGCTTAGAGTCACAGACTTTTCTTGCCTGGGTGGGCTTCCACTGTGGCCCTCAGATCGCAGCCTCCTGAGCAACTGGGATTACAAACTGAGTCTCCAGACTCTGGCTGGATTTCATTATTGCTCCTGAATTATATTTGGGCAGAAACTGTTCATTGACCTTAGCCATTCAGAAGAAGCATGCAAGTGGTTACAGTTCTTCTATCTTCTTGTCGGATTTATGGTTAAGACAGACACAAAACTCACACATTAGCCTGGTATGTGGATAAAACCCAAACCCGTTTTGGTGGGGAGGGAGAGGTAGGGGCTGGGGTGGGGGTGGGGTGGGGGTGGGGGCGGGGGGCCTGTTCACGAGTAGGAGTAACTCTCATCATCATATTCCAGCTCGCCCTCCTCCTCGTCATCCAGCAGCCCATACTTAAACTTCCGGTAGACAGTGCCATCTTGGCCCATGTAGACAATGTCATCTTCGTCATCCTCATCATAGTCCCGGTCCCTGTACTCGATCACCTGGTCTTCAAAGCTGGTGCTCTGGAGATAGCTGCTCTTGTAGGAAGAGTGAGGCGGGCTAGGGTTAGACAGCTTTTCATAGCCCGCCTTTTCTACCGGCTGGACTCGGCTCCAGGGCTTCCTCCAGAGAACCACCGAGGCCCCCAGCAGGAGCAGCAGCATGAGGGAGGAGGTGACCAGCAGGGCCGTCTTGGAACGCTCAGCCGCAGGCCTGGCCTTCCCTGCTGGCAGGATGCACTCCTCTGATGTGGGGAGGGAGGGAGAGAGAGAGGAAGACACAGATTGGGAGCAGTCGCTTCTGAGGTGAAGAACTTCACTTCTGCTTTTTGTACCTCACATAGTAGAGTCCACTGTCTCTGGTTTTCTAAAGTGTTCAGCATTGTCTAACACTGTGCTATATACCTCCATGGAGTCCCAGTCTAAGACTGATAAAACTGAAAATTCTAGGAAGAAGGCAGGTTTGAGATCCAAAGGGAGTCCTTGCAGTTCTGTAACTCATGGGTCAGTTTGCAAGTGTCCACTTATCAACTGCTTTTTCTTCCTATTCACATCCTGAGAACATAGTTAAACTTGGGCCTTGCTTGAGCTACACACACACACACACACACACACACACACACACACACACACACACACACACACACATATGCATTTGTCCAGGACCAGGACTCAGACTCAGTATCTGAAGCTTTTGTTCATTGGCTGGTGCTCCAATACTAGAGCCACAGCTCCAACCCTGCTTGCGCTCTGTGTGTGTGTGTGTGTGTGTGTGTGTGTGTGTGTGTGTGGTTTGAAATCAGGGTCTGGATGCTATCCCCCAGCTTTTTTGCTCAAGTCTAGTGCTCTACCACTTGAGCCACAGCTCCACATCCTGCTCTTTTATTACTTTATTAGAGATAAGAGTCTCAAGGTCTTCCCTGCCTCAGATTTCAGCCCCCTGAATAGCTAGGATTAGAGGTGTGAGCCACTGGCTCCTGCTCCTGGCTGCGTTAGCTGGTTTTACATGCAACCCTGAGCTTTTCTAAGATTGAGGCTTTAGAGTTACTCTTAAGCCTGACCCAAATAACTGTTCCATCCTCTAAGGACAGGAGAGACTAGTTTCGCAGTCATATGAGGCTTTAGACATTATTCAGGCTAACCTACTCTTTGACAGTTGAAGAAACTAAGGCCTATGGAGAGGAAGGGAGGTGTCTCTTTGGCAAAGACAAGATCTGATTTGTGGAACAACTGGAAATTCCAATCTATCATCCCTAACTCCATTTAACAACCTAGAGACACAAGGACAAAATGTTCTGACAATTGTACATTGGTTTCTTCGAGTTTTATGACCCTCCCTGGCAGGAAAGAGAGTACTGACCATGTTTAAATGCTGATTACTACCTGTAGTGATGGGGATTTCTTCAATCATAATGGACAGTTTTTTTTCCTGTTCTCATCCAATCAACCTCGGCTTCAGTGCTGTGACTGAGGACATGGAGAAACTAAGCAGTGTGACCAAAGGATTAAACCGTAACTTGAGTAAAGAGCTCATTTTTCTTACTTTGCGCTCGTTCATTTTGGTGGTGCAACTTGGGAAATTGATCCCATTTTATTTCCTTGTATGTCTGTTTCCTTTTCTTTAGGTCTAATTCTTAAGTGCTAAACATCCTCCCCCTCTGCTCTCTGTCAGGCTGGGGCTTGAACCCAGGATCTCATATATGCTAGACGAAGACTAACACTGAGCTACATACGTCCTAGTGATTCTCTTTTTAATTTAATTTTTTATTGTTATTATAAAGGTGATGTACAAAGGGGTTAGTTACATAAATTAGGCAAAGAGTACATTTCTTTTTGGAGAATATCACCCCTTCCCTTGCCTTTCTCTCTCTCATTATTGCTATTTCTACACACATTTTTTTTTCAGTTTGATTCATTATCATGGGATTTTGCTCCTTACATTACTGAAGTTCCTTCTCTCTAGTAACAGTACTGTCATGATTGCATTCATCAATACTAATATTAGCACAGAATTTTCCCTGAAGGAATTGTTAAGGCCCTACAGGGATAGATAAGCAATAAGAGTGTGGTACTCTGATATAAATACTGCCCGAAGTAGGAGAATCAATATGAGACCTTTCAAGGGTATTTCACTGAGAAAGGTGCCATTTATTGATTTAATATTCCTCCTATTGCACTGCAAAATCAGGGTCAGCCTTGCTACCTTGTGTCCTTGAAGGAACAGATCATCTCAGTTGGGAAGAAGTGAAGGAGCAAGAGAGCTGGTAAGCATCAGCTGGATGACGCTGAGCGACAGCCCTGGCTCAAGCATGTTTGAGTTTTTCTAGAAAGATTACCTGAGGAGTTCTTTGTTGGAACAGATTTTCAGAAACTTAGCACCCCACATGCACACGCTTCTGAATTTAAGCCATTGATAAAATGAGAGTCATTATTCTTAAAGGACACAGCATAGATGCTAAGCCATTAGACCTTGAAGGTGTGTGTGTGTGTGTGTGTGTGTGTGTGTGTGTGTGTGTGTGTGTCTGTGTAGAGCTGGGGAACCAGCACCAGGGGTGGTGGCAGAGAGTTGAAGAAGGAATTAGTTTTGGGAAAGATGGTATTTGGAACCTAATTGAAGAGGATGACCAAAACTTTTAAAATGGCTGGTGGCAGTTTTGGGTCTTTCTTTCTTTCTTTCTTTCTTTCTTTCTTTCTTTCTTTCTTTCTTTCTTTCTTTCTTTTTTTAACTTACACAGGGTTATAGTCCCACAAATATGACATCATTTTTATCAGGCAATGATTCATGTAGAATCCAAGGAAATGGTCTCTCTGTCTGTACTAGAGAATAAAATTTAAGAATGTGCTTTTCACAAGTGTTTTTTTTGTTGTTGTTGCTGTTGCTTTCTTTTCTTTCTGTCTTGTGTGTTCATCTATCTGTCTTTGGGAGGGTTAAGGGGGCACAGAAATGGAGGGACAAAGGGAAGACAAATGAAGCAATGGTATTTACTAGACTTTCCATTGAAAATGAACTATATAACTTGTGGTGGGGGGATGGGAGGGGAAAACAGAGGGAGCTAGGGAAGGAGTGACATTGTCCAAAAAGAAATGTATTCTTTACCTGACTTATGTAACTGTAAGTGCTCTGTATATCACCTTTGTAATAACAAATAAAAAAAAGATTGTGTTTTTCAGCCAGATGCTGGTGGCTCATACCTATAATCCTAGCTACTGAGGAGGGTGGGATCTGAGGACTGTGGTTTGAAGCCAGCCTGGGTGAGAAAAGTTGGTCAGACTCCAGTTAACCACAAAAATCCAGAAGGGAAGCTCTAGACTTGAGCAAGAAAAGCTCAGGGACAGCAAGCATCTAGTCCCTGAGTTCTAGCTCCTGGGCTGGTGCTCTCTCTCCTCTCTCCTCTCTCTCTCTCTTTCTCTCTCTCTCTCTCTCACACACACACACTTTTTTTCTTAGCCTTCAGTGGAAATTCATTCTTCAATTCTTTTCCTTTCTAATAAAAGGAAAAGACTTGGGTTTGCTTCTATAGAAAGAGAAATATTGGCTTCAGCTTAATTGATCCTACTTCTTTTTCTTCCTTCCTCCAGGGGGGAAGAATAAAAGAGGAATAAAGTGAATTTGTGAATGTCACGTTCTACTCCTACTTGAGGGGTGGCAGTAGAGAGGACGTGAGCTTTGCTGTACGACGGACCCAGATGCTAAATTACACAGGGACTTCTTAACACGGAGGTGGACTTGGCTACACAAATCCAACTCTGAGCCTCAGTTTCGTCTGCAAAATGGGATGTACTTATGCTCCAGTCTGAATGCTCAAGTGCTGGAATTTGGTTTCTAGTTGCTGGAACTAGAAAATAGGAAGTGAGTTCCTCATTGGGGGAGAGTGACACCGGGGGGGCGGGCTCTGTCCCCTGTCCCCACCATGCGGTGAGCGGCTTTACTCCACCACCTGCTTCTATCCAGGATGCTCTGTCTCACTGGTCTAGAAACAATGGAATCAAAAGCTCTGAACCCATCAGCCCAGACAACCCTTTCCTCCTCTAACATTCCTCTCTGGTAGTCATTATATCAACAAGGACCTAACACACTTGCCACCTGGGGTGACGGAATGAGGCTTCTAGTAGGCACTCAGCTGACAGGTAGCCATGTGGGGTCTCCTGAGCTTTCTGTCCTCCTCTGCCTGCTGCGGCATTGCTCCTGCTCTGCCTCTCCCGGAGCCTCACCCACCCGTGGTCTCCTGGCAGTCGCAGCAGTCCTGGGGGTCCGTGGGTCTGGCAGCGCTGCAGCAGCTGAGGCAGCGGCTGTGGTCCAGGTGCAGCAGCAGGCCGGCGGGGCACCCGGTACAGTTCCTGGGGCCAGGCCCCTTGCACTCCGTGCAGCTCTCGTGGCAGGCTTCACAACTGAAATTTTCTCCCTGTGAACAACGGTCAGGAAGAACTTTGGAGGGATGATCAAGGCACTGGAGTTTCCAAGTGGGGATTTATCTTGTCTCTGGAACCCAGGAGGCAGGTGGGGCAGGACAGGGGAAAGATGGCATATGGGGGGGGGTCCCTTTAACTGTGCTGGGTGAGAGACAGAGCCAACCGTGTGCAAATGAGTTTCAGAACCACTGCTGGACTCTGACCTTTAAGATCTGCTAGAGACCAGGCTTCCAGAATCGCTTTGTTAATGAACGGGAGAGCTCCCGTGCTCAGGGATGGTTCACGTTGGTCACTGGTTTTGCCTGCTCCACTCTAGATAGGTTTTCATTTTCAATCTGTTATCTTAAAGTCAGTTCCTAATTTCTGTGTGAAATTGAGGAGCCTCGTCCACACTGATGGATCACTCACCACCATCCCAGTGGCAATGGACCCGTTAAGCTCTCTTAGGTGATGTAATTTCCTGCTCTTGTTGTCACCAGCACACAGGTGGCAGGTCAGTTTCTATTTTCTACTGATCTTGCGCTGTAGTTCCTCTTACCCAGCATCCCTTGCTCATTTATGCTAGCTACCTGTTGCAGCCTTTGGGGTTACTAGATTCTCGTGGACTGGAAAAGGAATGATATAAATGTTGACTGTAGTTAAAGCAGTTTAGGCCAGAGATGTAAACGATTAAAAAAAAAGCTTCTCAACGAATTGCTTCTTGTCAGGGGCTGGAAATATGGGCAGGGAAGATACCTTCTATTGTACTCCTGTAACTTTCAAAGTATGGTAAAACAGAAGAAAGAATAGAGTCAAGGATCATAGCTCATTGTGAAAGTACGTGTCTAGTCTGTGAGAAGCCATGTTTGATACCTTAGTGCCCCAAACAAAAGACAGATAGATTGGGAGGGAGGAAGAGAGGAAGAGAGAGAGCAGAGAGACAGAGACAGAGTCAGAGAGACAGAGAGACAGAGACAGAGAGAGGCAGAGACAGAGAGAGACAGAGAGAGAGACAGAGAGAAAGACAGAGAGGGAGGGAGAGAGGGAGAGAGAGAAACATACAGAGACAAAGAGAGGAGAGATTTTTAAAAAGATGAGAGATGGAAATTGCCTTTGGTGAGGAACTCATCATATTTTCAACACTGTTGCTCTGTTTTCTCCATTGTTTGTATATCATCAGATCCCCAGAGTTCAGTTTGAACTTTATCATACTACTCATGTGATCTTTAGCAAATTATTTAACCTCGCTGAGCCTGTTACTCCAAACTGTAATTTAAAGAGAGCTTAAATGTGAATAAGCTAGTTTGCTTTAATTTCACCATGAGACATTTAGGGTTTCTTTCTTTCTTTCTTTCTTGAGGAATGAGTAGAAGTTGGGTGTGATGGAACATGAGAAGCCAGCCTGGGTACCATAGAGTAATCCTACCTCAACAAAAACAAACAAACAAGCAAAAGAGACATGGATAGATTCAGAAAACCTATGGTATCTCTTCAAGCAAATAAGTTCTAACTATATTGTAAAGAAGAGATGGAGAAAAATGAAAGATCAAAATCAACGTGTTTCTCCTATATGTACTCAGTCAGAGGTTTCCAGCTACAGAACCAAGAAGAAGAGAGAAGACAGCTTTTATTTCCAACACAGATAGAAACTGCTAGCATCCTGGACAACCATCACCAGGCTCCTCGGGGGCCCTTAGAACTTCCCCATTGTCTATCTTAGATTGCCTCTGTTCCTGTCCTTCAAAGGAAGGCTGCAGGCAGGCAGCATCATTCCTTCCTGATGTAAGAGAAGATGATTTTAAGGCATTAAACTGAAGTTGTAGTGAGGGTGGGAATTCAGGTGTTTTTGACGGTCCAGGACACTATGGGAACAGAGTTGATATTTTTCTCTGGGAGGGGGGAAGGTGCCCAGCTCAGCCCTCAGTACCTCTCCCACGCGGTACTCCCCCAGCAAACAGTCCGAATTGCAGATTCCTCCCATGAGGTGGTAACTCCACACGCAAGACACGCAATCTGACGCTCGTGTTCCTGAAAGAAAAAAAAAAGGAAATTTCCAAGTTATAAAACAGACCTCAGCTTTCAGCCTCTGTCTTGGTAGGATCCAGATCCCTTAGAGAAAAGGAGTATGTCAAGTAACTTGAAGCAGATGGGTAAATTGAAGATTTGAAAACAAAAAAGATGAAGGTCTGTAAGACAGAGTGGAGTCCTGCAAATTATCTAATTAATCTGATCTGTGTCGACTCTGAGAGTGGAATTGAGGATTCAGGGAAGACATATCTTGTATTAGAGCAAGAGACAAGAGAAATCAGAGGGCAGTTACAGAACGTGTATTTGTCCTGCTTGTTGCTGAGCTGGAGTGGGACCTGGCAGGCTGTTTTGGAGGCTGTGCAGCTCAGGGTAGATGAGTCGCAGGCACACTGTCCCTCCTGAGACAGAGCACTGCACTTGGGATTTGAAGTTTGAGGGAGAAAAAGATTTTGGAGATCATTTTATCTGTGGCTCTTTAATTTTGGGAGTGGTGATGGTGATGGTGGTTATCATAGATTCTTTTAAAACTCTTCAGAACTATAAAGCATTTTCTCAGAAATTTGACATCCTATGTATTGGTATGTATGTGTATTTGTTATATTTAATATATTATTATTATATTACAATAACATATTACATAAAGTTTATATAATATGTACAATATATAGTTAATATAGAATTATTATATAGTGTGTATGTAGTATAATAGGTAATATATAAAAATATTGCAAAGTCACTCATCTAAGTTTACCTAAGTAATAAGTCAAGCTTCACATTCAGGTTCATTGACTCATAGTCAAGGGCTTTTTCTTTTGGTCAGTCACGGGGCTTGAACTCTGGGCACTATGCTGTCCCTCAGCTCTTCAGCTCAAGGTTAGTGCTCTACCACTTGAGCTGCAGTGCCACTTCTGGTTTTCTGAGTGGTTAATTGGAGATAAGAATCTCATGGAGTTTCCAGCCCAGGCTGGCTTTAAACCTTGATCCTCAGATCTCAGCCTCCTGAGTAGCTAGGATGACAGGCGTGAGCCACCAGTGCCCAGCTTTCCAAGGGCTTTTTCTACCACATGATTTGGACACATGAACCACCAAATGGGAGGAATTCTGAATCTATGGATAGTTTCTTCCCTGATGATAGTTTCTTCTACGTCAGGGAAGAAACTGCATCTTCTTCTGGGCAGGAGTGAGGGGGTAGTTTCTGGAAGGAATTTGGAGTCAGAAGACTTGAACTCTAGTTCATTTTATGTGGAAGGCCCTGGCATTTTCACTGAAAATTTCCAAACAGGGGAGTGAGAGCAATGGGAATGGCTGTGGATTGTGAGTTGTGAGTTGTTCTGAAGTCTTAGTCACACTTATGCAGGGTGCTTAGTCACACTTCACAACTAAGAGGCTCACAGGCTTTCTTGTGTGGCTGGCTTTGAACCGTGGTCCTCAGATCTCAGCCTCCTGAGAAACTAGGGTTACAAGAGTGAGCCACCAGTGCTTGGATGGATTACTTCTTTTTTGGGGGGGGGACATCAAAAGTCAGTGAAACACAATTTAATTGGCAAATTGCTTATTTAGGCTGCCAAATTCTTCCTGGTTCATTTTCTATATGTTTTCATGTGGGTTTATCATTTAGCTCTAACTTCCAGTTCAGTTGTGGGGCCTGAACTCTGGGCTTGGGCGCTGTCCCTCAGCTCTTCAGCTCTACCACTTGAGCCACAGCGCCACTTCTAGCTTTTTTCTTTTTGCTTATGTGGTGCTGAGGAATCAAACCCAGGGCCTCATGCGTGCAAGGCAAGCGCTCTACCACTGAGGCACCGTCCCAGCCCTCTCCTGATTCTTTTCACCATCCTCACTCCTTAGCCCAACACAAGAACTCCATCCCTTGTGTCTAGCCTAAGGTGGGAGGGAACTCGTGTTCATCTTGTTATACAGCAAGGCATAGAACAAATGAGCAAATCTGAATTTTAGGAAGCTCACTCTGGCATTCAGGTGCAGGGTGCCCTGGGACAGGGAACAAGGGGTTGGGGTGACCTGCTGGCTACTTCAACAGATCTGATAGATGCTGAGTTCAGAAAATGGAGGGAAGGGAGAACTGGAGAGATCGGGGAGGCAAAGGTCTTTGGGAAGCCTGGCATGGATGGCAGTGGACGGACTCTCGTGGGCAGGTACCGCTGGAGAAGACAGAGCTGCTGAGCAGTTCTGAGCCGCTGAAGGGGGCGGGGGAGGGGGAGAGGGAGAAGCAGGGAGGAAAGCTTTCCATTTCCCACTAGCCCCACGCCAGCCCACAGAGCCCCCTCCCCTCTCGCCTTTGCATTCGTTGCAAGTCGGATGGCATCTCTCACAGGTCTGAGTGCGTGGCTCTGCGTGGTAATGCTGGGGGCAGGTGCGGTAACACTGCCCCTTGGAGCGGAGTAGGAAGAAATACTTGTCACACGACAGACAGTCTGTGGGCTGCGGGCCCCCGCAGGTCTTGCATCTCTTGTCGCATTTCTTACAATGACCACTGGAGTTTTCTGCATAATATCTGCAACCCAGAGGGAGGCAAAATGGAAGACAGACATCTCTCACCAGTTCCAAAGCCATGGATGCTCAAGACCCTTAGGCAAAAGGGTGAGCATCTGCACATTGCTTCTGCACACCCTCCTCTCGGTACTGATTACCTAGACTATCGGATGCAGTGGAAATGTCATGCGAATATTTGGGACACTGCATTGTTTAGGAAATAATGACAGGTGACATAGTCTGTACATGTTCAATACAGGTGCGTTTTCCCTCCCTGACTGTTTTCAATCCGTGATTCCCAGGCGAAGCCCAAGGAGATGGGAATGCTGACTACACATCTTTGCCTGTAAGTTGGGTGTGGTATAAAATCATGGCTATCTAGGGAAGATCGGCGGACAAGCTAGGGGCGTAGGGCTCTTTCTTTACCCTTTACCCATTAAATGCACTGCCAAGACGCGAAGGAATAATGATCCTGCCTTCTTAGCTGGGCGTTGGGCATTATGGCCCCTGCCTGCCTCACTCTTTGTGAGGCTTATGTTGGGTGGCAGCCGTGAAAAGACCTAGCCATCACCACATGCCATAACAGCTCGATGGCGGCTGCCACTGCCATCACCACATGTCATAACAGCTCGATGGCGGCTACCACTGCCTTTTCTTGTACTTGGCTCTTGAGCCTTAAGCTGAGTTGAATGGGATCAGGGAATGGAAAGTGTTATAACTATTCTGTTCTGTTCCATTCTGTCCTGTTCAATTTGATTTGATTTTTCTCCTCCCTCTCTCCCTCTCTCCCTCCCTCCCCCCTCCCCCC
>NW_012267256.1:5090794-5097184 GCF_000151885.1 Dipodomys ordii
TGCCTTCCTGTCTTTCTTCCTCTCTCCCTCCTTTCTTTCTGTCTTCTTTCTTCTTCCTTCCACCCACCCACCCTCCCTCCTTCCCTCCCATCTTCTCTCTCTCTCTCTTTCTCTCTCTCTCTCTTTCTTTCCTTCCTTCCTTCCTTCTTTCTTCCCTTTGACAGAGTTTCAACTATATATCCAGACATACATTCACCATGTACCCCAGATGGCCTCAAATGCTTTATCTTTTTGTTTCAGCCTCCTAAATGCTGGGATTATAAGCATACACAACTGCTTCCTCTTTCAGTGTGTTTCAATGTACCCCTGAGTGGTTCTAACTTCCATTTTAAAAAGCATCTTGAAACAGGGGGTGACATGAGTGAGGTTAGTCTTTATGAAATACATATAAAGTGCTTTGTAATGGTTGCTGGGAGTAAAAACAAATCACCATTTATGAAATTGCTGCTGTGAGCCTCCGTGTTCGGAGGATTTCATAGACACAATTGCAGTTGGCTGGAGTGTAATTATTTCTTGGAGGCAATCTGAAGACTGAAGTATTTGAGACATAATAGAATGAAAAGAAAGCATCCATCATGAAGTGAGTATTTGGCTCAGACCACAGATGACTCAAGGGAAAGGAAGCCACAGGAACAAGAGAGACTCAAACACAGCAGAAGGAGCCGGGGCTGGGTCAGACGCTCCAGACTTTCAGGCTGCAGTCTACCTTGGGTTAGTTGTTATAGTACATTGGGCAAGTTCCTTTACTGCTCTGAACTTGTTTTCTTATCTGTCAGGTGGAGAGACTAATCAAGCTCAAGAGATTGTTCTAGAATCAAATCAAAGTGCACAGATACACTATGAGTAGAAATGCTTTACAAACTCTGAGTCAGCATACAATTATTTTAAATGACATTATGCTATTGTAACTATACAGATGAAAAGCATCTATAGAATTATATAGGGGAGGACAAAAAGGTTATTATTTCAAGGTATGTCTTAAAAGTTATCAGCTGGGTGCCAGGGGCTCACACCTGTAGTCTTAGCTACTCAGGAGGCTGCGATCTGACCACTGCAGTTTGAAGCCATCCTGGGCAGAAAGTCTGTGAGACTTTTATCTCCAATTAACCACCCAAAAGTCAGAAGAGAGCTGTGGCTCAGTAGTCAAGCACCAGCCTTGATTGAAAAAGCTAAGGGACAGCACTCAGGCCCTGAGTTTCGTGAAGCCCCAGTACCAGTACACACACACACACACACACACACACACACACACACAATTATCAAAGAGTGATGCGAAAAGAATGACAATGCAGAGCTTGCTAGAACATATAGGAGAAAGAACAGTCTACCCAACTGCTTGCTGGGAGGTCCGTGGGGTCCCGCAAGCCTCATAGCCGTGCAGAATCCCACGCACCAGCACTCTTAAAGAACATTCTGTGAAGTTAAATCTCCAGATGTGTGTTGGGACAGAGTGCAGAAGGTTATATCCCCGCTTGTCCAAAGCAAAGAGATGCACCACACGGGTCCAACGCCTGACATGTGGACATGGACTCTACGAGGAATGCATCTCCACCTGCACTTGACCAGTCCTTCCCCTCTTCTTTCCATCTCCTTAGGGTCGCTGCATACACTGGGAGACAATCGGTTCCTTAGCTCAAACCATAGCATGACATCTGCGTGTGTGTGTGTGTGTGTGTGTGTGTGTGTGTGTGTGTGTGTGTGTGTGTGTGAGGGGTCTCAATGACTGGATCTGGGGAAGAATGAAGATCTACACATGGGATCCAGAGCTTTTCAAATACTGTTCAGTGTGAAGCTGGGGACTTGGCCAGGCAGCCCCTCCCCACCCCATCTAGCAGGATCCTCCTCCATTGATCTGTGTGGCTGGTGTTTTGGATTGCAGCTAATGTGCGGGACTCTGTGTAGAATGTTAGAGTAGCATGTGTGAAAAATAAGACATTCCCTCCCCCCCCCCCCCCCAGCTTATAATGATAAGGATAAGCTTTGGAAAGTCAAAGTATTTGTCTTAATTCACCAGTGCTAGGACTTGAACTCAACTCAGGGCCTGGGTGCCATCTGTTAGCACTTTTAGCTCAAGGATGTCACTCTATCCCTTGAGCCACAGCTCCTTCCACTTCTGGCTTTTTTAGTGGTTAATTGGAGATAAGAATCTCAAGTATTTTCCTGCTCGAGCTGGCTTTAAATCATGTTCCTCACATCTCAACCTCCTGATTGGCTAGAGTTACAGGTGGGAGCTACCGCGCCTGGCTTTACATTTTAAATTAAATGTATAATAAATGAATTAATCAATCAATAAATGAGGTAAATAAAAATGCATCCCAGTGTGTCACACTAAAATGAATGAAACAAGCCGAAGTAAGCACTGCAGACTAGACAGCATCTAAGGAAGACCTGAAGACGGGATCTTTTGATGCGGGTCTGTACCCCACCCCGTGCCCTTCCCCCCTCCCCTCCCCCTAGGTCCTTTCTTAGGCTCCTGGTTTAGACGAGGAAGTTAACAATCTTTGTCTTTTCTGAGATGCTTGGTGGTGGGAGGGGCAACAGACAGACTTTATTGAAGCCTCGTCCTGGTCTGCTGGAATCAGACCTTCTGATGAACCACTTATAGCTTTTCTTAACTGAAAAAATAATAGAATCCTTCTCCACGCATTCACACCCAGTGAGACCAAAGGGGGACACTCTTAGGAGAGGAACACAAAGGCATCACGCCCGGTGCCTCTGACCGTATGAAATAATATTTATCGAAGCGAACTCCAGGAAGTGGAAACAAGAGGGTTTCAATGTTGCTGTCCGTCTTTTCTTTTTATCTTGCTTGCTTTAGTTTATCTGTCTTTGAGATGGTAAAGAGGGGGGACACAGAAATGGAGAGATAAAGGGTGAACAAATACAGCAGTGGTACCCACTAGACACTGTGTGAAAATGAACTATACAACTTGTGGGTGGGGGATGGGAGGAAAAAATGGAAAAGAGTGGGGGAAGGGGTGACATTATTCAAAAAGAAATGTGCTTATTACCTGACTTATATAACCGTAGCCCCTTTTACATCACCTTTATAATAACAACACAACTTTTTTTTTTTTGGTCTGCTACGAGCTTGAACACTGGGCCTGGGCGCATCCCTCAGCTCTTCAGCTCAAGGCTAGTGCTCCACCTCTTGAGCCACAGCACCACTTCCAGTTTTCTGGTTTACTGGAAATGAGAGTCTCACAGACTTTCTTGCCTGGGCTGGCTTTGAACTGTGATTCTCAGATCTCAACCTCCTGAGTAGCTAGGATGACAGGCGTGGGCCAACGGTGCCCCGCCACAATATAACATTTTTAAAGGAAAAATAATAGAATCCCTATCTGCAAAATGCTTCTAGAGTGATCCATCACGGTGTATATAGTATGTCCTCAGTGAAGCAGCTTGGAATGTGTGGATTTACGGAAGGCATGCTAGGGTGGAGATGAATGGGAATAAATGGAGATGCTAACTGAAATCGAGCCCTTGGAGCACATCAGCGTATCTCTCACATTACATCCTCCATATTCTACCCGGAGCAGAACAAATCCTGGAACGGAAGGAAAAGAATATCCACTACCGGGCAGGCTGCTCTCAAAGAGAAGGTGTTGTCTCAGCCTGAAATTTACTGACGCGCCTTGTGATCAGTGAGGCTGGGCATGAAGGCCTGAGACTCAGGCAGGACCCTCTAACCATCTGTGTTCTCCACTGGGGCATCTGCCTCTCCTGTTTCTCTTCTGTTGTTGTGAACGGACTCGTCTTTGCTTCTCATGAGCAGGGAGGCTGGGTATACTAGTGCCGAGCCTCAGTCTCCCGATCTGAAAAGTGGGCTGCTGTGTGAATCCAATGGGGAGCTTGGGCTGAGCCTCTTACCCATCCCTGCACCGAAGCACACACTCTCTGCCCAGCTGGAGCCAGCCAGGCCGGCAGGAGAGACACTGCAGACTGTGCTTCCCTTCACAGGTCCTGCAGGAGCTGTGGCATGGGACGCACCGATGGCTGTCCTCCTCCGCGTAGTAGCCCTCTGGGCAGTCCCCCACGCACGTCGAGTCTGCGGGAGAATAGAAGAGCCCACCTTGACAGCTAGCCGGCCCCATGGCTCCCAGACCAGGTGTGTTTGCTGGGAGACACCACAGCCTCGTGGGCTGATGCCGATCCTTTCCCCTCCCTCCCCGCTTTCCCAATAGATCTGGCTGGAAGACTGCAGGCGTGCAGAGAGCCTGGAATCAGCCTGGAGCAGTAGTGGGAGAAGGAGACCCTGGATAGAGATGTCCCAGGAAGAGGAAGAAAACGTTCCCCTTGTTTCCATGGTGAGACTCTGTGTATTGATGGGAGGAGAGCTGTGAACACGTTCTCCGGTCTTCCCCATGCTCTCGGGGAAGTTCAGCTCCTTCACGTCTGGTGGTTTTGGTGGAATTCAGTTGTCTTTTCTCTGTGCTGGTGTTAAGCCCAACCATGGCTTGCTGAACACCTTAGGACTTGTTTTATACTAGCAATCACCTTCAGACTAAATGTGCTGAAGGGAGCCAACCTGGGACGATGCTTGTTCAAGATTTTCTTTTTTAAAACTGAGGCTTGAACTCAGGGCCTTACACTCTTGAGTAGTTGTTTTAATTTTTTTTCCCTCTTGAGCCACACCTCCACTTCTGACTTTTTGCCGGCTAATTGGAAATAAGTCGCCCAAATGTATCTGCCCCCGGCTAGCTTCAAAGCATGAGCTTCAAATCTCAGCTTTCTGAATAGCTAGGATTACAGGGATGAGTCACCAGTGTCTGGCTGGAGATGATTTTGATTCGTTTTGAGACAGAGTCTCACTATATAGTTCAAGCTAGCCTTGAACTCTCAATCTTCCTGTCTCAGTCTCCCGCACACTGAGATTACAGGTATATATAATGCCATCATATGTAGCCAAGAAAAGGTGTTAATCAACAGCTGTGAAGGGGAAATTTTGATGAGGAGTTGAATATGAACATGTGTGTAAGGTGTCTCACAGACTGTTCATTCATTACAAGGGGATCAATAGTAATCAGTTTCTCACGCAGTAGGGAGATTGGCCAGATGATCAACATTTATACCAGGGATAAGACGCTGGTGGATATCATATGCATAGGGGGTACAATATCATCGACTCTGGCTGAAAATGCATAATCTCTATCAGTCATTAAGTAAACTCACACCAGCCCCCAAGGGGAGACGGGGACTCGCTATCACAAAAGACAGAGATAGTTTTGTGCCAGTGCTGCAGACTGAAGGAGGCTGAAGAGACAAGAATGCTCAATGCAATGGCTAACCCTAGATGGAAGTCTAGCCAGGGGTCTGTTCCAGTACTGCATCAATGTACATTGATTAGTGTTGACAACTGTCCTGTGTTATGTCAGGAAGCTCAGCAACCATGTGCCACAAGTAAGGAAATGTTATGGATTAAGGATGAGGGATCATCAGTGGATCAAAGATTCACAGTAGGCAACCTGGAAAAAGGGCATCGGGGTGAGGGTCATCTATGTACTTTTCTCAGTCGTGGATCTTTTCTGTAGACTTGCACGTGTTCCCTCCCCCCCCCCCATTTACTAAACAGGAAGCTGATCTCCACCAGGCATCAGGCATCTGGCCAGTAGATTCCCAAGAGGGAGAGAAAAGCCACGCCTTCCTGAGGGCAGAGGAGGATGGGGTGGGGGTCACTTACTGAGAAGAAGGCTGGGCCTGGGGCAGGCTTCGCACTGGTCCTCCCTGGGCCCTGAGCAGTGCCAGCACTTGTGGTGACACGGCCGACACCTGTGCCCCGCCTCATCCCAGTACTCAATGGCCGCACACTCGCTGTGCAGAATGCAGTTCCCGAGCTTGGTCTTTTGCCAGCCTTCCCGACAGGTGATGCAGGTCCCGGGTGATGAGCAGGTGTGGCAGAATTTGGGGCAATCTGTGGGTGTGACAGGGAGGGTGGGGGAGGAGATAGTAAGAGAAGGCCACGATGCTCTTCTAGGAATACACTCCTGATCGTCTGGAAATTTCTAAGGCTTTGTGCCAAGGATGGTAGGTAGGGCTGTTGGGCTGTAAGGTTAAGAGTTGAATTCTGCCATCACAAAATGAGAAAAGATGACGGCTTCATTTTCTCAGAGAGCCCCTGCCTGAAAAGTCACCCCAGAAATATTGGCAAGGCCCATTATAACCACACCACTGCACGGAAATGATGACAAGCATTATACAAAGCATGGTCTCTGCCATATACTCCTCTGTGGCCATTTCCACCATCATAACCCTCATGGCCTCTTGGTCCTTTGCTTCCTTCCCCACAATAACTTCAGCTTCTCTGTCTGTCTGTCTGTCTGTCTGTCTGTCTGTCTGCCCGCCCACCCGCCCACCCGCCCACCCATCCATCCATCTATCTATCTATCTATC